>NC_053159.1:43439869-44039869 GCF_016835505.1 Polypterus senegalus
CAAATATAGTCCAGAACTGCTGTAGAAAAAAACGGTAATTGGGGCCGTAGGATTAAAATAACAAAATTACTCTTGGCCAATCATTTGCTTGTATATTATTGTTTATTTTTATTCAAGAATTGTTGAGTACTACTTAGTAAATATTGTCTAAGGTTACATTAAATTAATCAGAATTAGAATCAATTCACTACAGCTCAAATATAATTACCCTGAATTTAATTAAACAGGTTTGAGAATGTTGTTTATAATAAAATGACCCAGTTCTACACATTTCTTTTCTAACATCATTTTAAAAATTGTCTTTAAATAACTAAACACAAAGACAAATTGATCTGCTATAAAGCAAATAAACATCTTCAATAATCAGTACTAAATAAAAGGCTATGGTTTTTCCAAGCTACTGAGCTTGTTATTAACAAGGCGCTTTCCTATTGCAAAAAATATGTTTTCAGTAACCAATGTGTTCCAGTACAATGTAAGCCCTGAGTCACAAGTGGTCCCCAGCCACACATCAGGAACTGTAACCTTAATCCAAAATATGTGACATGGAAACAACAGTGATGCAGTGCAAAATGACACACATTCAGCAGTTTACAAGGACTCCTCCGCCCTTACCCGTAAGTGCGATGCATGGTGCGGCACACCAGGGAGGTAGCTATAAACAGTAATATGGTGTGCGGCACTCCAATCTTTATCAATAACTCTCCAAATTTCAAACTACTAACACATTTGTAAGATGCCGCCATTGCTGGTGGTCAACCAATGAGCACAATTCATTGCCAAAGTCCCACTCATGATAGTTTCTAGACTACATATCCTTGAGTAGGAGCTAAAAAAATAACAGGAACTACAAATGCCCCAAGTTCCTGTAGTGGGAAAGTTACAAAAATTCCTGAATTTCTAAAAAGTTTGTGGTTCATGAAAAAGTTCCTGCAGTGGAAAAGCACCTATAGTGACCTTAATCTTGCAAATTTCTGAATAAACAGAAGCACCACTAATTTTAATGTACATTATCTATCATATTATCTAAATGGTCTTTTTCCACTTTTTTGTTTTCTGCCCTTTCTGAGTTTCCTTCATGACATTCCTTCGGTGATTCACTCTTCATACAAAAAACCTTTGATGCAACTCCACATATAGCTTGCATAAACATGTCTTTCCAATCTACAGATGCTTCTTTGGATGCCAAAATACCAACAAAAGTCTGGGACCACATCAGTCCCTACCTTCCCTACTGCTGCCACTGTGGAGACTGCACTACCATAAGAAAGAAAATTTGCTCAGTCTGAAGCTTTAGAACAGGGATTATGACAAAAATGATAATTACCGAAACAACATGAAAAGGAACTTGTGCAGAACTTTTATATTATAAATAGTGAAAACAATGAACGCATTTCAAGAACTGAATGCTTTTCAAAGAACACATCTAATGTGCATATTGCAAGTACTTCGTTTTGCTATGACAAATACATATTGAATATTTTAGCTTATTATAATGGTTGTCACATCTGTAACATTTACTTTTTTGCTAGCCAGACAGTGCATTGTAAATTTCTTAGATCATCATCATAAAATCATATTAGAACATTTCAAGTTATGCCTATGTTTCAGTGTGTGGTTTTATCCACATTAAGCAAAAACATTGTCTTTTTTTATCTTATTTCTTAAACAATCCCTGAACTGTAGGCAATATTAAGTGTAATTAAATAGTCTTTTGTACTTGAAACAGTCAGTCCTGAAAACATCATTTGGTCCTCTGACAGCTTTTTACACAAGTCAGTGAGTGACTGAGATTTTGTGAAAGACAGGTCATGCTCAGCAATTTTTTGTTTGAACATATGGTCTGTCATAGATGCAATGGAAACTATGGTGGCTGTCACCTCACGCAATGATGTTGTAAAAGCATCAATAGATGGACTGTGTGTTTGCTTTGTGTCATGCTGAACCAGTACTTTTTTCGAGTTGTGCATTACTGTGGCTTCTTAGAACACACACTACTGAAATGAATAACTTATGATTTTGAACTTGTGATCCAACTGCTCAAGATTTTGTTTTTTTACCTCTCTTTTCCTCCAACTTAGCCCACCACCATTGATGTTTAACATTGCATTTTGTTGCAGCCTCAATCAACTTTGATTCCATCTTGAACTATAGTCCAGCTCATAATATGCTAAAGGCGGCTTACAGTGAACAGTCTGTTGATAATTTGTTAATAGACTACCCTGCTTGCATACCATTTGTCATTGTGAGAATACTATTAAACATTAAGTTAAAATGCATCCAAACAAAGATCATTGTTGTTACTTTTTATCATTGTTGTTGCTGCTTATAGTAAATTGGAGTAATGGGCAGTGTATCATATTGTCGGAAAATAAATCAGAGTATTGCAAAATTTTAGGACTTTTCATTTTCGTGGATTTTTGAAAATGTCAGTTGGGTATAAACATTTTAACAATGCAATAACAATGCATTGCTGTTTCCCGTAAAGCATTGTTCTACTAACTTCTCTTTGACAGTACAGCAGATAAGATTACCCAATAATGTAAGGAGCCAAGGCAGAACCTTTTCTATAAGGCGGAGGGCGAAAGAAACACCCTTCATCCTATTCTCCAAAAGGAAAGCCGATCGCCTCCTTCATGCCTTAAGTGAAGCAAAATGGCCAATAACATTAAATCAAAACTAGCCACGATGAAATGTCAAATTACTGATAACAATTCTAGTGTTAACTCTGATATTTTGCATCAAATTAAATAGGATTTCCTTCTTGGAAAAAGTGCTGAAGGGTACTGGTTTATGACAGCCATTGAGTAGATATGTGGGAGATAAAACATATTGAGTGCTGCCTGGTGACTGTGCTGACTAGCACGTTAACCAAGAGATATTTTTTTTCCCATTAAATAAGAAACTTAAGACTGACAAAAAAGGAAGGGATGGAGCCAGTCACATCTACAATTACAATAACACCAGGACAAATTGATACTGTCACTACTGTTATATGTACAATGTAGAGAGAAATTATTATTTGCATGTACTAATCAACATTCAGCACATCACAATTCCCCGGCACCACATCTGTGTTGTCAGAGTTAAAAAGAGGAGCAACTATGCAGACGCAGGAAGATGGTGGAAATTCTACATAGATGACCGTCTTCACGGTGAACCCAGTACACTGATCCATGAAGCAGCAGCAGTAGTGCACTACTGTGGCACCACAAAACAGATTTAAACACCAAGTTTCAGCAGTAACCACACAGATGAAGACTGCGTTGACACTGCTAAAATGTAGAGGTTTTGGGCTGGTATGCACTCCAAAGTTGCTTGTTTTCTTTCATCTGCTGCTGCTTGGATAAAGGGAGGGATGGCTAAAAAAACACATTGAGACATATCAGGGGTAAAGAGGATCATAATGAAATTTATAAATATTAGTAATGTGATAGGAAGAGGGGTTGAGTCACAGTAGGACCATGAAGCACAGAACATAGACTGATGTTAGTCATTTAGATCAAGTTGCTTGCCTGAGCTGAGTACAAAAATGTGTTTAATTCTCCAGAGCAATACTGAGTGTGCATATTGATGTTTCACGGAGAAATACAAACACAAGTAGTTCAAACTGAAGTGTTTTTGAAAACATAATACTGCTGGTGAAGGAACTAAGTCGTGAGTGTTGCCTGAACAAATTAATTGGTACAAAGGAAGATGTCTAAAAAGGGTGTGAAGTGTATTCTAACATAAACAAAGATAGCATTTGTCCGGGGCTTTCCTGCAATTTTTTTTTTGCTATGCATTAGAAAGGCAACCAGGCCTATAACTGGGATAGTTATCTTTAAGTTTAAATAATCATATTTTAGAATTGCTTGTGTTTGTTTGAAATTAAAAGCAACTGCTTATGTTTTTTTTGTATGTTTGAATACTGTGCTGCTAGGAAGCTGGCAAACAGCATGGGTGGGAGTGGAGGGAGCAGGAATTATGACCAGGTGGATGCTCCTTTTCGCTCACATTGATGTCAATTGAGGACTTATAAAGGGACAGGTGAGTGCAAGGAGCGAGCTGGTTTGGAAAGGACAGGAATAGGACAGTAAATGCTGAAAGAAGTACTGAGCAATAGAATGGCTGGGTTATAAATAAGGAGGACATGGCCTTTGTGTTATTTTATCCACATTTCAAAGGTTGTGATATCGGGAAGACTGTGACCATGACAATGGTAGCGCAATGGTAACAGCTTAGCACAATGTGCCAGAACGGCTAACAGAGGTGACAGTACCTGAGATGAGACTCCTTCTGTGTCTGTTATAGTAAGCTGCTACAACACATTGTTACATATATAGCTGTTTACATATTATGCATGTCAGTTTCCAGTGATACATTATTCAGCAGATTAAAATTCCATTTTTTGATTTGTAACATACAAAACTCTGAAGAAGCCTCATTTTCCACCCTAATAGAGAGGCAGTCGACTTTCATTAACATGCAATAATGTTACATAGAAGCTAGGTAATAGATAACTTTGTGTTGCCTGTTACTTCATATCTGCATATAATACAAATATACAAGGGGTGTTCAATTATAAACAGGAATTTTCTTGCTCTGTTCTTATAAAGAGTGCAAGGTAGACATGGCTCCTTGGACAAACACATGCATGTTTTAACTTGTCGTTAGTAGTGCTAGCTGCTCTTCCCCCCCTTCCTGTCAGTTATAATCAAGATGTCGGAGCAGGAGGTACACAGTAGTGTTATGCAGCAAATTATTATTATATTTTTGACAAATGAAGGAGTTATTCCATCTCAGATTTCTTCGAAACGTAAAAATTAGTTTGGGGCTGAGTCTAGAGCAGGGGTGCCCACACTTTTTCGGCTTGCAAGCTACTTTTAAAATGACCAGATCAAAATGATCTACCTACATTAAAAATGCTATATATATATATATATATATATATATATATATATATATATATATATATATATATATATATATATATATATATATATATATATATATATATATATATATATAAATATACTGAGTATACTTTATACATAAAATATATGTTGTTGTAACTTGTATAACTGAATAACCTTTATGGCACAATAACAATTCAATACATTTATGGTCACTACAGTATTTGGACTTAATAATCTTCATGTGGGAAAAGGCTGACTCGCATAAATAAGTAGAGCCGAATAATGCAGTCAAGGAGCTTTTGAATGCAGCTGAGTGAAAAATGACGGCTGTCCGATCAACTGCGATTTTAGTTTCCTCTCCTTTCTCTTTCTCAGATCGCTCGGAAGTCAGTTTCGTAGTTTTTATGAACAGTTTGAAAGTGCCTTTCCACATTTTCCTTCTTTAGAATAGCAATGATAGATTGACAGATCAGACAAACACACTTTGATTGTGACAAAAAAAATCCTCTTCCAATTACACATCCAGGCCATACCCTCCCCAAACAATTTTTTTTTTTTAATTCCTTCTTTAGTCAATATAAATTGGAAGGCTAACTAGATCACAGCCGGAGTTTTGCAGTAGCTCACGTGTTTGATCGTGCATGTGGGATGACCAGTGTCTTAGAAGAAAAGAGATCTCAGACTGGCCGCCCTGTATGTCAATCAAGTTGCAAATGCCATAGGGAGGATATATGACAGACTAACAATTAAAAAATTTTGTTTGGAACGCAACGCGATCTACCTGCACTACCTTTGTGATCTACCGGTCGATCGTGATTGACACATTGGGCACCCCGGTCTAGAGTGTGTGATTGGTGCAAGTCATTCAGAAAGGGACTATCATCCCTTCAGTCTGGTTAAGGAATTTTTAGGCGGGAAGAAATTCAAGTTGAATGAGGAGGTTATTGACACTGTGCAAGAATGGGTCAACATGCTGTCAAACGACTTCTACTTTCCTGGGATTAAGAAGCTTCCTGAGCGCTGGAACAAGTATATTGCAGTGGCAGGAGACTACATAGAAATGTAGTGTGTAAGTCATTTCATTGTATTCAATTCATAAAGTGTAGCTCATAAATTCCTGTTTATATTTGAACACCCCTCGTATAATGTCTGATAGGGGACACTAGTACTCATTTCTAATCATGCATATTTGTTGGTGTGGTTGGGGTTGTGTTTCTTAATCAGTCGGGTCACGGTCAACAGAAATGGAACAAAGGCATCTGTCTTAAAGAAGTTAAAGGAGTCTGATGCCGCTAGGGAGCAAGGCAGGACTGCAAAGCCTAAGTGAGCCACCCCTAAAGAAACAATTGGTATGGTCCCATTTATTATTATCCACATATCAATAAATAACAAAGATAAAGATATTCTGAAAGACAAATTTAATAAATTAGGTGCTAAGTATTGGGCAAGAATTGACAAGATGGTCACCTCTGAAGTTTTGCATATGCCACATGCCAACACAAGTAAGATTGTAAGGAACTGTAAGTTCCTTCATGTCACACAAGCAAAAAAAAAACCAGACTGTTTAAAATTCCACTTTCATATGTTGTCATGTATTAGTTGTTTGTGAGTGAGCACCATTGTGAACTTCTCCTGTGGTTTGCACAGTTTACTTTGTGCCATCTTTGCCATGTGGGAACCGCATCCTCCATTTTTCATTTGATGTTAGTCTGTTCTTTGTATTCTCAGTTGTGTGAAAACATTTTGATACTGTTTCAAGTGAGTTTATGTACTTTTTTTTACCTAACTGAAATAAATGGAGCACTGTCTTTTCTCAGATTTATCTATGATCTCTCCCATCAAATAAAATTATTTTAGAGTTCTAACAACATTGGCAATTGCAGTACAGCTATTTAGAGTATTACCTGCAAACTGATGAAATAATTCAAAAGTTAAAAAACAATGTCCTCTGATGTGATGTACAGAAATTCTAGTATTAACACACTGCTGTTGGGAAGAAAGAAAATCTGCAAAGGAGCCAATCAAATTAACAATTGTGTATAGCCATACTGATATTAAATTGTCAAAACATAATAACTGATTTCAGAATTTAAGACAAGAAACTATACTTTGCTGCTGGCAATATTTTAGCCCAATCACAGGAGTATATAACTGATAACAGCATTGTGCAAGTGAGTTTGGTGGGTAAGAGATATTACTATTTATATTATCAGATGAATGATTTTTTTTATTTGTTAAACATTTTAGAGTCTGAACTACAGGGGAGAGGCCTAGAGCAGTGGTTCTGCTGTGAAAAAAGGTAAAAAAGAGAGCTGGCCTTATCTTGGCTCCCTAATGAAAACACTATTAAAAAGACATTTTGACTTGACCCCAGCATATGCAGGCTTAAAAAGAAGAACATCAAAATAATAAAAATAACTTTATGACCATTATTAATCCCCCCCAACCGCTACATATTGGCTTAGATTCCTGTATGTCTAATCATTTTCCTCTGATGATAACACCTGGTAGGTTAGTTGAAAGTTTAGGAATAAAAAAAATATTTTAAGATACGCCACTCATTTTCTCCCTTTGTGGATCTCTAGCTACAAATATACAAACTGTATCACAGACCTTTACTTCCACATTAGAAAGTATTTGGCTTTCCCTTCCTCTACTACTGTAAATCACAAGCTGATTTACTTTCTTTTCAAAAAATGTGTTAACTATTAACAAATCAGATTCCACAGCAAAATCTACTATCCTCACTCCTTCCTCTTTTCTTCCCCTTACTCCCAATCCTCCATGTACCCTCTCTATCAATTCTCTACTCTTTCCCACATGCCCATTTAGCTCACCTCCAACAATTATTGGCACATTATTCATGACATATCAATAAAATATTCTGAGTAAATTATGCAAATGTACTGTATACACACATGATAGAGTAGAAGCTGTCAAATTATTCTCACACTCTAGTTTTATCCAAATACTGTACAAATCGTGTGAATCGTGTGAAATTTAAAATAAACAAATTAGTATAAGCATACATAGCAAATAAACTCCCTTAACTTATGGAAGTTAATTTAGGAAATAACTGTAGAAGAATTAGATATGATTCAAAGTTTCATTGAGATATCCTATTAATTAAAGTATCATAGACAACATATACACTGTGTGCACAATTATTAGGCAAGTGAGTATTTTGACCATATCATCATTTTTAATGCGTATATTCCAACTCCAAGCTGTATTAACTTGAATGCTTATTGGATTTAAGCACGTCAGGTGATGTGTATTTGTGTAATGAGGGAGGGTGTGGCCTAAGGAGATCAACACCCTATATCAAGGTGTGCAGAATTATTAGGCAGCTAGTTTTCCTCAGGCAAAATGGGCCACAAAAGAGATTTAACTGACTCTGAAAAGTCAAAAATTGTAAAAAGTCTTTCAGAGGGATGCAGCACTTTTGGAATTGCTAAGATATTGGTGTGTGATCACAGAACCATCAAACATTTTGTTGCAAATAGTCAACAGGGTCGCAAGAAACGTGTTGAGAACAAAAGACGCAAATTAGCTGCCAAAGATTTGAGAAGAATCAAACGTGAAGCTACCAGGAACCCATTATCCTCCAGTACTTTCATATTCCAGAGCTGCAACCTACCTGGAGTGCCCAGAAGTACAAGGTGTTCAGTGCTCAAAGACATGGCCAAGGTAAGGAGGGCTGAAACCCAACCACCACTGAACAAGAAACATAAGTTGAAACGTCAAAACTGGGCCAAGAAATATCTGAAGACAGATTTTTTCAAAGGTTTTATGGACCGATGAGATGAGAGTGACTCTTGATGGACCAGATGGATGGACCTGTGGATCAGTAATGGGCACAGAGCTCCACTCCAACGTGGAGGTGGGGTACTGGTATGAGCTGGTATTTTTAAAGATGAGCTAGTTGGACCTTTTGCATTGAAGATGAACTCAAAATCAACTCCCAAACCTACTGCCAGTTTTTAAGACACTTTCTTCAAACAGTGATACAGGAAGAAGACCATGATTTTTATGCAGGCCAATGCTCCATCACTTGCATCGAAGTTCTCCACTGCGTGGCCAGCCAGTAAAGGCCTTAAAGATGAAGGAATAATGACATGGCCCCTTCCTCATCTGACCTAAACCCTATCGAGAACTTGTGGGCACTTCTTAAACGCTAGATTTACGGGGGAGAAAAACAATACACCTCTCTGAAGAGTGTCTGGGAGGCTGTAGTCACTGCTCCACAAAAAGCTGATCGTCAACAGATCAAGAAACTGACAGACTCCATGAATGGAAAGGCTTATGACTGTTATTGGAAAGAAGGGTGGCTATATTGGTCATTGATTGATTGATTGATTTTTTTTTAAATGTCAGAGATGTTTATTTGTAAATTTTGAGGTGTTTGTTTATTATTCTCACTATAACAGATGAAAATAAACAAGTGAGATGGGAAAATGTTCATTTTCCTTTAGTTGCATAATAAATCTGCACACTAATAGTTGCCTAATAATTGTGCGCACATATGTATTCCCCTGATGATGTTCACACTCACATTTCCGTTGTGAAACAGTCAGGTTTCAGGTTTATTAACATTTTGGATTGACTGATAGCACTGTGTTTGTTCCATATTAAAATTAATCCTCAAAAATACAACTTGCCTAATAATTCTGCACTCCCTGTAGTCTTACCCAATTCATAAATTGCTAAAAGCTTGCTCCAGTAAGGAACAAAATACATTTTGCTATAGTACTCACCATTTTTCATTGCTTACTTATACAAGAAGATTTACATCTAAATATAAATTCCTTTATTAACACTACAAACATTTTACATATTATAGTAATAATGATAAAATGCTGATACTGTATGAAGTGTATAATGTGTGAAGATTGAAGTCCAAATATCAAATAAAGACTTTCAAACAAAACAAGTGTGCTTTTATTCAAGAATATAACCAAAGAAAAGTAAATTATTCAATTTACAAGTTGCTGTCATTTTGTAAAAACTCAAACCCAAATATCAATGATCTTAAGTGAAGTGCTTTCACTTAGCAGCAAGCCTTGACAGCTACAACCAAGGAATTTTTATGTCTAAAATTTACAACGAAGACTTGAAAAACATAATAACTAAGATATATTGTGATCCCACTAAGCTGGATTGTAACATGTTCCAACAGAAAGAGTTTTAAATTGTATAGTTTCCTTTAAAATCATCCTTTCATTCTCTAAATGAAAAAATACTTGAAGCAATAGAACTCTGGAGATGCACTTTTAAGAAAAGAAACCGAATTGGTCCCTAAGGGTAATGCTGTTGACACATCTGTTTTATTTTGCTGCCATTTGACAACTGCATAGTTAGACATGCCAAGCTAAGTTTCATAAATGCAGACCATTTATAGTATTTTATTCCACCTTACTTTTTCACATATTTTACACATTTGCACTTTAAACAACACAATAATATCAACATTCACTTATTTTTAAGCTAAATGAAACTTTAATAAATGGTACCACATAAATTACTTTAATTTTGGTATGATTCTGACAAATTCACATTCAAATAGTAACACCTGAAAATTATTCACTTACAGTATAACATTCAGTCTGTTAACATATTCCAAAGCTAAAACAGAATATTTGTACCCTGCCACATTTCAGAGTTAAATTAATAGAAATAATTCTTCTTCTTTCGGCTGCTCCTGTTAGGGGTTGCCACAGTGGATCATCTTCTTCCATATCTTCCTGTCCTCTACATCTTGCTCTGTGACACCCAGCGCCTGCATGTCCTCTCTCACCATATCCATAAACCCTCTCTTAGGCCTTCCTCTTTTCCTCTTCCCTGACAGCTCTATTCTTATCATCCTTTTCCCAATATACTCAGCATTTCTCCTCTTCACATGTCCAAACCAATGCAATCTCGCCTCTCTGACTTTGTCTCCCAACCATCCAACTTGATCTGACCCTCAAATGTACTAATTTCTAATTCTGTCCATCCTTGTCAAAACCAATGCAAATCTTAGCATCTTTAACTCCACCTCCAGCTCTGTCTCCGGCTTTCTGGTTAGTGCCACTGTCTCCAACCCATATACCATAGCTGGTCTCACTACCATCCTGTAGACCTTTCCTTTCACTCTTGCTGATACCCATCTGTCACAAATTACTCCTAACACTCTTCTCCACCCATCCCACTCTGCCTGTGCTCTCTTTTTCACCTCTCTTCCACAATCCACATTACTCTGTACTGTTGATCCCAAGTATTTAAACTCATCCACCTTCAACAACTCTACTCCTTGCATCCTCACCATTCCACTGACCTTCCTGTCATTCACACACATGTATTCTGTCTTGTTCCTACTGACCTTCATTCCTCTCCTCTCTAGAGCATATCTCCACCTCTCTAGGGTCTCCTCATCCTGCTCCATACTATCACTACAGATCACAGTGTCATCAGCAAACATCATAGTTCATGAGGACTCTTGTGTTTTATGAGAAGTTGTCAGGTAGAATTCTGGGAGAAGAATGAGGGCATGTCACCTATCTCCCATTTCTGTCTTTACAGGGAGAACACACCCAAAGACACCTGATAGTATTTCTGCTCTGCCTTTGAAAGACCCACATTTTCTGATTGCCTAATAAAAGGAGTTCACTACCAAGAATGTTTGTAAATTTTGAATCAGCAGTCTTGAAGGAGAAGACCTCCTGTGACAGCTAATTTTTTTGATAAAGAATCCTGGCTGTAAAGGCCACAGATGCGAAGGAAGGTCTGACTGATCAAATTAAATTAATGCATTTCTTCTAAACACAACCTTTCTCTTCTTCGTTCCCACAATTAAATTTGGCATCTTGGTTGGAAACTCAACTCTTCTCTCTTAAGCGTCTTATTTTTTATAATGTACTGTATACAATGTAAGCACTGGCTGGAATTTAGAGGGAACAATTAGGGCGATACACAGTTTATAACCCATCTTCAATTTCCACCTTCAGCTCTGCTTCTAAAAGACCCTCATAAAAGCATCTCACCACCCAGAAGGATTGTTCATTTGGAATTAGCAATCCTTCCTGAGATGGCTAATTTGTTTGACAGAGAAACCTGGTTGCATTACCCAAAAGTTTTTTTTTTAATGTAACCTTATTGTTTTTGTTTCCCATGATTAAATATTGCATCCCAGCTAGGAGCACAATCTTCCTGTTTTACATATCAATTTTTACAACTTAATCCCTTACCTTTACTAGTAGAATTCTTTTACTATCTTTTACTATTAAACGTGTGTGGCTGCGTGTCAATGTAACATATGCCACAAAATATAAGTGCTAAAAGTTATTCTCTTTAGAGAATCATAGCTATCTAAAACAACACAAATTGTTACCAGAAAATTGCAAACATAAGAATTATACCTAAACAAAGGGACAAATAGAATAAGGAGGAAAAGCACACACATTAGCCTTAAAATTCCTCAGAAGCACACAGATATTGACAAAGAAAAAATCAGAAATTAGTTTCAAGAGCAAACAGAAATAGATTCCAAACTGCAAACTAATATTTCCCCACAGAAAGGGGAAAACAGATCCTGATTGTGTTTTCACACCTAGTTTGTTTGAAGAGGTTGTTTTGAGTAAGTAATTCTTCATAGAATGAGGTTTGTTTAGTTAGATGTGAACATACCAGTTTCACTGAGGTGCAGACCAAAAGAACTGGACCAAGATTCTTTAGAAATGTTTGTCATGGTGCTGTACCAAGCAAAGTATTAAGTGATCCGACAAGGAAGCAATCTAACTACAGGAAATACTGTTCATTATGGATAAAATTTGTGCATACTGTGGTAATCATGCTATTATTATTATTATTATTATTATTATTATTATTATTATTATTATTATTGTTATTGTTATACCATAACTCTTGATAATTAGGCAATCTGAACATAAAAATACATTTGTGGGTATGTGTGTATTTAACACAATTCACACAAAACAGTTCACACAAGTACCAGTCAATTGGAGCAAACATAGAACCTGATTTAGGTTCAAAACCTCTCTGTCTTTTATGATCAGGAAGCAGCTGACTGTGTTACATTGGCTTACATTTGGGTTTATCAAAGCATATACTGAGGTACAAAGAAATGAATAGCATTACCCTGTGTAAAGAACAGTCAAATCTTTATACAGTCAAAGTCATGCCCTTGCGTACAGGTAGCATGTCCTCCCAATGCAATCCACCGGTACAATACAGACACTTGAGCCACATTCACTTTAATACAATGGAGTAAATTTTAGTTAAACTTTCCAAAATGAGCAATGCCAAAAATATTTACAGGCCTTAAAGCAGTATAAATGTGATTTGAAATAAACTAAATAGAGGTTACGGCAAATATAGTATGCTCCTGCACATCATCATACAATGAAATGAAGCTCTCTCTTCTGTATAAATTAAACTGAAGCACATCACTGTATGCCCACAGCAGATCTTACCATCTTCTGCAGAGATGGCAAACTGTTGATGAAACATGTCTTTTTTGTAGCATGAAAAGTGACTCATGGTTTTCATGTACTCTTCTAGTTATCAGATAATAGACACAGAGCTGTGTTTGGTAAACAAACCACATAATTATTGAGAATGTAGCTGTTGTCCCTCCATGATGAGTTTTCTGCATAATGAAACCAAGTCCAAAACATGCCCATGGAGTATTCATTAGAAAGTTGATTATGTGAAATGTAACCAAACTAACTGGTGATTGAAACAAACAAACTAAACATCTCCTGATTTTACTCAAGGCAAAAAGACTATGAGTGTAAAAATACCTTGAAGCATGGGGCATGCCAATGTCAGAACTAAGTTAACTTTACAAGCAAAACAGCTTTTACCAATTAAATTAACCTGAAAGCTGACATATATCTATCATTTGTGACTAGACTAACACAACAAGTCAATTATTAATTGGTTGTGGACCAGCAAAATGCAGAAAAGACAAATGGGAAGCAGCTGTTTCTGTGTTCAGCAGCTACATCAAAAACACCACCAGAAAGCGACTTGACTGATAAACAGAAGATGTAGAACTGTTACTGAAATAACAAGGATGACCTAAGACTTAATTGACAGCTGCTGCTCAGTGAGACAGAAACATCTCCAAGAAACAAAAGAAATAACAGGCTGCAGCTATGGAAATGGAAACATGACTCCTCTACTAAGCAAGAAAGTTACTGTACAGTGAGAAAGATGGCACACAAGAACAAGATAAACAGACAGGAGCTGATGATAGATTTTGCTTATCATCCTCCAAAACAAATCAAATAATTTTTAAGAATATCTTAAGGATAGTTTAGAAGTATTTTAGAACTTACATATATTGTCTTCAGCCTGTTCTTTTGACTATTAGTTTTGATCAGCTCAAAATAAAATACATTCATCACCAGCAAATTCCTTAGTCTTGTTTGGATTGGCCTTCTACGAACATTTATAAAAACACGCTGTCGAGGGTTGTTTCCTGCCTTGCACCCAGTATCCCAGTATAGGCTCCATGTGACCTTGAGTTGTGTTAAGCAGTGCTGAGAATGTTATGTAAATATATTGAGTCATTTGATTAATGTTCTGTTTCTGTCTTTAAACTTTTACTAAGCACATAGATTGCAGCATAAGTAACTATATATAGAGTATTTAATAAGTAAAACACAGTTGACTTAGCAGCAGGCCAAAACATAAATTGCATTAAGTCATGCCATGTGAACAGAGGTCTTTTTATTGCGCACAAAAAACAAAATGCTTTTTACTTTTTAATCTGATGCACACCCAGTGGTTCATATTTATACATTTGCATCCACTTCGCAGTGATTGCATCCTATTCCTACTAGATGCAGTCTTGGAAATAAAACTGTGATATCTTTAAACCTATTTTGTTAGATTTTATAATATTTGGGGGGATGAATTCTTTGATGGCTTTTCTGGTTTTTTCAAGAAAAGGTTTCATTTTTGGCCAACTACTAGATTTATTGGAAATTACCAGTATTATACTTGTGATTCTAGTTACTTATAAGCATATTGTAAAACACTGAACTGGTTAGAGCAGACTGCAGCCAGTCTGTTCATCTGAAAACTGATTGTTAGTGTGTGAAGTTGTTGATGTGAAGCCTAGAGAAAAAGGAAGGGAAAAAAACATCTTTGGGTTTTCAAAGCTTTTTGGAGTTATTGTTAACAGACTGTTGACCTGAACAGCATAAAATGGTGTCTTTTATACATCATCTGCTAAAGTTCAATTGCAGAGAGAATGAGGATCGTGTTTACAAATATTTCAATAACACACATCCTGGCCCTATCCATGCCAAAAAATGTATAGCCCTCAGATTACAATCGGGTAAAGACAATAGTTACGTATTTTTTTAGGGCTGCTGTTCAATTTGCTGCTCAGACATGGGTAACAACTACACTGTGCTTTTCCAGGTCAGATATCTCATACTCATACAAGCACCTTGACAGCCTCTTATGGTTCAAGTTACACTGTATTTTTTTTTTTTATTTACCATCAATATGATGCAATGGATGACTCTTCTTTATATGGTCCGGGGGAAGAGGCATGGACTGATCAGTACCTCCCCTGGGACACTATGCTTAGTGCTTGGACTGTGTTGTGCCTGTGGGAACGGGGATAGCGCTACCCACATGCAGAAGAAAAGAAAAATAAAAGCACTTTTGTTTTATAAGTGTGCCTCCTGTGTATGTCTGTGTTGAGTTAAGCACTGGTATAGCGCCTTTTGTCACAATGAACACAGCATAATAGCAAGGATGACGCTGATGCACAATCTCACTCAACTTGCAGTGCTTGTCCACCTGCAACATTAGCACAAAACAAAAATAAAAATCATTCATTCAGCTTGTATAACTGTATTGATTTTAATTTTTCTCATGTTATTCTCTGATCATTTAAGAGCTAGTGTGTATATGAAACGCTGTGTATGAAAATACGGGTCAGGTCTTTTCCCAACTGATTCAATATGGTACACCTGTATTTTATGTTCCAATACGGGACATATCCTGTATTATAAGGGATGAGTGGCGACTCTATTGGTGTCTGTGGATAAAGATCATAATCAAGAAATAACACAGAAAGAATCATGTGAAGGAAGGTCTGATTGATTGGATTAAATTAACGTATTTTAGTGTTATGTTAAAAAAATGTAATCACAGAAATTTTGAACATATTAATTACATACATTAATGCCAATTAATCGGAAGTTCTAATTTTTATCCAGTAAACAGTCTAGAGATGGCATTGTGTGTTCTGCTTTTAGTACAGTCAATACCATACATGTATCACTTCACATATTGTGTCATCAAGCACACCTACAGGATCTGTCAGGACAGCAAGAACAGCACTGGTTCAAAAGATCCCATAAATGATGAAACTGGGCCTGCTCTTTTCATGTCAGATGTTCAGAAAAGCTTTCTAATTCGATTTTGTCTAGACCAGTAGTGGCTGCTCGTTTAACTTTACAGTGGGTTGAAAAAGTCTGGCAAGAAAGAGTGGAAATGTTTTCAGACTCACTATGATCAAGAAGTGGAAATTATTTAATTCTTGAATTTAATCGGGCTCTGTTTTAAGTATATTTAAAATTATTCCTCTTTTCATTGTGGATTATCTTTTATGAAGATGAGGATGTCAATGAGGTGATATTTTTTAAACAGCTCTTAAGCAAGAAAGTATATAAAGAACTTTCTTTAGAAGGGGTTAATGAAATCCAGAGTTGGCAGATTACAGCAAGACATGTGGGATAATGAATGTAAAAGGAGGCAGCTGTATAATGTCCAGAAAACAGGTGGATTAGTAGGTGTAGGGAGGAAAATGA
This sequence comes from Polypterus senegalus, assembly GCF_016835505.1. NCBI lineage: Eukaryota > Metazoa > Chordata > Cladistia > Polypteriformes > Polypteridae > Polypterus > Polypterus senegalus. The sequence goes on from NC_053159.1 coordinate 43,456,605, forward strand.
AAAAGATTAAGTATAATGCATAATCATTCATTAAATTTAATTTGGGTTTATAATGATTTAGAAGAATTTAGACATGTTATGATACACTATAATGTGTATAAGGAGCTGAGGAAACAACTTCAGAATAACCTGAATTCTTTGGGGGTTAATAATTTCACACTAGGCAATTTATTGAATTATGAAAGTAATAGTTTTTTTAATTAATTGTAGTATATTTCAGTATTTCTATTTGACTTTCTGGCATTTTTCCTTTAGACTGAAAATAGCATTGATTTATTTTTAACATGCTTAGTCCAGTGTAAGTGTTATAATTAGGTGCCTTTTGTTAATCAATTTTTCTTTAACTCAATAAATTTTATTTTGACATGTAGTATGTCTATGGTTCTGAATCATGTTTTTAGTTTAAGCTTTGTTTTGTTGTTTCATTTTGTTAATGAACTGTTTGTTTTACTTAAACACATATATTGTTCTACCATACTGCATAACAGGTCACTGCCATCTTTTCCTAGTGGCTGTCAGTTTGTTTGTGTTCCCTTGTTGATGCCACTTGACCTAGATTCAACTGTCATTGAGCCTTCCAGCTTAAAACACCAGTCTCCAGTACTGTCATGTATTCTTTGATGGATAAAACCATTTCTAAACTAGGTGTGAATCAATTTAACAGAATATTACATGGTTTTGTTGTAGAAAAAAACATTCCTCTGTTTTTAAAGAAGACATTTATAGAGACCAGGGGCCTCATGTATAATGGCGTGTGTAGAATTTACACTAACATGTGGCATATGGACAAAACCAAAAATGTGCTAATGCACAAAAAAATCCAGATGAATACTGTGCGTATGCCAAGTTCCACTCACTTCCACTTTATAAATCTTAATGAACGCGAAATTGAATGCATGTGCACATGCCTACAGCCACACCCCAACTCCTCACAGAATTTTGCATATTTCAATATGCAAATTAATATAAATATTGCCAAAAGACAATGGCTAAAACATGCGAAAAAACAAAAAAAAATCCAAAATGGAGGTACTGCTAAGTGAAGTGGAGGCAAGGAAAAACATACTAATTGGTGGTGTAAGCAGTGGTACAAGCAATAAAAGGAAAAAGAGGGAGTGGTACAGTGTTGCAGTGGCACTCAAAAACTCAGGTTCAGAAAGTCGCACAGTGCCCGAAATAAAAAAGAACTGGTCAGACATCAAAGTCGCTGTGAAAAGACGAGTCGCAGCCCATCTTCTGAGTGTCAACAGCATTGCAGGAGGTAGTGAAATTCCAGGACTTTCACCATTTGAACAGCTAGTTAATGCAATAATTTGCGAGACACTGATAATCTGCGTTCTACCAGTAGGTGAGGGAGATCCTGACATCAAGGGTGAAGGTGAGTTTTTATTTTTTTCCTTACATCCATTCTTGTGTAAATAAGTTGAATGTTTTATTAAACAAACAAGAGGCAGCAGAAGTGGTATTAATCAATATTCTGTTCCAAATAATGCTACAAAAACTGATCCCCCAGCATGAGTACGTAACTCCAGCCGAAGGATGATGTTATTGCTGCTGCTGTGCCCAACAAATTGTCAGCCGCTGGCTGCTCACACACCCCTGCCTTGGGAATTGCATTAGTTGATGCTATAAGAGATGTAGTATATCAAAACAAATCAGACAAATACATCCTTAGTGGTCTCTGCAGGAATACTCTGGGAAACCCTGACGGCCTTCTTAAGAGGAAAGATTATCTCATATCTTTCCCACAGAAATAAATTGGAAACCAAGCAGGTATCAAAGCTAACCATTAAAATTACTAGAATAGATCAAGAACTTGCCAGGTGTCCAGGTGAGGCTCTTCATGGGAAAAGGCAGGCTCTGCATTTAGAACTCAACCTCTTGACAACTAAAGAATGTGAAAAACTAATTTTTAAATCAAGACATCATTACTATGAACATGGAGAGAAAGCTAATAAACTCAACAAATCCACAAGCAAGAAGTTCGCAATGCAATCCCAGCAATCACTAACACAAACAGAGACAAAATCATTGACCATAAAAATATAATGCACACATTTAGAGACTTACTATAAATCCTTATATTCTACTGAGTTTAAAGATGACAAGACACAATCTAATGCACTTCTGGATGCATTAGAGATACCACAAATAGATAGTCTTAATGCGGAGGAATTGGATAAACTGCTGGCACTATCAGAATTATTAGATGTTATAAAGCCACTTCAGAGTGGGAAAGCAGCAGGCCCCAATGGCTACCCTGCAGAATTTTATAAGAAGTGCTCCACTATTAGCAACATTCACAGAAGCTAGAGACAATACAATTCTACCTCAAACTTTTCGTCAAGCATTAATCGCTGTCTTTCCTAAACAAAATAAGGATGTATTACAATGTGCATGGCCTGTGTACTTTTTGGTATTTGAAATCTCATTTCAGAAAATATCATTTTAAAAAAGAAAAAGAGACACTTATTTGATTTTCAACTTAAAAGGGAACAATGAAAAATGAAAAACAATTACTTTTTTCCTTTTATTCTTTTGCTCATCAGAAAAGACAAATGCAAGAAATGAAAACGAGAAAATGTCTGAATAGGACGTTTTTGTATGTCAACAACCTGGTCAGGTAATATGCCACTTGCAACAAACACTGGTCACCGGTGTGTAGACTAGACCGTCATCATGACGTCGGAACAGTACTCAGACGTGATTTTATAGATGGCAAAACGCTGGCTGCTGGAACATGCTGCTGCTATCGATTCCATGTCTTCTCCGTGGACCTCAAAGTGACCTCTGGGAGTCAGGTCTAACCCGCTGAAAACATCTGAGGCTCCTCCGGGGAACAAGGCCACATTTGAGTCATCCGTGATGTATAGAGTGTGTGCTGACACCTGTTTAAGAAAACTTTCTGTAAATCACGTTGCTCTCCAAACATGAGTTTCACTTGTGCGCACTATTAATACTCAAAACATTTACTAATTACCTAGTAACTAGTAGTCAGTTAAAGTCAATGAGCAAAAATTTACACATTTACACATATTCAAAATGCTAGCACTATAAAAATTGCCAGACTTAGTGTTAGTAAATGAAATCACCAAATGTTAGCTGTTTCACAGTAACAACAATAACGTTTATAAAAGAACTGCTATATCAGTGAAGCAAAGTTTGCAAAGCTTATATTTTTACCTGAAAGATGCGACTCAGTTTTTCTGCAGTCATGTCCTCGTCCCAGAGTGTCACTCTTTTACTGTTCCTAAATACAATGTAATGGTCCATCCTCTGCTGATCTCAGTGTAACTTCAAGGCCGTTAGTCGATGTGTTGTGAGGAGAACTGCTCGCATGTGACGTCAAAAATCGTGCAGAAGAAAAAGTACGTCTGGTTTTAGACAATGAAAATGCATCTGTTTTGTTGTTTTTGAGCTATTACACTATTACACTATAAATCCAGAAAAGTATATGTAATTTTAAGTTTATGACTGCTATTTGTTACCACAGATTTAAAAAATACCTTATTTTCCCTCATTTTATTTATTAATCAAAAATCAAAATCTGAAAATTCCTTTCATTTTTGTTTTTTCGTTTTTGCTTCTAAAATAAAATTTCAAATACCAAAAAGTACACGGACCATGCATCATACAGACCAATTTTACTTCTGAATAATGATGTTAAGATGCTCTCCAAAGTCCTAGCTAGAAGTATGGAGAAAGTGCTGCCTTCAGTAATATCACAAGATCAAACTGGATTTATTAAAGGTTGACACTTATCGTCCAATCTTCGACGCCTGTTTAATGTAATATACTCAAAAAGTCAAACATCCCAGAGATTTTATTATCTTTGGATGCAGAAAAAGCATTTGATAAGATTGAATGGAACTACCTTTTCACTACATTGGAGAAATTTGAGTTTGGCCCGAACATTTGTGCATGGATCAAGCTACTGTATACCAATCCAGAAGCTTCAGTTTGTATTAACAACATTAATTCAGACTACTTAAACTAGAACGTGGTACCAGACAAGGATGCCCCTTGTCACCACTACTTTTTGCAATCGCCATTGAGCCACTGGCAGGTCACTGTCGAAATGCTTATCATATAAAGGGGATTATCAGAGAAGGACTTGAACAGAAAATTTCTCTATATGCAAATGATATGGTACTGTATAAATCAGACCCACAAAATACTGTGCCTGCAGTCCTAACAACAATAACAGAATTTCAAAAGATTGCTGGTCTCAGAATTAATTTGACTAAAAGTGTGCTCTTTCCAGTGAATTCTCAAGCACACAATATCAGATTGGACACCTTCCCTTTCAGCATTGCAGAACAGTTTAAATATCTAGGGATGAACATCACATCAAAGTTCTTTATCAACAAAATTTGTCCGTCTGTATGGAAAAAAATTAAGCAAGACTTGTATAGATGGTCAACCCTTCATCTCACTTTAGCTGGAAGAATTAACATCATTAAGATGAATATCCTCCCTAAGCTTTTCTTTTTATTTCAAAACATTCCAATATACATCAATAAATCATTTTTAAGAAATTAGATTCAACCATAACCACATTTATTTGGAATTCAAAACTTCCACATATCCAAAGAGTGACCCTACAAAGTCCAGGCAGAAGGTGGCATGGCTCTACCTAACTTTCAATTTCACTACTGGGCAGCAAACATACAAACTATAAAAACCTGGACATGGACACAAATAGATGAATATATACAGGCTTGGTCCGCAATAGAAATAAAATCCTGCAGTACGTCTTTATAGTCCTTGCTTTGTGCACCAATAAGCATTTAAAGATAGAGAATCTTTTATCGGTGGCACCTCTGCACGAGAACCACCTTTTTCAGTCCTCACAAACATATGCAGTTTTTAATGTCTAGAAAACATTTGGGATTAAATGACTTAGAGATCTGTACATAGAAAATGTCTTTGCATCCTACGAACAATTATATTCTAAAATATATTGATCAGTTTTGTAGCCGCCAAAGTATAAGGTGAAATCAAGCACGGGTAAAACGTGTGCCGAAAGAAATCTCTCAGTCCAAAAGTTTGTTTTAAAATTATTTAGTGAAAGTTAAAAGCAAATAATCCACACAAGAATAAATAAAAACATAGTTACAAACATAGAATAAAAGGCAAAAAAAAAGAAAAGAAAAAATGTATCTTCTCTAAACTTAGCTTTTCTTGAGAAACTTTAGTTATTTCTGAACTTAAAAGTTCTTTACTTCTTCTTCTATACTTAAGGATTCTTAACTTCTTGTATACTTAAAGATTTTAGTTTCTTCTTCTGTACGCTTTAAATGTACAACTCAACACTTAAATAAATGCATTTTTACAAGTTACTTCACACACTCAAAAGGCCTGCTGGCACACGCACAGGCACGGTTTAAAACCATATGCCTTCTACACCTTACACATGGCAAGGCTGGTCACTAACTAAAGAATAAGGTTTAGTCAAAGCAGATAGAAATAACGAGAATATACCAATTATACTCAACTTATGGGGGTTAAAGGAACCTCGCATAGATTATGCTTTGTCATCTAGTAATACAGTATATTTATGTATCATATATAACTAGGAAAATGGCTCTTACAAGTTTCAAGGACTTAGACAGCATGTCTGCAATATATAAAACCATTTACTGTCCCTCCCTTTCAAAGATCCAAAAGGACAATGGAAAAAGGATCTATCACTCAACATATCAGAAAAGGAGTGGAAGGTAGAAATGCAGAGAATTCACACAAGCTCCATATGCACAAAGCATACAATTATTCAATTCAAAATTATATATCAAGCACATCTGTCTCGCTTAAAACTGTCCAAAATGTTTCCAGGGCAAGATCCAACCAGCGAACGCTGCAATCAAGTTCCAGCCTCACTGGGTCACATGTTTTGGGCCTGCACCAAATTAACATCATTCTGGACCAAAATTTTTAAATGCCTTTCAGACAGCCTTGGTGTCACAATCCCTCCTAACCCATTAACAGCTGTGTTTGGTGTACTTCCAGATAGGCTTAAAGTAGAGAAGGACAAACAAGACCGCCTTTACTACACTACTGAAACACAGACTTATCTTGCTCAACTGGAAGAATCCTAACTCTCCCCTTTTAAGCCAGTGGGCAACTGATGTTATATATTATTTGAAATTGGAAAAAATAAAATTCTCACTTAGAGGATCTGTGCAAAAATTTTTCAAAACCTGGCAAGATCTAATCAATAACATTCTAGAATACGCTTTTAAAGCACTCAGGAAGCAGATTCTCTCCCCTTCTTTTTTTTTCTTTTTCTTTTGCATGTATCAATATTTACTTATTAATTTATCTATTTACTTATTTTTACTAGATTTAAGTTTTATTCTGCTGTCCATGCTTTCTTTCTCAGGGATGGGGGTTGATTTTCTTTCAATCCTATTCTTGTAAAATAGATCTATTTGTATGGAATGTTGTGCGATTTCAATAAAATCAATACAATTAAAAAAAAGGCAGTACAGTGGAACCTCGGTTCATGAACATCTCAGTACACGTATAAATCGGTTTACGACCAAAAAGTTAGCAAAACCTTTGCCTCGGCTCACGACCACACACTCGGTATACAAGCAAGCCAGTTTCCCTTTTGGTTTGTACATGTTCAGTCTCTCCCTGTACATTTCCTGTGCAGCGAGCAAGAGAGAGAGAGCGTGACACACACACACAGGCGCACTCGAGAGACACACACACACACAGGCGCGTGAGACAGAGGCGCACATACACACACACTCACACACACACAGGCGCGTGAGACAGAGGCGCATACACACACACACACAGGCGTGCGAGACAGAGACACACAGGCACGCAAGACAGAGGCGCGCACACACACATAGGCGCGCGACACAGAGGCACACACACACAGGCGCGTGAGACAGAGGCACACACACAGGCGCTCCAGGCTCGCGAAAGAGACACACGCACACACGAAAGAGAGAGAGAGCGAGCAAGAGAGAAGGGCTGTACACATAAGGTAGAAAAGGCTTATTTTTGTTTTCAGTTCTGTTTACAGCGATCGGTTCATAGCGTTCATTGTGGCAATGTTACTTTTCTTGGTAGTTTATTAAATTACGGATTTTTCAAATGTTCATTTTTTTCCCTGTGCTTAAAACTCATTTAAAAAAAGTGTTTTGTAGCGAGCAGTTCCTAGCACTATAGCGCGAACTATTGCAGTGTTAGTTTTCTTTGTTGTTCAAGGTTTTCTCAGTGTTATTCAATGTTTTACATTCAGGTTACTAATACGCTGTGCATTCTATGGTATAGTTAACTATATTTGTGCTTAAAAACTAAAAAAATATATATTTACATGCAGTTTGTACGGTCTGTAACTGATTAATTATATTTACATACAATCCTATGGTGGAAATTGCTTCGGTTCACGACCAAATCGGTTTACAACCAGAGTTTTGGAACAAATTATGGTCATTAACCAAGGTTCCACTGTATTATGTAATATTGACCAGGAATCCAACTAATGGTTTAAAAAATAAATGCTGCACCTGCTTACCTGTGTTTACATTCTGCTCATTACATTCAGCTGAAGTTGTAATGCTGTCCAATTTGGCTGATCAATTGGTAGGTCAGGGTCAGGTTCATCTCCTCAGGTACAGGCAAACCATGATTGTGTCCTACATTATGCAGCATGCTACATGCTTGCACAATGCGACGCAGCACTCCACAAGTCAGCCAGTGGCCCTTAAGCTGCCCTATAGTATGTTCTACCTCAGCCTGAACCCGAGCATGGAGGTAATTATAATAACGCTTTTGTTCAGTTATTGCGTTGGCAAGCGGGGAGAGAAGCCACGTCTTCAGAGGGTTTTGCTGTCACCTAAGTAAACATGTTATATGGATACATCATACAAATAATTTGGAAAATTGACCACAGGGATAATACTAAATGTCTTATCTTACCATGAAGCCAAAGCACTGACCACAAAAGTGCGTAAACAAGGTGATGGACTGCCATGAAAATGTGTGTGGCTTTACACCAAGTTTAGTTTTTATACATTTCGAAGTGAGCATGGAAACGGCATTGTGCGTACACACCATTTGTACATGAGGCTCCTGATGAGAATGCTGAACAATTCTTTATTTGAATATAGACATGCAAAAATGGAGAGAACAATCAATAATACAGTTGAATTGATTTTACGCTTTTCTACTGCCATTACCCTTATCTAATACATCATGTAATCTGACTCTTAATATGCATAGCTTTTCTGTTTCATCCAATCATCTAGTGCTACCAGTATTTTCTGACTTCTTTCAACTCCCCCATTTACCGGAAGGCTGACTCGTAAATAGAGTTGATCTGCAGATTTTTTTGAGCGCTGTTTGAGCTTTCCCACTAGTTTATCATCACTTTCTAAAGAGGTGTTCATTACTCATTTACCTCATTCTAACCTTGGAAAATCAAGGTTTCTCTGAAATGAGGCAGAGCTCACTTTTTCAAGATTTAAGCTATTTTTAGTTAACCCTTTAGTTTCATTCAACCCTTTCCCTTATGTTTTAATAATTCATTGCTACAACTTAACCCTTAAACCACCGGAACTGGCTATAGTCGGTTCCCAGTGCAATTTGCCATGCCGGAGGTGATCAGTCAGTGCCGTACATTAGTTGAGCAGCTAGCTCATAACCACTGCTGCCCCCTACAGCATCACTGTCCCTTGGATTCAGCCGCTGCACTAGACTAGCCTGCAGGCATCAGTGTTGGTCTCTGTGTGCTTGCATGCAGCCAGTTTAAGCACAGTTGGCTTGGTGATTTACTGAATTTCATCAAGTTACACCTTGTACATATAACAATAGATTGTTGCAGTAGTTTTTTATAACTTTTACAGTTCATTGGCAGTGTGTAAAATGATCAGTGTTGCAGTAATTGTGGTACTCTTTGCATGAAATAAATGTGTTCCATTAAAATTTCACTTTTTCTTGGTGAATTGTGATGTTTCCTTAAAAAGTGCAGCAAAAAAGTATTTGGCGTCCAGGGGTGCATTAACCCCCAATTATGTGGCAGTTTAAGGGTTAATTTAAGTTAAACAACGTAATAATTTATAAATGATTATGTATTAAATAAGAATTCCATATATTTCCCTTCTTTGGGACTTCTTAAACTCCCACTAAAATTATAAGGCCTAGTTCCCTATTTTTAAGTATTTTTTTTTATAATCTTTTATTGAATTTATTAAAACATGTAACATTCCATACAATTAAGTCAAACTTAACAAAACTAAATTCAAATCAACCCACACCCATGAAAAAGAGAGGAAGGCCAACAGCTACAGTAAAACTTTTTAGAGTACTAAAAAGGGAAAAGAGTCCTTCTCCCCAGTACAAATCTTTATTCTAAAATGTTATTGGTTAGATTCTGCCAGGTTTAAAAAAGATTTTGAACAGATCCTCTTAGTAAGAATTTCATTTTTTCCAGTTTCAAATAGTATATAACATCAGTTACCCACTGGCTTAAAAGAGGTTGGCAAGGATTCTTTCAATTGAGCAAGATAAGTCTACAAGCTAGTAGTCAAGTAAAGGCAATTGCAGTTTGTCTGTCCTTCTCCACTTTAAGACCATCTGGGAGTACAATAAACACAGCTATTAATGGATTAGGAGTGATTGTGACACCAAGGCTGTCTGATAGGCATTTAAAAAATTTTGTCCAGAATGATGTTTATTTGGTACACACCCAAAACATGTGGCCTAGTAAAGCTGGAGTTCAATTGCAACATTTGCAGGTTGTATCTTGCCCCTGAGAATGAGAAAGATGTTCTCAATAAAAATTTTTAAGTTGAATAATTATATGCTTTGCGCATATGGAGCTTGAGTGCATTCTGTTCATTGCTACCTTCCACTCCTTTTCTGAGATGTTGAGTGCGAGATCCTTTTCCAACTGTACTCTAGGATCATTGAAAGGGAGGGACTTTAAAATGTTTTTATATATTATGGAGATGCTGTCTGAGTGCTCAAGACTGATCAATATTTTGTTCCGGAATAGAGGTAGGTGGGAGGTGAGGAAAATTGGACAGGTTTAGTTTAACAAAGTTTTAAACTTGAAAGCACTAAAATAAATGTGTTACTTAAAAGTTACATTTGGAGTTTAATTATTTGTAGGATGCAAAGACGTTGACTATGTACAGATCCCGAATCCCGAATGTTTTCCAGACATTAAAAACTACATAGGTTTGAGAAGATGGAAAAAGGTGGTTCTCTCGTAGAGGTGTCACAGATAACAGTTCTCTATCTTACAATACTTCCTACATTGGTTTCATATTCTGAGTGAGTGAAGCAGTATTGGGTTGTTAGTATATTGGCGATGACTTGTACTTATTGGGGTACAAAGCAAGGAATATAAAGAAGAACTGCATGATTTTATTTCTATTGCAGACCAAGCTTGTGTATGTTCATCTATTTGTGTCAATTTCCAGGTTTTTATAGCTTCTGTATTTGCCCCCCAGTAAAAAAATTGAAAATTAGGTAGAACTATGCCACCTTCTGCCTTAGGTTTTTTAGGGTCACCCTTTGGATAAGTGGATGTTTTGAATTCCAAATAAATGAGGTTATGGTTAAATCTAATTTCTTGAAAAATGATTTATTGATGTATATTGGAATGTTTTGAAATAGAAAAAGAAGCATACAAAGGATATTCATCTTGACAATGTTAATTCTTCCTGCTAAAGTGAGATGAAGGGTAGACCATCTATGCAAGTCTTGCTTAATTTTTTCCATGCAGACATAAAAATTTGTTGATTAAAAGCATTATATTTACTTGTGATGTTTACCCCTAGGTACTTAAACTGATCTGCAATGATAAAAGGGAAGGTGTCCAATCTAATATTGTGTGCTTGAGACTTCACTGGAAAGAGTACACTTTTATTCAAATTAATTCTAAGACCAGAAAACTTTTGAAATTCTGTTAGTGGTGTTAGGACTGCAGGCACAGTATTTTGTGGATCAGATATATACAATACAATACCATATCATCTGCATATAGAGAAATTTTCTGTTCAAGTCCTTTTCTGATAATCCCCTTTATCTCACAAACATTTTGACAACGAACTGCCAGTGGCTCTTTGACGACTGCAAAATGCAGTGGTGACAAGGGGCATCCTTGTCTAGTACCATGTTCTATTTTGAAGTAGTCTGACTTAATGTTGTTAAAACCAACATGAAGCTTCTGCAGTGGTATACAGTAGTTTGATCCATGCACAAATGTATGGGCCAAACCCGAATTCTCCAATGTAGTGAAAAGGTAGTTCCATTCCACCATATCAAATGTTTTTTCTGCATCCAACTACAATAATAACTTTGGAGTGTTAGACTTTGAGGGTGAATATATTACATTAAACAGGTGTTGAAGATTGGAAGCGAAGTGTCTGCCTGTAATAAATCCAGTTTGGTCTTGTGATATTACTAAACAAAGCACTTTTTCAATCCTTCTAGCTAGGACTTTGGAAAGTATCTTAACATCATTATTTAGAAGGAAAGACAGTAATTAATGCTTTGCGAAAAGTTAGAGGTAGAATTATATTAGCTCTAGCTTCTGTAAATGTTGCTAATAAAAGGAGAGCTAGCTTAATTTAGAATTGAGAAATTTGTTAGGGTAGCCATCTGGGCCTGCTGCTTTCTCACTCTGAAGTGAGTTTACAGCATCTAGTAATTCTGATAGTGGCAGAGGTTTATCCAGTTTCTCTGCAATGAGAGTATCTAGCCGTGGTATGCATTAGATTGCATCTTGTCTTCTTTAAACTTAATAGAATATAAGGACTTACAGTAGTCTCTAAATGTGTGCGTTATATTTTTATAGTCAATGATTTTGTCTCTGTCTGTGTTGGTGATTGCTGGGATTGCACTGCAAACTTCCTGCTTGTAAATTTATTAAGATCTTTCTCTTCATGTTCATAGTAATGATATCTTGATTTAAAAGTGAGTTGTTCTATTTCTTTAGTTCAAGAGGTTGAGTTCTGAACAAAGAGCCTGTCTTTTTCTATGAATTGCCTCATTTGGTCACCTGGCATATTCTTGATCTATTCTGGTAACTTCACTGATTAGCTCAGATACCTTCTTGGTTTCCAATTTACTTTTTTTGGAAAGATATGAGGTAATCTGTCCTCTTACAGTTCTCGTCTGCTAATAAAAGTGGGTTAAGACGCCAGCTGTAAGATAAGTATGTAGGGCATAATGATTTTAGCTCCATGGTCAAAGGGGTGTAGTCGGAGATAACAATAACATCGTACTTACAAGATTTAATTGTAGGCAAGAAGTCTATAAAGAAATAATAAATTCTTGAGTAGCAGTGATGCACTGGAGAGTAGAAGGAATATGCTCTTGAGTTTGGGTTTAGAAATCTCCAAGGGTCTGATAAGTGCGATCAGTTACAAACTATGTAATTGTCTTTGCAGTGTTATATATCATTGCTCCTGTGGCAGGAAACCTATCTAGGTCTGGATTTAAAACACAATAAAAGTTCCCTGCCATTATAATTTTATGAGTGTTCACATTCGGAATGGATGAAAATACATTTTGGATGAAGTCCCTATCATCCACATTGGTTGCGTAGATATTTATCAAAATCACTTTACAGCTAAATAAATTACCCATGACGATTACATGTCAGGGTCAGATACTACATCTGATACTGCTAATGAGATTGTTCTATGTATAAGAATTACCACACCTCTCATTTTCTTTGTAAAGCTGGAAAGGTATATTTGGCCAGTCCAGTCTCTGTGCTGATCGTGGGTACTCTAAATGTATGCAATGTGGTGAATAGGTAGTCCCATTCAATCATATCAAATGCTTTTTCTGCATCCAAAGATAATAAAGTCTCCAGAGTGTTAGACTTTATGGGTGATTATGTTAAATAGGCATTGAAGATTGGAAGCTAAGTGTCTACCTTTAATAATTCTGCTTTGGTTTTATGATATTATTGAGGGAACACTTTCTCAGTCTTTCTAGCTAGAACTTTGGAGAGTATTTTATCATCATTATTCAGAAGTGAGATTAGTCTGTATGATGCACATTGTAATAAGTCCTTATTTTTCTGTGGAAAAATGGTAATAAATGCATGGTGAAAATTCTGAGGTAGAATTTTATTTTCTCTGGCTTATATAAATGTTTCTAATAAAAGTGGAACTAACTTAATTGATTTTTTTTAATAAAATTTAACAGGGTAGCCATCAGGACGGACCTAGTGCTGTCACACTCAGAAGTGAGTTTATAGCGTCTAGTAATTCCGAGAGTGTCAAAGCTTTATCCAGTTACTCCACTATGAGAGTATCTAACTGTGGTATCCGTAATGTATCAAAAAACGCATTAGGCTGTGTCTTGTATTTTTTAAACTGAGCAGAATATAAGGACTTATAGTAGTCTCTAAATTTGTGCATCTTGCACATGCTGTCTCAGTTTCATCCCGTGCTCTAAATGCACTCAATCAGTTATACTTATAAGTACAATCACCTCACTGTAAACTTGCACTACAGTTATAATATTGCACAACCTGAGTCACTTTATAAAGCGCTTACTTATTTAGATTTCCAAGCGCTATCTTCTTGGAGCTCTTGATATCATTTTTAGGATGAAATGCAGTAAAGCATGTTTATTATCTGTTTAATGTAAGTTTTAAACTTCATTAATATAATGTATATTATTAATTATTAAACATGTGAGGACACAGTGGCACAGCGCTAGCGACGAGCTGGTACCCTGTTCAGGGATTGTTCCTGCCTTGTGCTGTATGCTTTCTGGGATTGCCGTGACCTGGAAGGATAGATGGATGGAATAATTTAAACATGTACTGCGAAGATATTTCAATGTTTTATAAAAGTTTTGAAGAATTGGCGTTCTAAGCTTAAAGATGGCTTGACATCTATTGCAGAGCCGATCGTGTGGCAATTGGTTACTTGGAGAAAGAAAAGGAAGGACAGGAATAGGAGGTTAGTACGTTTGAGAGAGACAGTACTGCTGCAGTAAATTGTTTCATTGAAGGTCGCGCACAGTGCAGCAAGCATCTTACAGGAGGCAGGAACGATCTCTAGACAGAGCTCATCGCTAATACTGCACCACTGTGTTCCCATGTTTAATACATACTTTAATTCCTATCATCATGGAAATTATATCAAGTACACGTCTTAATATTTAAATTGTTCAGAGAGCTGTAATATCATGAATAAAATGTATTCTGTGTCCTGTCTGCAGAAGAGAAAGCCCGTTTAAAAAGCACGTAGTGATTCACACACATAGAGCACATTAAAGAACACATAAAAAGAAGCATTTAGCATGCTACTTTAGTTATGATGGGATTTAAGAAATTAGTAAATTAAACAATTTTAAAATGAAGTCTATGACGTTCTACTTTGATGACAAAATATAGTACATGATTAAAGTGGAAATTTCGAGATTAAAGTTGCCATTTGGACATTTTTTTCAACCGTTTCCCTATTTTGCTTCTCTTTTCTTTGTATCCTAATATGCTTCCATATGACACTCAGATGGTGGGCTACCACTTGCCTTTTCACTGCAACTTTGATATCTGATCACTACCTATTTATTTCGAACACTTTGTGATTTTCTGAACTTGAACTTTCGAGTTTCTCCGCCACTCTGTCACTCAATCAACTTCCTTTTGTTGATTATATCACTGCTTAAATCAACAAATAGTACTTTTTCCCTTGCCTTTACCTGGTATTTCCCCCATGCTTTTGCCATTGCCTTTTCACAGAACGCTGAGTTTAAAGGGCTATTTATATTGAATTGCATATTCAAAGGGGCATAATTCTGGGAGGAACTGGGGAATGGCAGCAGGTGCGTGCACGTGCGTTACTTTTCACGCTGATCAGGATTTATGGAGCGGAAGAACGTGGAAGTTGGAGTATGCACAGATTTATGTATCTGGATTTTTGTGCATACGCACATTTCAGCTTTTGTCCGTTCGCCATGGTTTAGTGTGAATTCTACACATGACGTTATGCATGAGGCCCCAGGTCTGGATTTAAAACACATTTAAAGTCCATTATAATTTTATGAGTGTTCAAATTAGGAATGGATGCCAATATGTTTTGAATGAAGTCTCTATCATCCACATTGGGTGATTAGATAGTTATTAAAATCACTTTACAATTAAATAAATTACCTGTAGCCTTCACATATCTCCCTTTAGGATCAGATACTAGTGTACATCTGATATTAAATATGGAATTGTTCTATGGATTATTCCCACACCTCTGGTTTTCTTTGTATCCTGGAATGGAATATTTACCCAGTCCAATCTCTTTGCAACAGAAACTGATCCTTGCTGATTAAGTGAGTCTCTTGTAAAAGTACTATCTTGGCATTTAGACCCAGTAGGTGAAAGAATACTTTGTTTCTCTTTAATTAGTGATTGAGACCTGTGACATTCAGATTAAAAAGTTCACTGTTTGGTCATAGAGACATTGCTTCTGAACTTTGTCATTTTATAGTCTTAAATTAAAGTAGTACATTATTACATATGATAGCTTTAACCTTAATTTTCAATATAGCCAGGAGTTGGGGCTATGAAGCCTATTGTTGTGTTGGCATTTACAATTGTGGGGATAAAAAGGATAAATCAGAAATACCTTGCTCTCTTTTTCATCTCCCTGCCCTGCACCACATTTTGCCTCCCTCCTTCTTTTTGGGCACACCGTCAACATGGCACTACCAGATCTAAACACTAATGTGGTGAATTGCTCACGTACCAAAGTGAATATAGCTGCAGGTGGAAGTTCCCGTTGCACTTTATGGTGTCTAGCAGAGTTGTGTTTCAGTGCAGTAGTCTATTGTTACAGTTCTGCCTTTGTCCAGTCTGATAGTGGTCACGGGACATTGAATCTTTGATTGCCAGTAGAACAAATAGTCATCGCTGCTTTTGTGAAAACAATGGAGATAAATGCCATCAAGTTAGAGAGGTACAGGCAAGTTTGTTGTACCATGTGAACGTCACTGAGAGAATAAAACTGTAAAAGTTATTGCGTTTGTTTTTACTATTCAATTACCCACAATTTACACCGGGTGTCACAGACTCAAATCAAATGTATGTTTTTATTATATTATAGTAATAATAATAGCAGCTCACTACTCAAAATGCAGAGCACCCAGACTCGAACCCAAAACCTTTTGGTTATAAAGCAGCAATTTTTACCTCTGCACCATCCAAGAATACATATCAACTTTCTGTCAATTGACATTTGAGCTTGGTTTTGTAATTCATTGACAGCAACACATAAATTTAATGATTTAAGGTGTCACCCATTGCATGGCTGCACTAATTATTAGTATAATATGAAAAAAAGTTTCTGCTTTAGGTATGTGTTCAGTATTCCTTGCCTCACATTTTCTTTCATCCTACACTTACCCAGATCATTGTAGGCACAGAACACACATGAAATGCATGTGTTCCAAATAACGATATATTATTTACCCTATACAACTACAAGCACCTCACACGCAGATAAAGAGCCTTGAACTGAGAGATCTTTTTGCCTGAGTTGAGCTCCGTTGGGAGAAGGGGATGGGCAGGCTGCTTGTGCTGATCGACTCATTTGCAAAAAAAAGATGCTAATGGAGAGGTGTGAAGGAATTTAAGGTAGCCCGAGATTAGAAGTTTTTTCGTAGTGTTTAGAGATTCTAGTGTTAACACTGTCTCACAAACTTTTTTCCCTTATACTACAAACATAAAAAGGTTTGTACTGTACACTGTATCTAATTTAGTATGTATAATTTTAACACCCAGTATACTACAATTTGTGTCCTAATGTTGTATCTAATCTTAATGCAAAATTTCAAATACATTAATATTGACATTTTTTCCATCCCTCTATATCAATTAATGTTACACTAATTAAAAATTAACATAAACCATGAAAGCAGTAGTTATTTAAATAAATAGTACATTTTGCTTTTTCAAGAGTCTTCTAGTTTAAATTATATCTATCTTATACTAGTTTACTGGATTTATGCATTTTGCATAGAGTGTCTCTATTCCTAAAACACTTACTTAAAATCCCTAAGTTTATGACCATTTTTCATTGTTTACATTTTTTTTATATTATTCCTTATATTATTAAAATCAATAACCAAAAAAGCTTAAATTGGACTTAAACTTTTAACTGGTAATGCTGCAAGTGTTAATAAGATAATTGCTAATGTAATGTTATAAGTGCTAGTAATCATATGTTAAATTCTGATTAAAAATATTAATCTTATACATTTGCTAACCATATTATGATAATCACATTTTTCTAAACACAAAAGCGCAATCAGTCTGGCCTGTTTCCTCCTTGATATTCCCTTGGTCATTAGCCAGAGCTTTCCTGAACACACAAAGTTTAGAAGGAGCTTCAGAAGGATAGATGAAAACAAGAAATATTAAAGAGAAAGAAAGACCAGAGGTTAAGAAGAAAAAAAGACAAAGAAAAGTTGCAGAATCAGGGCAGAGCCAAGGCCACAGAGAGCAGGTAAGTGGCCAGGGTTGATGCCCCATGTGGAACAAATGGATGGTGCTCTTGGGGTAGGGTCACTCCAGCTAAGCACCAAGGGAGCAGAAGCAAAAAACTGCTCCACGAGATTGCACAGGATGCTCAAGTAATGCAGTGGGAGAAGGGAGCAGGGAATACAAGCCAAAACAAACTAAATTCAAAATAATCACGGATTATTTTAATCAATAAAAACAATGGCTACAAATATTCAATAAGTACATATTGTTCATGAAAAAAGTTAATGTGTTGTGCTTGCAGATAATTAGTTTTTCCTCCTATACAATACAGAGTTCCATGATTCAAATCCTCTTTAAAAAAATGTTGCTGCAGAAAAATAGGTATTAGGGTGAGATTTCAACTTCAAGGAAAAAGAAAGAGCAGTTCCAACTATAGAACTGCTGACAAGAAGCAAAGAATAGTTAAGGTGGAATTACAGTCTTGCATTGTAAAAGTGTCAGGTCTTGGGGTCCTATATCCCAAAGCAAAAGGATATTGATATATGAAACGAGTGAATACAGACAGATGTCACTTATAGTTCAGGACCCACAATGATCTTTTGGCATCAGTCCTCACCAGCACAGTTGAGTTGTTAGCAGCAAGAACCCTTGAACTGGAATTGATACATTGTTCAGTAGTCACTTGATCAATGGCATGGACTACAGCTTGATCCCCACTCTGGTATGACATGTTTCTTTTTAGAGTTGGATGATTTGTTTGTTTGCAGACCTTTATCACAGCTCAATCTCCAGGTTTAAATTCAAGTGCTTTTATTCCCAATGTGCTATAAAAAGCAGCTTTTACCTGCAGGTGTAAAGACTTTAAAGCTTTGCTCAATATCAGTCACTATTGCAGTACATCATCTGTAATTTTTTAAATGTTACTTATGGATCCTAAAATAACTGAACTGGTCCCCATGTGTATATAATGCATACACACATACACATGCACAGAGAGCAAGGTAAAACCGGAGTCCAATTCCTTGTATGTGTATGTATACTTGGCCAATAAAGCTGATTCTGATTCTGATCTAGTCTGGCCATTGTTGAGGACTACTCTCAATTAATAGCATATTAATCATAGCAAGTAAATCATCACAATATAAAGTGAAGTTAAAGGCATTCAGTTTGTTTCACAACATTCAAACTGTTTCCACATAACATTTGCTGTTATGAAATACAACTTTGAAAACTAAAATTAATCTAATATACTGTGAAACATCATAAACACCCCCCTTACTGATACTTGTGTCAATTTTGCTATTATTATTTTATGTTTAGAGAAGATGTGGGGCAATATGGTATCTGTCAGTAAGGAAACTGAAACTGACCCCTGTTAATATGGCAACTTGATAAGAGCTGAATGTTATAATTCTCCTAAAGATAATACAAATACATCCAGAAATAAGAAATAACAACAAAATAAAAGAGAAGGCAGAGTGGTGTGGAGGTTATTAGTTAAAGAGCCATGTTCTTTGGAGATTCCTGTAGAAATTAAGAAAATTCCAGTTGATTATTTTAAAGTACAAATCTGTTTGTCTCTGTGTTCACTGTACCCTTCCACTAATTGGATGGCAATAGAATACCAGTGTCCTCCAGAGAACATCTCTCAGTCAGCATAGTAAGCAGAAATCAAGTAAGAATTCCATACTCTGGAGTGGTCAATTCCTAATTATTTTATAAATATGATGAGATTAACCTAAAACAATTAAGGTCCACTGTGACACCCCGTATAGTGGGAATTGGGGTCACCAGCTTACACTCTAGGTGTCTAGTATGTGTGATGATGGTGTAAGACAGGGAGACATGGACACAAAAAGGGTTGGGTTTTTTGAAAAATAATGTGAGGTTTTATTTACAGGTGCACTTAAAGAAAAACAAAAATAATGTCCTGTGGAATTCATATATCAATACACAGTCCAATACCGCAAAGGACACACAAAAACAGTAATTAAATGGAGCCCAAAAATGGATGACTATATACAGTATTTATAGTGCTGACTGAAAGTCCCAAATGAAAAAGAATAATGCACACAAACTAGTGAAACCCACATATACACAAACCAATATGAAGCTGTCTTCCTCCACAGTGCTCCAAATCAGGAAGCTGCTCCTTCAAACAGTGTATAGTATAGGATTCACCAAAAACAAAAATATTCAAAATACAGAAAAATAGAAAAAAAGTGTATATAAAAAAATAAACAGTGCACCAATAACCACAGCCCAATAAATACCTCCACCAAAGTTAATCCAGAGATATTTATCAAAATATATATACACAAGAAAAAAATATTTACAATAATCAAGGCACAAGCCGTAGTGCTTGGTAAAGTCAAGACGGAGTTCTACCAAGTACCTTTCTGTTAGCAAGATCTAGCCAGAAGACCCCCTCTAGAGGCCGTAATTCCCTTTTGTATTCGGCTCCCTTGCGCCAACCAATTAAACTATTCTACATCGTCCCTCCACGGGCAAGCGATGGCGTGAACGCATCTACGAAAAGTGGCGTCTCCAGCCCCGCACAATTAGTATAAAAGTTTGAGCAGCCAGCACATTTATAGCTGTGTCGGCTTTTGAGATGCGAACTGCGCTTCTCCCAAAAGTGAAAGTAAGCATTTTTTTTTCTTTTCTTCCCCAAGCTACTGCCCAGACAACTGTCCATACGGGATCCCCTTTCTAAACCGTGGCAAACTAATATTAAGGCGCTTTGCACTTTCTTTTGCTCTTCTAGTGTTATGAGGTCGCGGGAGGCACGCGCAGGAGTGGAACACCGACAATGCCATCCCAGCTGGTCAATGGCAGGGCTGCCTTCCCACTCAACACGAGACCCACTGCAACGCTCCCCAAAAGGCACTCGTATCGTCAGCAAAGATGTCTCTCTGCATTATCTAAAAGAAATGAAAAAGGCAAGTTTCCTTTCTTTATACTTTTTTGTCCTTTTTTTCCCAAACAAATGCCTCTCTCTTAACACTGCAGAGGACACTAAACTATTTTTTTAAATTGCTGGTAATACCAGTGAGGCACATTACCACAGGGATCCCCCCAAAGTTGCTGGACATCATGGCTGACCAGTACTGTGAGTGCTGTGCAGAATGGAGGCATAACCTCTGTTTTTCCCAGTAGATTCTGGAGTTCGTCAGAGATGTATTTGTGCATAATAATGACGTGTTTTCCAGTTTAAAGTTTAGTAAGACACTCAACTAAATTAAACTACTGCATACAGTTATGATGAACAAAGCAGAGTCATTGTTATTAAATAGATCATCTTTCAATCAATTAAAAAACTAACTAAAATACAGCTTGCCATATCCCACTGAAGCACATATGTCTAAGTATTTTCAATTTAAAAACTGTAAAAAATCACAGCTTTCTAGGTTCAAAGTTTTGCAAAAAATGTAAAGGTTATTAGAAAATATATTGAAGCCGTATCTTGCAGTAAATGCTTGAAGGCATCAGTCTTGAGTCAAGCTTTTTTAATGCATTAACACCAAATTTTACACACCAAATAATTTATATTTCTTTGATTATTTTTGCTTTGTATTGAATTTTTTCTTTATTCTTTTTATCAAGCACATGCACAATACTTGGCAAAACTGTGAGATGATTTTTGTGAATCCAAGATTAAATTTCCCTTTGGGACAATTAAAGATCTATCTATCTATCTATCTATCTATCTATCTATCTATCTATCTATCTATCTATCTATCTATCTATCTATCTATCTATCTATCAAAATAAATATCTAAATATCCATCAAGTACTGAAGTTTGTTAATTACAATAGATTTTAGTTCTTCATTGCAGTTATAAAAAAACATTTTGTACAAGAAAGGTTTGTAACGAAACCAATTTTTAAAATATTGTTTAAACACTTTTACCAATATCGTAAAGCTTTGGTCACAGAGTTGCACGAGAGACAGGGAGATGATACCAGGGGCTTCATGCATAATGCTGTGTGTAGAATTCACACTAAAACATGGCGTACGGACAAAAGTAAAAATGTGCGTACGCACAAAAAATCAAGATGCATAAATCTTTGCGAACGCCAACTTCCACGTTCTTCCACTCCATAAATCCCGGTCAGCGTGAAAAGGAACGCATGTCCATGTGCCTGCTGGCACCACCCCAACTCCTCCCAGAATTATTCCTCTTTGAATATGCACATCAATATAAATAGTTCTTAAGCTCAGCATTCTGTGAAAAGGCAATGGCAAAAGCCATTCAAACAATCTGTTGGGGTTGGCGAAAGCAGTCTTCTTGCAGCTTCATCCCTCAAAAGGTACCTGCCGGTACCCCTTTGTTAGATTCAGTACAGAGATATACAAGGCTTGACCGAGTTTCTCCAATAATTTGTCAATATGTGGGATAGGATATGCTTCAAATTTGTTTGCTCAGTTACAATTTTACATTCAGCAAGTTTAGACAGACCTGGTAAGGTGGAAAGATATTAGTGTTCATTCCAATCAGCAACTCAGCCTTCTGAGTTTCCATTAAATCATCAGCAATAGCAACGTCACTCCCATTAGAGTTATGCCACTCATTCAAAAGATTAACAACTCAGACTTGAATGGGCTTTCACTAGCCTGGTATATTAACCTTATAATTCATAGGCCTCATCCTTTCTTATACTAAAGCTGGACCCTGCCATTTCACTAGTAAATTATGTGGTTCAGACAGGATTAAAACAAGTACTCAATCACCTCTTTTGAATTTGAGGAGTTTGTTTTTCCTATCATAATTACATTTCTGCCCCCTTATTCACACTGTTGATGCTCCACAATGTTAGAGGACAATTTAGAAATGTGTTCCTGCAGTGAAATGACCAATCTACAAATTTAAAACTCAGTTTCAGTCTGAACACCTGTCCATTCTTCTCGAATAATATCCAAGACATCTCGTGGATACCTGCCAAATAGTAGTTTAAATGGACTTACACCGGTAGAAGCTCGAGGAGATTCATAAACAGCAAACTTGAGAAAGGACAACAAAGTGTCCCAGGACGTCAAGTCATCTTAAGCCACACAACTAATCATCTGCTTTAAATTCTTGTTAAATCACTCAGTCAGGCCATTCGTCTGAGGATGGTAAACAGTAGTGCTCAATTTTTTTAATCATAATAGCTGTTTCATTATTCTGGAAGCTGCAGTGGGCTGGCGCCCTACCTAGGGTTTGTTTTGCTGCCTTGCACCCTGTGTTGGCTGGGATTGGCCCCAGCAGACCCCCATGACCCTGTAGTTAGGATATAGTGGGTTGGATGATGGATGAATGGATTATTCTGGAAGTAAAGGGCACACTTTGGTCAGTTAAAATTTCGCATGGAATGCCAATGCGAAAAATCTCAGACAAAGCCTTTGCAACAATCTGCGAGTTAGCTTTCCGCAAAGCTTCCACTTCTGGATATCTTGTTACATAATCAACCAACACAAGTAAATACTGATAACAATTCTTATTCTTGGGAAGTGGGCCAACAATGTTCTAACCAACTTTCTTGAAAGGGTGTCCGAAATAGGCATTGGTGAAAGGGGAGCCCTAAAGGGTCTGTGAGCGGAGACAACCTGACAGTCGGGGCAAGACTTACAGAACTGTTCCACATATCTGAGCATATTCAACCAGTGATACTATTTCAAGACACAATTCCTTTTTTTCTCCGTGCTAGAATGACCGCCCAAGACATGTGTCTGAGCAATTTTCAACAGTGTGTCACTATGAACAACCAGGACTACCAACTGCTTGATCAGACTTTAAGCTAACCAATCAGAAATTACCTAAAACAAGAATCTGTTCTTAACTAAAAAAGTGCAGAGTTTTAAAAGTTGGGGCCTCCTGCTCCTTATAGTAGCAATCATCTGTTAAAGGTGCCATCGGCTTGTTGCAAGCATGCAAACTCCACCTGTGTGCCAGCTAATGCCTCCCGATAGCCTGAACCAGAAGCTCCATCTGAGGAAGCTGAAGGAGCAAGCACCTCTTGTAAAGACCCTGCAGGCTGTCCCAGAAAGTGAGGGATTGTCTTCCACATCCACACTGTACAAATCTGGTTCAGTTTCTAAGCGGGTTTCATGGCTGACTCTGTCAATTGCAAAACCAGCTAATTGATAAAATCAAGTTGTTATTCTAACTTCTTTGTTTATAGTACTAGGGTGTTGCACCATGTTAGCCATTATGAATGTAGTGAGAACTCAAGCAAAATGACACCTTTTATTGGCTGACTAAAAAGATTACAATATGCAAGCTTTCTAGGCAACTCGGGCACCTTCTTCAGGCAGAAGAAGGAGCCTAAGTTGCCTCAAAAGCTTGTAACTTGTTTGTTTGTTACTGCTACAAACGAACAACTTTTTGACTATATTGTTTAAATACTTTTACCAACACATATAAGAAAATATAACAATAGATTTCATAAAACACAAAAAGAGAGCCTTTATAGCTGTATCTACTGTAACACAATTGAGTTTTCTTAGAAAGAACAGCCAGTCTTTACCATTTTTACAAATACCATATTTTCTATACTTAGATAATAAATCAATCTGTTATCAGTGACTGTCCTAGATATTTAGATATCCATTATTTATACAGTCTGTCCTTTTAATATGGTTGTTTAAAATTGTTTAATATTTTTTAATATTATTGTCAGAGTGGAGGCAAACATTTAAACATCGGCAGCCACAGCTGTAAAAAGGAAACATCCTAACAACTTAACAAACAACAAAACAATAAGCATTTCTCTCTTCCTCTCATATAACAGAATCACAATGACACCTACATATTGTAAGATAAGACTTTCCTTGTGTAAACAAGCAATATCTTTTAGTTAATCCAGTGGTTGAAGTATGATTATTAAAAAATGGTCATGAATAAAATTTTTGTTTTAATAGTTAAAAAGTCCAGAATTCAGCCCATCAGGATAGGGCTGAAACAGGATTTATTGCTTAGCTTACTGTAAATATAAGACTGCAGTATAAAAACCAAAAGAAAAATCAATAAAAAGCAAACATATGTTTTTTTCATCCATACAGATGCTCATACAGCAGATCCTACATGAAAATACTTCTTACAGGAGTTTATTATATGAAAGGTTAAGGAAACCAAATGCATTCAAGGCTTTTCGATGTATGGTTTTAATTATTAGAATAACATTTGCCTATCTCTAAAATCTAGGCAACCTTTTGTGAACCCAGCGACATCTGCAAACTGAAGCAGACATCCCATTTTTATTTTAGTTAGCTGAAACAACCTTTGTGACATCATTTTGTTCAAATAAAGACTGACTTCTAGGTCCAGCCCTAAGTTTGGTATTTTGTTTAATAATTTCTTACAAGGAAACCTGTTTCTAATAACTTAAAAAGAATTTCCTGAATTTTGAGCCACTTGATCAGTTTTAACTCCTGCCACATCTACTTCCTTATTTGACTGACACCTTTATCCAGTGTGACATACAACGTTTGAGAGATATCCTTGGTTACATTTTCTTTTGTTTTTCCAGTTTTAGCATTGGCAGGTGAAGTGTCTGGTCAATGGTCACACAGTGTCAGTAGCTGGATTTGAATTTGAAGTTCAAAGTCAAGCCTTAATAACTACCTCACACTTGATTATTATATATAATACAGCATACAGGTAAATACAGTACACATATTTATTTAAAAATGGTAAATGTTATATAATTAATGTTTTTAAATTATATTAATCTGAAAAGGCAACACAGTTTGTTAGATTTTTCTTACAGCTTGTATTTATTATCCTAAAATAATATATATTTTGTTAAATTATTTGTGGTAGTCTGAATTATATTTTACTAGCGACTGGGAGCCCGATTGAATCAGGCTACAGATTCTACATTTGTGAAATCCATCCTTGCTCTACAAAGAATTATTTGTTTTTTTAAGTCCTTGAAATGATTTTGTTATCATGGCACTGATTTGTGCTTAAAATAGACCTTTTTGGCAGATGTAATGAAGAGTTTCCTGTTTAAATGGGGCTGCTAAACGTGAACTCAGCTCTTCGGCGCACCTCATTTGATTTTTTCTGCCAAACAAATTTAAAAAAAAAAAACTATTTTACGACTATAATCAGAGTCGGAGTAATAATTATGTTGATGTGGTCATTTTAGATCTGAGATCGGCTAAAATTTAAACAATGACTGTTGTTAATACCCAGCTGTCATTACTCAGTTTGCCAGTAGATGTCAGATGGACGGATGCCAAAACCGAACTGCTTAAAGATAGATTTCGACGTACCAAGCAAATGGTGATATGTTCTAAATTACTTACAGTTCCGGAGCTTTTGAAGGGTTTAAGTCAGTCAACGATGTTAGTCCTGGAAAGTACGCCTCACCAAACCAACGTTCCAAAAACCAACTAAACTTACTGTTATCTGCTCAAACCAGCACCGACTTACTATACTCGGTCGTCCACTGCATCACTGAAGCATTCGAACATTCTTAGCCAATCATGCAATACTGCATCCGCGTTTGCCATGTTATGTTCTAACTACAGAGGCAGAGTCCCATTGCATTGTTCTAACTTGTATTGAGTCGAGGTATTGATGCGAACACCATACATACGGGGTATTGACACGAACACCTTACATATGGATAGTATCAAATTATATATAAGGATGCAAGAATAAACATGGATTTTATTTGCCAAAGAAAAATGTAATGTATAATGTTGCTAGAGTATAATAGAAAGATTGTCCTTGTACAAGTTTTACTTAAAGCTTCCTCTTCCTCAAGCATCACTACAGTTTCAACAGCTGTTTTTCCTAAGAGACAACAAAATTTAATGCACCCATCACAAAAACCACAGAACACGTTTAGTATGAACCAAGAAAAAACAACACAGAATGCCATACAAACAATACAGGCAATGCCACTTGGCAGACTGCCACAGAATACTGTAAGTATGCTACACCTAGCAGTGAAATTTATAACTATAACTAGATCACATGCCAGGTACAGATTCTGGTTATTTTTGGGTACCCCCTCTGGGATATTGATCTGGTCAGTTAAGTAGCAAAGGGGGTTGTTAATCAGTTTCAGCTGCTTTGGTGTTAATGAAATTAACAACATGTGCACTAGAGGGGCAACAATGAGATGACCTCCAAAACAGTAAGGGTTTAACAGGTGGAGACCACTGACATTTTTCCCTACTCATCTTCACTAGTTTTGCATTTGGCTACGGTCAGTATCACTACAGGTAGCATGAAACGATACCTGGACCCTACAGAGGTTGCACTGGTAGTCCAACTTCTCCAGGATGGCACATCAATATGTGCCATTGCCAGAAGGTTTGCTCTGTCTCCCAGCACAGTCTCAAGGCATGGAGGAGAGTCCAGGAGACAGGCAGTTACTCTAGGGAGAGCTGTACAGGGCTGTAGAAGGTCCTTAACCCATCAGCAGGACTGGTATCTACTCTTTTGTATAAGGAGGAACAGGATGAGCACTGCAAAAATGACCTCCAGCAGGCCACTGGTATGAATGTCTCTGACCAAACAATCAGAAACAGACTTCATGAGGGAAGCCTGAGGGCTCGATGTCCTCTAATGGGCCCTGTGCTCAGTGCCCAACAATGTGGAGCTCGAGCGCCATAGAATACCAGAATTGGCAGGTCCACCACTGGTGCCCTGTGCTTGTCACAGATGAGAGCACCCTGAGCACATGTGACAGATGTGAAAGGGTCTGGAGAAGCCATGGAGAACGTTATGCTGCCTGTAACATCATTCAGCATGACCAGTTTGGTGGGGGGTCAGTGCTGGTCTAGGGAGGCATATCCATGGAGCTTACGCACAGACCTCTACAGACTAGACAACGGCACCTTGACTGCCATTAGGTATCAGGATGAAATCCTTGGACACATTGTCAGACCCTATGCTGGTGCAGTGGGTCCTGGGTTCATCTTTGTGCACGTCAATGCTCGGCCTCATGTGGCGAGAGTATGCAGGCAGTTCCTGCAGGATGAAGGAACTGAAACCACCAGACTGGCCCCCCACACTCGCCTGGCCTAAATCCAATAGACCACCTCTGGGACATTATGTTTTGGTCCATCCGATGCTGCCAGGATACGCCTCTGACTGTCCAGGAGCTCAGTGATGCCCTGGTCCAGATCTGGGAGCAGATCCAACAGGATACCATCCGTCGTCTCATTAGGAGCATGCCCTAACGTTGTCAGGCATGCATACAAGCATGTGGGGGCCGTACAAACTACTGAGTATGATTTTGAGTTGCTGCAATTAAAATTTTGGCAAAATGGACTACCCCACCGCATCATTTTTTCACTTTGATTTTCGGGGTGTCTTTGAATTCAGCCGTCAATAGGTTGATGATTTTCATTTCCATCAAACGATGTGGCATCCTTTCATTCCTAACACATTACCCACTCCATATCAGTATCAATATCTAGCATGATTTTTTTCCCATTGAGGTCTGATGTGTATTCAAAGTGTTCCTGTAATTTTTTGAGCAGTGTAGATATACACACACAAGCATTTATATATGTATATGTATATACATATATACTGTATATATAAACACAAGCATTTTGCTACAGTTTGTAATAAAACTTCTTTTTCCATTTTCTATTCTAGATAAGTAAGGCACTGCAAGCACATGTCAACTTTTCTTTTAAATGTACATCTTGCTTAATCCTGTAATGGCAAAACCACCAAGAATTTAATAGTTTTGGGAGAAGATGAAACAGCCGTAGTCTTTTAAAACTATAATATATCTTAACTTTACTCCAGCAACTTGAATCAGCTTTCAAAAATGGAATCTTCCAAATTCTATGAAGTTGCAAGTAACTTTAAAAAGGTACATATGAAGAGTAACTCTAATGTAACAATTCAGTAATGTAACCTGCACACCTGTCATAGATATCAGTCATACATATTTTCCGTTTTTTTTTTTGCTTCATGCATACATCGTTGTACCTTAAGGTATAGCCATTGTGATTTTGACAACTCTTTAAATGTCAGAGGCAATATAATATGAGTAAAAACCTCAGGATAGCTGTTCAATGTACAAAGCCTGAATAAGGCAGTAAACTGAACATTCTGAAAATAATTCACATTGTAAAGCAATGCCATTGGTTTGTCACAAGTTAAAACATAAAACCAATAGGGAAAAAGTCCAAAATTAAAATTATAAATTATAAATAAAAGAACTTTATAGCCCCTTGATAAAAACTGTTTTGTCAAAGCCATTACTAACATAAGCATGCAAATAACAATGTTAGACAAAAGAACCCTGGAAAATGTATTGAGATTTATTTTTTTACAAAACAAGTAAGTCAAGTTGCTCAAAGAAATAATGTAGAGATGTCTTAAATTACAAACTGAGGTAGTATGTAGCATAATATTAGTCAATAAATATTATCGATATGAAACTTTAAAAATAACTATGCCTAAACTGCATACAAAATCGTTCACATGACCTATTAAAAGTAAAGGATTCAGGGATGCAGAAAGAAACTTGAAGTAGGAGTTCCATCAGGATGAGGAGATATACCTTATCATTCACAGAATTGTTACAGTAACAAGGAAACGTTTTGGGCATGGACTAAAGCAGCCAGTGCCAGTTGAATACTCACCCAGTGCATTCTTTATTCATGGCAGGAAGAACTTGTTTCTTGTAACTGACCTGAAAGAATAACTTTATGATGATATTACCACCAAATATTTTTTTATATTCAGTGCTGGAAATGAGGGTGCGGGTGTTGTGGAAATACGTCAAAGGAAGTGCAAGGAGAAATTCAACTTAGACTATACTCCATTCCACAAACCAGAAGGAATGGTGTGGGGATCCAAAGATGAAGTATGAGTCCCTGCTGTTTACAGATAAATGAAGTAAAGAAAATGGTCACCAGATAATGCATTCCCCACTGCTTGTTCACCGTACAAGTGTGCATGATTCCCAGGTTTATCACAACTGACATATTTCTATTGAATCTAGGGCACCGAGAACCTTGTCCCTTTCTCCCTCTGCCATTTCTCGGCTTTCAACCTAGGCTCACTTGGAACAGTTGGTCATTCCTGCTCCTTGGGAACTCAGAAGAAGTGAGCTTGCCTTAGAGCACCACTGCTTCACTGGGACAACATTCCCAACTGCATGCTTCCTCCCTGTAATATCACCAGCTCACCAATGATCCTGCTTCTGCTTTCTTTTTCTTTCCTTTTCATTTTAATCTCCATTTTTTCACACTTTCTTATCTATTTATCTCGATCTCACCCCTCTCTGTCCTACTCAGACTTCTCTTATGCTTTCTTGGGCACAGGTGTCCAATTACGCACCATACAGTGCTAATAAGGAAATTGAACCGTGCAAAGTTTGAACATGAAAGTGGGCTCCGCGATCAACACCCCATGCTATGGTAATCACCTACGCTCACACTACTTGGAACCCTAAACATTTTTTACCATAATGTGTTATGGATTTGAGATTATCAGGTTTGTTTCTGCCAAGACTTTTTATTCCTTCATAAATATGGCTCATGGATTCATTAAAAATATATAATTATCAGAAAGCATGGTGGTGATTTTATTCTTCTTTGCTGCACAATCTTGAATACTATACGTAGCTGCATTTACCCAAAATTAGCAAAGTTCTGCAACTTTAGTTTGCTTCATGGGATTCTGGTAATAGCGTGACACATTGAAATAATTCCACAGACCAAGTATGTTCATTTTTAAAAGTTCAAGGCAAAACAGTTCACACAAAAATTGAGAAAAGTTTGGTATTACAAAGTAAAGGAAAGTCCTTGTTTAAAGAGAATTCAGTTTATGGCTTTTATGTTGAATTTGCTCATACAGAAATGTTTCTAACGGTCAGAAAACTGTATGATGTCCAATTTGCAAACTGCAAATGAGTCTGTCAGTCCATGCTAGCAATGAGACAAATCCCAAAGTTGCTTAATTAACACACTGTATTACAGGTATAGTCAAGAAGGTTCAATTTCACAGTAACTACAGGGGGTAAAGGCTATACCATAATCTATAGCTATGAAAGAAAATGATATTCTATTCAAATTAAGCAAACACTAATATGAGTTTAACTTAAACCATTAACTTTCTAAGATTGGCTCTTACAACTATAAAAACTGTGGCCCTAATGGAGGAGCTTAAGGCTTAAAATTCTTAATTTGGTTGATTATCTTGTATATGTAAGGATGGCCATTAAAATGTAATTTTCAGATTAGTTTCTCACCAGCATTAGCTACAAAGCCCTGGAACAAATTGCAAGAACCAGAATTGCCTCATGCACCTATGCAAGAGGCATGCCTTTGCATGGCAGACTAGGATTATGAAATGCTTATTACTAACAAATGCTGTTAATTATAAATGTCCTGCTTATGCAAAAGACAGAATTTGAGATTCATTGTAGAGAGCATATTACTATACATCCAGTAGTATGCCAAGTAAATATTCAGTTTTTAATTTACAGAGAAATAAGGTACTTAAATCCAAATTGACAATGAACACCACTTTAATGAATAATTGTTTTTTGGACGCTGTTCTGAATTTTTATTGATAACTGGAATTATTCTACTTATTAATTACATTATTTTCCAAACAAATTACACCTTGACAGGTTACCAGAGGAGAATGTTGCTATGTTGCACCTTTATATTTCATTGCCTGAGCTGAAGGAGGCTTGATGGTTTGCCTTCTGGAAACATTTTCACCTCAGTATTTGCAGATGTTGAATTCTGCCATCGCCTCAATAAACTCAACTATTATTACTTTTCTTGTTAAACAGTCTTAAAGAACTGATGGATTGCTCTGGTTATTATCCTATTTATTTAATGATACAAATCTACTGATGATGTTCTTAGCAAAGTCATTCACAAGTTAATTCATCCAGACCTGTATCTACTCTCTATATATAAAATCCTAAGCCTAAAAGTGCAATGATTTTATGTAACTTTTTTGTCACACTTTAAATCTGGCTTATTTTAAAACCTACATATATATGTTTGGTATCATTCTTTTCAGAATTTATCGAACTTTAATGTGATGTTGTTAGATTTTCAGATTCGTATTCTGTTTTTAAATTATAAACTAAAAAATATCAAGAAGGCGAGAGAAGACTTTGTGCCAAGAGATTTAACCATGCTCGGGGCCGGAAATAAAAGATAAAGAGTAGGACAGCTGCTGTACAGGCTTTTAAATGTTTGAAGCGCCACACGAGATACAGATCATATGGCACAGCAGCAGCAGCAAACCAGCAACTGATCAAGCAAAGATGAAGTAAAAAAAAAACTATTTGTTTCCCGTTATATCACCATTTAAGAGGGGGTTTCAGAGGAGCAACTGTGTCTCCTTGGAGTGTATTCAGCCCTCCTCTTCACAACACGACAGAGACGTGAACCTCCAATATATATACTGTATAAAGTGGATCTGCAAAGTTTTCAGACCTCTTCACTTCTTTCACATTTTGTTACAGATGGAGCCACGTCAAATAGCCGCGGCCGTGTGAATGGCGTGTGAATGACGTACGGCTGCCCTATCCACGCCGTGATCCCCCCCTCCCTTTATTGACAGAAGGGGTGTCAAGAATTCACAGTAAACACGCTCATTCATGCCCTATTTATTCATTTACCTGGTTCCAACACTAGATGGCGCTTTGTTCTCAAGAACACGTTAACACACGCCAGCAATTTAGCTGCGCTGAGTTGCAATCACGTGATTTTAACATTATATTTTATTATTATAATTATAACATTATATTATATTATTATATAGGAGCTTCCCTGTCTGCCTATCATATAGTGCCTTTCCTTCCTACCTATCTATATATCTATCCCCTTAGCTGTTTTTTATATATCTATTATACAGTGCCTTCCCTGTTTATTTATATATCTAGTGCCTTCTCGGCCTGTCTGTCTGTCTGTCTGATTGCATATAGCGCTGAACTTACTGCTCTGTACTATTCTGTCCTCTGCATGTTCTGGAGTACAAAAGAAACAGCACCATACAGCAACATGTGCGAACTGGCAAGATCGGGGAAAAAACACGTGGTCACTGATTACAAACCGCAAGATGAATGAAAGAGATAATATATGTAAAAACATCATCGCACTAATGCAATATTATTTGAAAACGAACAGCGTCAGATCGGGTTTGAATAAGCGCCCAATCTAACGCTGTTCGTTTTCAAATAATATTGCATGTACTGTGCGTTGAAACTGCAGCACTGAATAAGCTGACTCCTTCTGTAACAGCGTCAGCGTGTATTCAAACCCGATCTGACGCTGTTCATTTTCAAATAATATCGCATGTACTTAACTATTTTAAAATAAAAACATACATTTGATTTCAGTCAGTCTGTAAGAGCCAGTGTAAATGCATGATAATTGTAAAGGTTAGCTTTTTTTTAATTCAGTTCCATTCTCTCAGTCGCGTTCACGATTCCCCCAATCTGACAATGCTGTTTTCACATAAAGACGCGCTATAACTCAAATGTGATTTATTTGGAGACGTGCTATAGCTTGAATGTGATTTATTTGGAGACGCGCTATACTCGAATGTGATTTATTTGGAGATCGAATATGATTTATATGGAGATCGCTTATTTATATGTTATTTATATAGGGAAGAAAGTACAATGTCAGGTGCTCATTCAGTGTAATAGGAACCATAGCACAGAGAGATGTGTACACTGCAACAAGTACACATGTCGTGAATGTAGGAAGGGTGTGTGGGAATTGTTAATATTTGAATGTGATGATTTTATACAGCACAGATCGGAAATCAGCAGTTCTTAGCATTGCACCACGCAAGCTGTCGTATCAACCGCCTACTGTAACTTGCTTTATTTTTTCTTCACTTATAGTCTAGAATAAAAGTGCACTTGTTTTTTATTCTTGTACACCAACATATGTTCCTGTGTTTGAGCGACGGGCATGCTCAAAAATAGACGTGTAATGCCACGAAAAGTGCATGCAGGCACTTCAGTTCAAGCATTGGTGCGAGAATGCAGTCACAAGTACGCTGCAGAGCTACAGCGCATCTTTATGTGAAAACAGCTTTCTCAGAAGGGGGTAGGGAAGGATCCTGAACACGACTGAGAGAATGAAAAGTGAATAAAAAAAAACTTTCCTTTACAAGTATCATAAATTACACTGGCTGTTACACACTGAA
This sequence comes from Polypterus senegalus, assembly GCF_016835505.1. Taxonomy (NCBI): domain Eukaryota; kingdom Metazoa; phylum Chordata; class Cladistia; order Polypteriformes; family Polypteridae; genus Polypterus; species Polypterus senegalus. The sequence continues at coordinate 43,490,235 of NC_053159.1, forward strand.
ATCAAATGCATGTTTTTATTCTAAAATAGTAAGAATAAGAGCAGTTTACTTCTCAAAACTGAAACGTGTGGGATCAACTCATGACCTTTTGAATACTAGTCAGCGGCTGATACCATTATGCTACCATGGTAGCTGTAGTAAGTATGTGTCAATGTGGCATGCTAAGGCGGCTTTTTTCTGCAGTTATATTTTTGAATAAAAGCATACTTGTTCTGTTATATTTGTACCTTTTGTGAAAGTGTTTGATATTTGGACTTCAGGCTTCATACATTATATAGTTTATGCTTACATTTTGTCATTTACTACTACAATATGAAAAAAAGTTTCTGTTTTAAAAATGTGTTTACATGGATTACTGTAGAAATGGAACACACGTGAAATGTGTGTATTCCAAATAATGATCTATTCTTTCCACTGTAAAACTCCACTTCACTCCCAGATAATCAATCAAGGCATGAGCTGGGAGAAGTCTGTGCACGTTCTAAGTCGTTGGGGGGATGGAATAGCCGGCTACTTGCAGCTTTTCTTTTATCAGCACATTTAGATTAACAAAAGACACTGGCGGAGAGGTGAGAACGGTTTTAAGAAGCGATTTAAGGTGGGTTTATATTGTACCCACTTTGGCCGTGAGTTTGCACGGTAGCGCGAGCGCTTAGTAAACGAGCTGCATAAAAACACTGAAGTGTTTATCAGTTAAGGAGTGGGGGGAGGTGTGTGTGGGGGCGGCTTCAGTACTCGGTAAGTTATAGTTTGGCTCAGAGATGAACTAATGCTCATATACGAGTGTTATATCGCTTAACTTATTTGTATGAAAAGCGCATTAAGTAAATTCTTGGTTAATTTAATGCAGGCGATAATACAGACAAACTGGGGTTAACGCTAACAAAGTTAAATGGTTAACATTAGCACAGGCAGTTTATTTACATTCCAGAATTCCCCAAAACAGTATTTTAAATACTCTGTGGTGTAGGTTTACTAATATCTTTTATTTTTATCACAACTAGATATTCTGTAAAGTTTATTTATCTTTGTCTTCGCTAAATTCTCCTGTTGTCTTTAATCAGAGCTCCGCTGTGGAGGATTGGGGGGTCAGACGGATGACGGTTGGCCTTTTGGAGCTCCTGGAGGAGCCTGAACAAGCTTCTTAAAACCGTTCTCACCTCTCCGCCAGTGTCTTTTGTTAATCTAGATGTGCTGATAAAAGAAAAGCTGCAAGTAGCCGGCTATTCCATCCCCCCAACGACTTAGAACGAGCACAGACTTTTCCCAGCTCATGCCTTGATTGATTATCTGGGAGTGAAGTGGAGTTTTAGAGTGGAAATAATAGATCATTATTTGGAATACATGCATTTCACGTGTGTTCCGTTTCTACAGTAATCCGTGTAAACACATTTTTAAAACAGAAATATTGTTATTTCATATTGTAGTAGTAAATGACAAAATGTAAGCATAAACTATATAATGTATGAAGCCTGAAGTCCAAATATCAAACACTTTCACAAAAGGTACAAATATAACAGAACAAGTATGCTTTTATTCAAAAATATAACTGCAGAAAAAAGCCGCCTTAGCATGCCACATTGACAGATGCTTACTACAGCTACCATGGTAGTGTAATGGTATCAGCCTCTCACTAGTATTCAAAAGGTCATGAGTTTGATCCCACACGGTTAATTTTTGTGAAGTAAACTGCTCTTATTCTTACTATTTTAGAATAAAAACATGCATTTGATTTCAGTGTGTAACAGCCAGTGTAATTTATGATACTTGTAAAGGTTAGTTTTTTTTTTTATTCACTTTTCATTCTCTCAGTCGTGTTCAGGATCCTTCCCTACTCCCCTTCTGAGAAAGCTGTTTTCACATAAAGATGCGCTGTAGCTCTGCAGCGTACTTGTGACTGCATTCTCGTACCAATGCTTGCGAACTGAAGTGCCTGCGTGCACTTTTCGTGGCATTACATGTCTATTTTTTTGAGCATGCCCATGTCGCTCAAACACAGGAACATATGTTGGTGTACAAGAATAAAAAACAAGTGCACTTTTATTCTAGACTATAAGTGAAGAAAAAATAAAGCAAGTTACAGTAGGCGGTTGATACGACAGCTTGCGTGGTGCAATGCTAAGAACTGCTGATTTCCGATCTGTGCTGTATAAAATCATCACATTCAAATATTAACAATTCCCACACACCCTTCCTACATTCACGACATGTGTACTTGTTGCAGTGTACACATCTCTCTGTGCTATGGTTCCTATTACACTGAATGAGCACCTGACATTGTACTTTATTCCCTATATACAGTAAATAACATTCGAGTATAGCGCGTCTCCAAATAAATCACATTCGAGTATAGCGCGTCTCCAAATAAATCACATTCGAGCTATAGCACGTCTCCAAATAAATCACATTCGAGTATAGCGTCTCCAAATAAATCACATTCGAGTATAGCGCTCCAAATAAATCACATTTGAGTTATAGCGCGTCTTTATGTGAAAACAGCATTGTCAGATGGTGGGGGATCGTGAACGCGACTGAGAGAATGGAACTGAATTAAAAAAAAAGCTAACCTTTACAATTATCATGCATTTACACTGGCTCTTACAGACTGACTGAAATCAAATGTATGTTTTTATTCTAAAATAGTTAAGTACATGCGATATTATTTGAAAATGAACAGCGTCAGATCGGGTTTGAATACACGCTGACGTTGTTACAGAAGGAGTCAGCTTATTCAGTGCTGCAGTTTCAACGCACAGTACATGCAATATTATTTGAAAACGAACAGCGTTAGATCGGGCGCTTATTCAAACCCGATCTGACGCTGTTCGTTTTCAAATAATATTGCATTAGTGCGATGATGTTTTTACATATATTGTCTCTTTCATTCATCTTGCGGTTTGTAATCAGTGACCGCATGTTTTTTCCCCGATCTTGCCAGTTCGCACATGTTGCTGTATGGTGCTGTTTCTTTTGTACTCCAGGACATGCAGAGGACAGAATAGTACAGAGCAGTAAGTTCAGCGCTATACGCAATCAGACAGACAGACAGGCAGAGAAGGCACAAAATATATAAATAAACAGGGAAGGCACTGTATAATAGATATATAAAAAACAGCTAAGGGGATAGATATATAGATAGGTAGGAAGGAAAGGCACCATATGATAGAAGGACAGGGAAGCTCCTATATAATAATAAAATTACTGTTATTACTATATAGATAGACAGGGAGTTCAGGCAGGCAGAACGGCGAAGGTTAAAAATAAATAAATTTTCTCCCCAGCGGGGAACCTTAACAAGTATCATAAATTACACCGGCTGTTGCAGACTGAAATCAAATGTATGTTTTTATTCTAAAATAGTAAGACTAAGAGCAGTTTACTTCTCAAAACAGAGTGGCGCAAGGAGCAAACTCACAACCTTTTGATTCCCAGTCGGGAGCTGATCCTATTGCGCTACGGAGGCAGTCATAATAAATGGGTGTCAATGTCGCATGTTAAGATGGCTTTTTGTTTCTGCAGTTATATTTTTGAATAAAAGCGGAATTCTGTTAGATTTGTATCTTTTGTGAAATTATTTCTTTGATACTTCAGGCTTCATACATTATATAGTTTTTGCCTACATTTTGTCATCTACTAGTAGAATATAAAAAACGTTTCTGTTTTAACAATGTGTTTACACAGATTACTGTAGAAACGGAACAGACATGAAATGTGTGTGTTCCAAACAACGATCTATTATTTCCACTCTAAAACTCCACTTCACTCCCACACTGCAGTTAACTGAAGCAGTCAATGCTCCATCTGGCGGGATTATACAGCATTGCAACCATCTTTTTAGAAAGCGCATGGGGGCATTTATGGGACGGGGCATCGTTAACTGCATCATCGCGGGGGATCACATTCCGTGCACGGATCGTGCATGGTCCTGTCATGCTCCAGGCGGCTGTTTGACGTGGCTCCCACTGTATGTTGCAGCCTTCTGTTAAAATAAGTTTAATTAATTTTTCCCCCACATCAAGCAACACTCCAAACCCCAAAATGAAAATAAAAAACTAAAATATCACATTGACACTATTCAGATCCTATGCTATGACACTTCTGTTGATGTTTGTACACCTTGTTTGTAGTTTACTTGTGGTCAATTCAATTGATTAAACATTACTAGGAAAGGCATATATTTGTCTGTATAACGTTCCACAGTGGACAATATGTATTAAAGCAAAACCAAGCCATGAGTTTGAAGGAATTGTCTGAAGAGCTTACAGCCAGGATTGTGTTGAGGCACAGACCTAAGCAACGTTGCAAAAAAGTATTGCACCATTGAATGTTCCTAAGAGCACAGTAGCCTCCGTAAGTCTTAAATGAAGAAGTTCGGAACAAACATGCCTTTTCCTACAGTTGGTCACCTTGCCAAAATGAGCAATTGTGATAAAACAGGTGACCAAAGAACCTAATGGGTACTCCAGCTTAGTTCCAGAGAACCAGTATGGAGAGGGGAGAAGATTCCAAAAGAGCAACGATCACTGGAACACTCAACCAATCTGGGCTTTTTGACAGAGCAGCCAGACAGAAGCCTCTCCTCAGTAAAAGACACATAGAAGCCCATTTGAAATATGGAAAGACCACCTAAAGGACTATCAGAGTGTGAGAAAGAAGACCCTTTGATTTTATGAAACCAAAGTTATTGTCATGGAAACCTGGCTCTGATCATCACATATTAAATACCATTCCAACTATGAAGGATGATGGTGGGAGCAGCATGCTGTTTTGTTTTATAGCAGCAGTGACTTGGAGACTAGAAAGGGTTGATGGAAAGCTGAGCAGAGCAAAGTACACCTGCTCCAGAGCACTCTGGACTAGGTTGAAGGTTCACTTTCCACCAGGACAATGACCCAAAGCAAAGATAACACGAGTGGTTTAGGAACAACTATAGGAACGTTCATGAGTTTTCCAGCCAGAACCCAGAACATCAAGCCTAAACATCTCTAAAGTGAGCCGAAAATGGGCTTTTTTTCACTGGACAAAGCTGGCAGCATGGTGGAGAATATGTTTTTTAATATCTTAAGTGTCTTCAGTACCATCCAGCCATCACTGTTATGGGGTAAGCTCAGAGATAGACAGTGGATGAGACTATGGCAGGGGTAGGCAACTATTTTTTATGGGGGGGCACATGAGAAAACCAGCTAGTTGAGGAGTGCTGAACACATTTTATTAACTGTTAAATTACAGTAAACATGTTATATTTTTTTTCACCATAATAAAATTGATATAGACCACATATTCACAGATTTTGTTTGATTTATTGAACCATGGAACATATGCACACTATAGCATGCTTTCTAACACAATCTACAATTCTTGATTGTCAGGACAGGTCTGGTTGGAGATCAAACACTTGGGTCCTCAGCAATGGGAATACTGCGAGCCAGATCCCCCTCAGGGAATTGCGCCACATGGTCGTACTGCCGTAACTGACGCACCCTCACAATGCAAGTAATGTGCCTCAATTGGGACTCTTTGAGCAACTGCTCATTTGACACAAAGTCAAGCCAGTGGTACACAAGGATTCTTCGAAGAAACACGGTACCAAAGGAGTCCAGGCTTTATCTCAGGTCACTGGATTCCTGATTGTGTAAAGTAAAATAAGAAATATGTTTTACTGCATTAATCACTGATAAAGTATTTCATTATCTCTGCACCTTTGCTTAACGTAGTTGGAAGAATTAAGTCTTTGATAAGCTTCAACTAGTGCACTGAAGTCAGGTGTAATTCCTGATGTTACTATTTGCAGGACAGCAGACAGATGGTCATCACTAAGAGATGATCTGTAGCTGGATTTTTTTAATTTCACTGCTGAGAGTGTCTGTTCACATATGTATGTTGATCCAAAGAGGACAAGCATTCTTGGAGCTAGTCTTGTCAATAGTAGGAAATTAATCTTTTTTAGAAAATTGTAGAATGTCAGTAATGGGAGTGACTTAACAGCATCTTTGTTTTGCAAATGTGTCAATCAGCACAGGCAGGAAGCGGTCTGCTATCCCATCACTCCCACCGACAAAGCTGAAGGTCTCCCAGCTCAGGTCTCTTTATCTGGAGCTGTATAGGGTAAGTAATATATTGTTATTTGGAATGCATGCATTTCATGTGTATTCCATGCCTACAATATAGGATTTGCAAAACAAACACTGCATGAAAAGAGGTGTATCTGTACTAGGAAACTCCTGTATACACCACTGATTTTCGGAAGTATCTACAAGTACCACTGAGCGTACACATCAAATTCCACCAACCTAGGATACTTCCGGATTGATACCAATTCGGATGTATCTTGCTGAGGGATTCTTCCATGGTACAGCCATTTGTTGCCATGGCAAATAATCCACTCAAGGCTCTTTCAAGGAGACATTCACACCTCAAGAACCATTTGCATTTTACACCTCTGCACAACTCTGCTGTTCTACATTGGTCTTTTATCTCAACATTGATTGGTTGATTTAAAAAAAAAAAAAAAGAAAAAAAGCACTTCCACAAGCCTGACATCTATTGTGACATTACCCAGTGACTTTCCTGTTCTTATTTGATTGGTCATACTTTTTATTTACCCCAACCCAAGCCCTCATAGCTTAGTGACTTGATTGGTTACTGGGCAGGTATGTAGACGGACCATATACACTCCCCACCCCCACCCCCACTGTACTATACATCCCCCACATCGTTTAAAAAATGAGAATAAAATTGATTCAGAAATGTTTTTATTAAAATAAAAACAAACACTAATAAATATACAACGTAAGAATAAGAAAGAACTGAAAATATGGAGAAAAAAATGTGCAAATATGACAGTGCAAGTAAATTAAGAGCAATGAAACAAACTGAAACAAACACATGCACCAGTGCTTATTAAAGTTCCAAAAATGAATCTTCTTCTGGCCCGATTCCATCAGCTCTTACACGCTGACGGTGTGTAAGAGCATAGCGCATATCCGCCTCCAATCTGGACTGAAGCTGCTGGCAGAGCTCAGACAATTGTGGGTTCCTGTGAGGTGGAGACCTCACAGCCCACACCGGTCTTCCATCAACGATGGTATCCTCTTCATCAGACATCGGGTCCAGAATTACAGTCTGCCACAGTACTCTCTCTGCATCTGTTTGGATGACTCTAGACCTGGACTCCAGCAACTGCAAAACACACCATATGTTAACCCCTAAAAACACCCAGAGATGTACCAAACTTAATATATATATATATATATATATATATATATATATATATATATATATATATATATACTGCTCAAAAGAATTAAAGGAACACTTTTTAATCTCCCTGCACAGTCTCAAGGGCATGGAGGAGATTCTAGGAGACGAGCAGTTACTCTAGGAGAGCTGGAGAGGGCCATAGAAGGTCCATAACCCATCAGCAGGACCAGTATCTGCTCCTTTGGGCAAGGAGGAACAGGATGAGCACTGCCAGAGCCCTACAAAATGACCTCCAGCAGGCCACTGGTGTGAATGTCTCTGACCAAACAACCAGAAAGACTTCATGAGGGTGACCCAAGGGCCCCATGTCCTCTAATGGGCCTTGAGCTCACTGCCCAGCAGCATGCAGCTCGATTGGCAATCGCCATAGAATACCAGAATTGGCAGATGCACCACTGGTGCCCTGTGCTTTTTACAGATGAGAGCAGGTTCACCCTTGGACCCATTGTCAGACCCTATGCTGGTACAGTGGCTCCTGGTGCACAACAATTCCTGGCCTCATGTGGTGAGAGTATGCAGGCAGTTCCTGGAGGATGAAGGAATTGATACCATTGACTGGCCACCACACTTTCCTGACCTAAATCCAATAGAACACCTCTGGGACATTATGTTTTGGTCCATCCAATGCCACCAGGTTGCACCTTAGACTGTCCAGGAGCTCAGTGATGCCCTGGTCCAGATCTGGGAGGAGATCCCCCACAACACCATCTGTCATCTCATTAGAAGCATGCACCGATGTTGTCAGGCATGTATACAAGAACACAAGGGCCATACAAAGTGCTGCGTACAATTTTGAGTTGCTGCAGTTAAATTTTGGCAAAATGGACTAGCCTGCCACATAATTTTTTCACTCTGATTTTTGGGGCGTCTTTGAATTCAGGGCTCTGTAGGTTGATCATTTTCATTTCCATCAAACGATGTGGCATCCTTTCATTCCTAACACATTACCCGGTCTATATCAGTATAGATATCCAGGAGGATTTCTTTTTCCCATTGAGATCTGATGTGTTTTCAAAGTGTTCCTTTAATTTTTTTGAGCAGTTTATATATATATAAATTTGTAAACTTACTCGTCTTTTCCTTTTTTTAGCCCCTATCTTAATGGAGTCTCTTAGCTGGGACTTTCCTGGCTAAGACAAAGAGTATTTCCTCTGCAATGTCTGCATCTGCAATAGTCATCTTCAATTCCTCCAGCAGATATGTCATTACTGCCTGGTTATGAGGTGAACATATTCTGTGTGGAAAGAGAGTAGTGTCATTAATTACATTTAAAATGATTACATAAAACCCCACACATAGCATATAAAAAAAAACACTGCTTACCCAGTTTGTGGATCTATTTTCCGAATTATGGAGGCGCCTTACAGCTTCCTGTAACATTGAAATAAAAACGCTTTAGTAGATACATGTATACATGCATAGGAAACAAAGCATTTTCAAACAACATCGTATAATTCGGACGTGACAAACTGTTAAATAAACTAGACGCAAGGAACAAAAGTAGATGTGTAGCCAAGCGCTAATTTAGGCTAACTTGGTGAGGTATAATTTTCTACTATATTGTCGGCTAACATAAAGCTCAACTTACCGCAATGCCCACATTATGCGCCCTCTTGACTCTTTTAAGCGCATGGCTTGACTCTTCCTGCGGTCTTTGCTCACCGAACTTGCGCTCAAGCGCATCAAGACGCTGGAAGCGCAGTATGTGCAGCCTGCTTCTCTTGCAAAGCCTCAAGCTGACGAGACAAAGCGTTCTGACCGGAGATCAGCTGCTTCATCAAGTCATTCATGCTCAGTGGACTTGATGCTGGTTGCTGACCATTAGTCACAGGAGTAGAAAAGCTTAGGTTTCTTTAACATGCCATCACAAGTAGTATTTCGTACTTTCACCAAGTCACAATTCAGACGTCACCGAAGTACGCACGGAACTGTTTTTGAGTTGACGCTTTACAAATACAGTGGAAGCTCGGTTTGCGAGCATAATTTGTTCCGGAAACGTGCTCGCAATCCAAAGCACTCGTATATCAAAGCGAATTTCCCTATAAGAAATAATGGAAACTCAGATAATTCGTTCCACAACCCAAAACTATTCATATAAAAATTATTAATACAAAATATAAAGTGAAATACATAATAAAAATTAACCTGCACTTTACCTTTAAAAAGAATCATGGCTGGTGTGAGTTTCTAAGCTCATGTGGGATTCCACCTAACGGGACGACACGCGGAAGAGCGTCCCAAAGCAATCGCAGTCTCCCAGCGCTGTAGCAGTTCGCCATATATTTTTCATCCAAAAAGATCTCAGACATGCTATAAGCGGCTGCCGTCAATGGGTCATACAAGGAACATTATAAAGATCCCGCTACAATAAATAACAGCGCTGTTGCTGTTTCAAGCTGAATAAAGCTGGTGTTAAAGTACTGAGACTGAGCTTCGTGTTTTGGGGAGCAAGATGGGGACTCGCCCTTCACAGCGCACACACACACAGTCACAATGCTGTAGTAAACAGTATACGCTCGTACGGATGTTGACTATATGAGTGAGGCACACAGACTCAGACGGAGAATAGGAGACGATTGCCAGAGAGAGAGAGAGAGAGACGCGCTGGGCGAGCAAGCAAGCGAGATAAGGAGAGAGAGAGAGAGAGAAGCGCTGGGCGAGCAAGCGAGCGAGATAAGGAGAGAGAGAGACACGCTGGGCGAGCGAGCGAGCGAGATAAGGAGAGAGAGAGAGACGCTCTGGGCGAGCGAGATAAGGAGAGAGACAGAGTGAGACGTGCTAGGCGAGCGAGCGAGATAAGGAGAGAGAGAGAGAGACACGCTGGGCGAGCGAGATGAGAGAGAGCAAATGCTAAACTTGATAACCACTCAGTGCTGCTTAGTTCAGGGATGGGATTTCTTATCATTTGACAAAACCTCTAAATCTCTTATTACAGATTCCCGACGTGTTTTAGCACTTTGTCCAAGTTTAGCCACCTAACAGCTGTGTGGTAGCCCAGATCAGTGTGATCAGTCTCATGCTCCTTCGATAGTGTAACAAACTGTCTGTGATTTAATGCCCTAGCCATAATGAAATTTACAGTATTTATTACAATATCAACAACACGATTAATTTTCAGCACTGATTTATATAGACTTCATGGTGAATAATTATAAACTAAAAATATTAGATTTTGGGTTGGGTTCATCTCAATCACTTTATACTGCATCTTTTTTAAAAGTCCAACATTTTTACCTGTTAAATTAGGAGAACCATCAGTCCCACCAACTAACTGTTTCCAGTTAGTTGCCAGTTCCTCTGTCATTTCAAATTCATTTGTTATTCCTTTTACAAAAATCAACAGCTGCTCTGTGTCACGAACATCGGGGCTCTCCTCCAAGGCCAAAGAGAAGAAGTCAACATTTTCCACTATGCGTTTCAGACTGTAGTATCAGATTTTTAGCACTTTCCTCAATCTGCCTTGTAACTGTTCGCATCCTTCTTCTCTGGGCAAAGTATTGCCGCTGACTCCAATAAGCACTCTTTAACAAATTCTCAATAAGAAAACAGGTTGTTTCTTTTGGCAATATCTAGCTGTTTTTTTACTGTTCCTTCATTTGCTATGTGAAGCTTTGTAAAAAGACTACATTCCCTTAACTCCCTTGGAGTTTTTTTTGTTTTTCCTGTCCTCCCTGGCCATTGGACCTTTTATTCTATGTTAATTAGTGTTCCCTTATTTTAATTCTTATTTATTTTGTCTTTTTTTCTCTTTCTTCATCATGTAAAGCACTTTGCGCTGCATTATTTGTACAAAAATGTGCTATATACAAGATAAACAAATGCTGTTGTTGTTGTTAATGTTGATACCAACATCTTTTACATGTTCTATAACTCTGTAATGGCTAGTAGCGGTTTTTGATATGGGCAACATGGGCATCGGCAAACTTTTTTTTTTGTGTGCACTCATGCTGCCCGACATCATGCCAGTACATTTTTGGGATTGCATGGGCACCGATCAGTTTTCTATTGCCCATTTGCGTGGAGTAAGGGCGCCCTCCATTTGCGAGGTGTGCCTGCTGCTTGCTGCTTGCCACACAGGGAGGAGAGGGGCGTGGCGGCGGGGGATTCTCTGGCTGGCTGGAGTGGCATCTAATAACCAGCTCTCAAAATAAAACAAAATAAAAACAAACAAACAAACAAACACAAAAGCACCAGACATTATGATATAGACTTATAATTTGCCCCGATGTGTTTTCTAAATTCTATCACACCCACACTCAGTTATAAAGATTGAGGCCCAGTCTTTGTCTGAAGAGGTGGGATCATACAGATTCAGCATTTGTACAGTGGTGTGGTATGTCATCCTGAACCAAACCCACCATGTGAGCAAGCTCATGCAGTCTCCCAACATGCATGTGGATGTAGCGGTCAATCTCCTCAAAAAGACATAGAGAGGTATCCGCAACTACGGGGCAACAGGCTTTGCATCGGCACAAATGTCAGTCAAGGATATGTGTGAGGACATGAACGTAGAAACTGTTCTTCAACAGAAAAGACTGAGATCTACAGAGCGACACTTCTCTTACGAATCATTTGATGAGCCATTGAGTGATGCCCTAAAGAAGCTGGAGGTGACCTTTTTTAATGTTGTTGTTAATGCTGCAGTGTCTTCCATCCAAAAGAAGTTCACCACATTGGAAAATGTGGGAAAGAAATTTGGAGTACTGACACATTTTCCAAATCTCTCAAATGATGACCTCACTGAACAGTGTAAGGCCCTCAGTGCTACTTTGCTTTTTCAGGACCAATTAGATTTGGATGCCAGAGAGCTTGTACAGGAGATTAAGAATTTGCCTGACTTACCATTAAAATCTACGGCTTCTCTTGAGCTGCTGAACTTTGTGCATGACAGTGAACTCTCAGAAATATACCGAAATTTGTGGACTGCTCTGAGAATTGCAGTTACTCTACCTGTAACTGCGGATTCAGCAGAGAGGAGCTTTTTAAAGCTGAAAATTGTGAAGACATAACTGAGGTCCACTATGTCTCAGGAACACTTCACTGGCCTTGCAATCATCAGCATCAATCATGCAATTGCTGACCAAATTTCATATGATGACATTATTGATGACTTTGCATCAAGCAAGGCAAGAAAGATCCTGATTTAGATGACAATTATTTCATATCAATGTGTGTTGTGCGAAGTGCAATCATGTTAATTGTGCAATTTAGGAATGCCTTATTTTAATTGTATCTGCCTTTTATACTTATTTAATGTAATAATTGTTATATGTATGTCTTATTTTGACTTCTTATCATATAACATATCTTCCTCTTCAAAGGAATGCGTCTCAGGAGCAGAGAATGTCAGAGAGAGAGAGAGAGAGAGAGAAAAGCAAACAATCAAAAAATCAATACGTGCTGTTGGGCTTTTAAGTATACGCACCGCAATAAAGCGGCGCAAAGAATGGAGCAATGGGAAGGTAGTCTTTCAGAATTTTTTACAGGAGCGTCCATATCCTCTAGGCAAACAGCCTCTGTGCAAACAGCCCCTCTGCTCACACCCCGTCCGTCAGGCGCAGAGAATGTCAGAGAGAGACAGAGACAAGCAAACAATCAAGCACCGAGCGGGAAGCATATCGTATATCAATAAGGAGTTTTATTTAATACGTAATACATGCTCTGATTGGGTAGCTTCTAAGCCATCCGCCAATAGCGTCCCTTGTATGAAATCAACTGGGCAAACAAACTGAGGAAGCATGTACCATAAATGAAAAGACCCATTGTCCGCAGAAATCCGCGAACCACCGAAAAATCTGTGATATATATTTAGATATGCTTACATTTAAAATTCGCGATGGAGTGAAGCCACGAAAGTCGAAGCGAGATATAGCGAGGGATCACTGTATATGTATATATATACATATATATATATGTTTATCTGGTTAAATTCAGTATGGTTCCGACAACAGTTTCTACAATAAAATATGTTAATGTACAATCCTTAATATGTTTTATGTGTCTGTGTGTGTCTGTGTGTGTCTGTGTGTGTCTGTGTGTGGGGGGTGCCAGAGGGGGTGTTTGCCCAGGGCACCAAAAAAGGCTAGGACCGCCCCTGGTAATGGCCAGTGAGATTTGCAAAGCTGTAGAGGGCTGGACCATAAATATGACTTCAGGAGAGACCGATTGAATCAAAAAGCTAATTAAGAAGGCAGACTCAGCTATACGGCTCTCTCTCAACCTCTGAAGGTGGTAGTAGAGGAGAAAATGAAGACAAAACTGATGAACATTATTTGCAGTGTTCCACATCCCCTCTATCACAGACTACATTTCAGTATTTTGATCCAACAATTTATTCAGCAGAACTTTGTTAAGAAGTGTTGCTTGGGCCAAATGTATTTGTAGATAGATAGGCAATTAAGTAATTAAAAATGTATATGTATATATATATATATATATATATATATATATATATATATATATATATATATATATATATATATATATATATATATATATATATATATATATATATATATATATATATACACCAGAATGACTAAAAAGGAAGAAAATTTAAAAAAATAAATAAAAGTAGAGAATTAGGCACACACACTTGCTGTTTTGCCTGCCACTGGGGTCCTAGTGGAGTGTTTTTATTATTAGTTTTTATATCACACTACCTTGTCTTTTTTGTCCTGCACCTTGTCTTTCTCTCTCTTGTGGCTTCTGTAGCTCCATACTGATATATAGAAGTTTCCCTGTCTGGCAGTGCCCCGCCTCTGAAAATCTTTGCCAGCTGTCCACGTCTTCACAATGTCTATGAAAGTACAGTGCTGCTAACTACATTTAAGTTTTAAATCTCACTCTTCAACAATTTCTTCTGTGAAGTTCTTCACGAAGAAATATTATTCTCACGAGAGTTCAGTAAGTTGAATAAATGTGACTGAAAATCGTAGTAAAGCCTGCAGTCTTGATAAGCACAACCTTGAATCTCAGTAAAGTACTTCTGTGAAAACTGCCTTTGAGGTTATTTATTGGGTTTCTTTGGATCATTTATATCTGTGAAACATGCCCTTTTGAAGCATTATAGCCTTAAGCTTTGTCCAAAAAGAAAAAAATAAAGCAGTAAGAATACTTTAAGATATAATGGCCAGTTTTGGAGTAATCCATAAGCTTTGCCTTGGGGAATCAAAGGTTTTGGAAACTGCAAAATCTTAAGGAACCAGTACATATTTCTTTAATAAAAATATAACTCTGTAGCTGTTATAGCCAGAATTTTAGCTGTACTTACATTATGTACTTTATTATTTTTGTCTGTATAATATATTTATTTACACACATAAATATTACTGAACTTAGCGTTTTCTTACAAAACAATTTTAACAGTCTTGGCTACATCAGGTGAATGAATAATTTAATAAATGAAATGAAAATTGCATCAAATTAGTTCTTCATTATTTGTCTGAGCTAATCTAATGCTTTAGTGTTTTTCATCTTGCTGTTATTCAACTTAGCTTTTAGGTCTTTCCTGATATTTGCCTTTCTTAAAGTTTCTTCTATGATAAACTAATTTTGTTTTCTTATTCTTCTTCCCTGTGTACCTTTGCCAGTCTCCCTTCATGCTGACTTGGTCCTGCCAGTATAACTATCTGGGTCATCAAGACACACACAAGCCCCTACCACGACAAAGTGACATTCACACAGGAGGTTTAGGAGCTTCTGGAAATATCATAAAGTCAGTTTCATGTATCACTGTACTTACAAGCTTGTTGACATCCATGTGTAATCCTCAAATTATTAATAATGCTAGACTCCCTTTGCTGCAGAATATGGTTAACCCAATATTTGTACTCATGACACTTCAGTATTGTGATTGCCAGTAAAAGTCACAGAAGACATTCTAGAGACACAAACACCAGAACACTAGAACACCTCACAACCCACAAAATGATGACAGTAAATGAGGCCACTCATATTTTCCCATCAATAAAAAAATGGAAAACACCTGAAAAACATTGGCAAAACACAGTTAAAAAGGCTGAAAAATGCCAAGCAAGCAGTGAAAATGTACAACACTCAAGAATGAATGGGCAGTAAATGGAACATTCTGGCCACCTTGGTATAATTCTGATGTCATAGCAAAATAAGCAAATATTGTTTGCAAATTGTAAGGTGTACAGATATATTGGTTCTGACCATTTGAATTAATGTCAGGTAGTGATGTAGTTTTGTAGTAATATAGTAACTTAAACATAACTAGGATATAAAAAACTGAAACATTATACTGTATATAAGAATTTGGTACATGTGTGTGTTACAGACTTTTTTCCTTATGTGTGTGAACTCTGTTAACTTTGAATTTTAGGTAGAAGTTTAAAACAAAAATACTTGGAATGTGGATTTTTTTCTGCTGCATGTCCTGCTCAATGCTTGAACCTTTTCCATCTCATTAGCTGAAGAATTTTGAAAACCGAAGAGATCTACAGCTACAATCTCAATATTCATAAGAATATAAGATGCCAAATGAGCAGAGACTATTTTTCAGTGCACCAGATATGCTTAGTAAACTAAATAATAATAGCTAGTTTTTTTAAATTGTCAAGTTTTCTCTGTATGTGCTGCACATGACTTGGAGGTTTGCCCCTGATTCCCACAATTCTTTGTGTAAAGAAGTGCTTCAGTCTGACTTCTGTCTTTAATACTAAGACATGGTAAGATCATCAGCATCTCCAACTTTTTTTTAAGTTAGGACTCGCTCAGTTATTTGCAGGTCTTTGACTTATTTCTTTTCTGTTTGTGATACTATATTCTTGCTTTCTTTTATTGTCAGAGTGTCATTTTCTTAGGGTTCTTGGGGCATATAACCAAGTAAGCTGAAATTCATGTTTTCCTAAGATTATAACACAGTATTACTCCATTGCCTAAATATCTTAATATGATTCAATCCATCCATCTTCCTAACCCACTTATCCAGGCCAGGGTCGTGGGGTAGTCTGAGCCTATCCCAACAATCACAGGATGAAAGGCAGGAACAAACCCTGGAAATTGTAACAATTGGCTTTAAAAAGGCGCTAAAGGGGTGTATTTTTAAAATTTTCAATACTAACATATTCATACTACGCATATTTACAAAACAAATGTTATAGATTGCACTATTAGTGATCCTTTTTCCCAACAGGCACCCACCCTCTAGAACACGCAATCAAACGTTTATCCTATATGTAACATACACACACAACAATTAATACAGGTGGAATTCCATTATATCGAAAATCATAGGATCATAAAAATATTTAGTTAAAACACAAATTTTGTTATAATGAATATGGGGAAAATACATATACTATTGTGACCATGGTCACCATCTCTAATGGCAGTGGTGCAAGGACAACTCTGTAGCTACTCTGCTGCTTCTGGTAAACAGTAAACCAAGGGCACAGAAATTGGTTTTGTCCTCTGCAGGATCAAGCTTACTGCGTAATGTACTTGTTGCACAAGTCGCATTCTCATGGTCTTTCTTCTCCAGACCATGTCTGCCGCAGCAGTGATGCAGAGCTGGTGGTGTTCTTCTAATCTGAAGATGGGAGCTAAAGCAGGACAATTGCCCATGTGGTGGCTCCTAACAGTTCCTATTTTGAATGAAGTCTTGAGACTGTACCTGCCTCCTCTATACAGTAATAAAGTACCTGTATTTTCCTTGAAAACCTGGACTCACCTTCCTCTCGTTCAACTTTGTGACCCAAGCTTGACAATACCCATAAAAAAACACTTCTTAAAATTCAAAACATAATTTATTTGAAAATGAGATTGTGATGTTAGATATAACTTCTTTTTAATAGAAATACAGCTATGAACCCAAAATGAAAATGAAATATTAGATGTAACTTTTTTTAATAGAAATACAGGTATGAAAATACAGAATGAAAATGAGATGTTAGATGAAGATGAAGTGAATTCTGAACGCTTTCGCCACATAATTTTTCTTCATTCTGGAATTGGCATAAACTGATGGTAATTTCTCACTTTTTTTGTTCATCTCAAAGAAAACTTTGAGAAGCACTATGAAATTTGAGCAGTACAGTATCTGCACATGACAGAACTATCAATGCAGGCGTAGATGGAGACCTAACTCTGAATTGGGCTATGCCACACTCTTGCCGACACTGCCCAAGACACAGAAAATTCGCAACAGTCTCTTTCTTTGAGACAGCCTGTTGCAGGGTTCCCGAGACTTGCCGCAGAAAGTATAGGTCCTGCATTAAATATGTTTTGCATTGCATTATTATCTTTAGTGGCCACTTTTGGTTGAAAAAATTACACTGAAACTTACATCTCATTAAAACAAAATTTGTTTAACTTGGTGTTGTACGTTTACAAGCCCACAAAAAGTATTCATTATTATAAAAAATTTGTTACTACAGTATTCCTTATAATGGGATTTGACTTACAGTATGCATAAATAGTCAAAAAAAAAAGAAATGAATCATTAAATGCTGTATGATGAGATGAGGATTGAATGTCCAGTTCTATTGTTTGAAGTGTGGTTGTCTCATTGAAAAGTAGATTTAAATAGCTGGCCCAGCACTACTCCAATAAAAAAAAAAATCAACTCACCAAATCTGGTCAATCCAAGAACAATTGAATCTCTTGCAAAAGCCTAAATGATTTTCTCATTAGGTGTTCAGGCATTTACTTGTCTTCTGAGTGGCAATCTCAGAATAGCAGACGTCCCTGGGAGCAGTTTGCCTTGGTTTCTTTCTTAACTCTGATACCTGCTTCTTTGTTCTGTTTTTCTTGATTCTCCTTTTCCTCGGTTAGTGGCATTTATTTACATACAAAATGTTCTGTTAGAGTGCCATGTCTCTTCCTTTGTGATCATGGCAGCTGGAAAGTCCTAATATGCAGGGTCCTATAAGCTTAGTCATCACCTCTAGTCAAGTACTTTAAATGGCTTGCAATGTTGAGGCAATGGCCAGAAAGAAGAAAGCCAGAATTTTCCTTCAACATATGAAGCCTTGCTACAAAATAAAAAGCTTGCAGAAGGAACAAATTCAATCAGTTACAGTGACATGGGTCATGTCATTTAACCAAAACAAATACCCATTATTTTGATGAAGTATACTTCTACTACTCCTGTAGGTTGGGACTGCAAATATAACATTATTATTTGCTGCATTTTTTGATGGATCAACGGATCTTAATGTTTTAGGGTCCCCTGATATCGAAAACAACATTATCTCAATGACGGGAGTGTGTCTTTCTATGTGTATGTGTGTCACAGTTTTTTGAGGACAGTCTATAGCTAACATATGATTTTATATGAACATTTTGCCAGAAAAATACCAAACTCGAAACTTAAGCTTGATAATGTGCTGATTAGTTTTTGAGCCAAATCATGGAAGAGAAAGCGGCCCTCTAAACAAACCCTCAAATACCGTTATTCTGCAATTAATTATGAATTCTTCTGGTTAAACGATCATAATGACCTATTTTATGATCAGAAAGATCAGCATCAGAGCAGTAAATAATTACTGAAAATGTATAGTTTAACTTGGCTCCTAGGGCACAAAGCCTACTGACGCTCATGTCTGAATTAAAAAAAAATGAATTGTTATATTTCGCAACATCAAATATATCACTTTGAATTACTTTTCTTAACCTCATGTTTCCTCTGTGGACACTTTTTATACAATATTTGTCATATTTTGTTTTTTCTCATTTGAACTGAATTTCCTTAATTTGTTTATGTTTTAGGTTTGGTGGACTAAACAATGCTCTCACTTATTTTTCCTGTAAATACTTTTATCAGTTTTCATTATTTTCGGAGTAATAAGTGCAATAATTTTACTTATGTCATGTGACATATTTTCTCAGTTAACTCTCTAAAACATGCTGTTATATACTATCATAATTAATATTTTTGAGGCTAGGAAATATTCAAAGTTTTTGGAAAGCTCAAGTGTCTCTGTTTTATTGAAATAGTTTTTTCAAAACAGAGCTCATGCAGCTATTGCAAACACATCACTCTTAAAAAGCCTGACTGCTTTTATTGTTTTGACTGACACTCATTATGTTCACAGATATTAATTATTCCAATTTTATGTGGTATTTAGGTAGGTTTGGTCATGGCACATTTCTATTTTTCAATTTACAATATTTAAAAGATGGTAAATGTTTTTGACTGACAATCTCTGTTGCACTATAGCTCGTTACTTGGTGAGATTTGGTTTTGCATACAAACAGCATAATCATTGTGTAAGCAAAGGCCAATTAACTAGCCAACCCTTTTATATACATTTTCCAAACTACATTGTAAACACAACTATGTGATTTATAGCCTCCATTTTTTTGAAATTACAATTAATTGACAGATTTCTGTATCTAGTTCTTAATTCTTACAATATTTTTTCAAACTTGATCTTCTCACAAAGTGGTTTTATTCAAAAATTGCAATGATTAAATCTATCATTCAGGTGTTCTTTATGCTAAATGATTCCATAGAGTTCCTTAGGAATTAATGCAGTCTTCACGTTTTATCGGTTTAGCTTTTAAAGACTAGTGTGTTGCTGTGGCATTTTAAGAACTGCTTTTTTTTTTCAAGATTTATGACAAGATCTTTTTCCCTTGGAGTCATCTCCCTTTATAAAAATAAAACCATGTTCACTTTTTACAAAGAAAAAAGCACAGTGCTCAAAAACCAATTCCATAGACACAGTATGTAATAATATTAATCCTAAATCCTAACAATGTCTTCAAGAGCTGACTCAATGTTTAGCCTTCCCCATCTTTTTGACTCAATCCTGATATCCCCTTTTAAGTGACCTGGGGCCTCATGTATAAATGGTGCGCACGCACAGAAATGTTGCGCATGAACGTTTCCACGTTCAAATCACGATGTATAAAACCTGAACTTGGTATAAAGCCACCCACATTTCCACGGTACCTCATACTCTGTCGTACGCAAGTTCTGCGCTCAGTTTTGCAGACTAGCGGCACCCAGAATCAAAGCAGTGCTACTGTTCATGTTTGGTTACCCTTTCTTTCTTAGATCCTCATTCCTGACATGGCTTTATAAATACATTGAAACTAACTGCATTTTGCTTATTAGTGTAATCCATTTGATTGTAATTAACCTGTAACGATATAATGGTCCAGGGAATAGCCATAGTATTTCAAATACCATAACTGCTTTATAGCGTTGTTACTGTCACTGCACCTTCTTTTTGTTCTTTCAGCTGCTCCCGTTAAGGGTTGCCACAGCGAATCATCTTTTTCCATATTACTCTCACTGCACCACTCGGAGTATTTACAGTATATCACTGTATCTGAGTGTGAATCACAGGAGTACAGCAGCTGATCGGAAAGAGAATTATCGGTATACAGCATCAAGCACATGCTGCCTCAGCCACGGCAAAACGCTTCAGAGACTTTCCTGTACGGACCTCGCGGTTCAGAAACAGTTTCATCCCAAGAACTTTAAAAACAGTCAATCAGTATATAAAGTGCTCCTTGTAGAACTGTTTGTACTTATAAGTACAATCACCTCACTGTAAACTTGCACTACAATTATAATATTGCACAACCTGCACTACTTTATAAAGCGCATATTTACATATGATGACAATATCATTTTTAAGATGAAATGCAGCAAAATATGTTGATTATATTATACAGACTAGCAGAATACCCACGCTTCGCAGCGGAGAATAGATATCTATATATACATACATACATATATATATATATATATATATATATATATATATATATATATATATATATATATATATATATATACACACATACCTATCTACATCATATATACACACATACATACATACACACACAAATTATATATATGTGTGTCTGTATGTATGTATGTATGTATGTATGTGTGTGTGTGTGTGTGTGTGTGTGTGTGTATATATATATATATATATATATATAATCTAGATAGGGGTGTGTGTGTATATATATATATATATATATATATATACATATATATATATACACATACATATACTTGTGTGTATGTTTGTATGTGTCTATATGTGTGTGTATAGCTTTGGTCACTGAGTGCAAGGGAAAAATAATAAAATATAGTCTATAAGTTATTAAACAGTAAAACATTAACATTTTAAGAAGTACAGGTACATTGAGCACTACTGGAGTGGTTGCAGGTAAACTACATTTTAAAGACTGTGTAACACAACAGGTAAGTAACTAACAGCAGCTAAAATGTATATGGATCATCTCTCGGTAGTAGATCCCTTTTGAAAGGCGCTACACGACGGCTGTGGTATAGAAATTACATTTTCTATGTGAACGCTCAAATTTGTGCCTCTGGTAATGTGCCTTACCGCAATTAAAGAAAATTAGTTTTGTGTCCTCTGCAGTGTTAAGAGAGAAAGGCTTTGGTTTGGCATAAAAGGAAAAAAAGGTGTAAAGAAAGGAAAGTTGCCTTTTTCTTTTATATAGTATAGAGAGATGTGTTCGCCGACGCTATGATCGCCTTTTGGGGACAGTCACGGTGGGTCTTGTGTAGACTGGTGAGACGCCCCGCCATTAATCGGCTGTGATGGCACTGTCAGTCCTCCACTCGTGTGCGTGTCTTCATAATCCGAGCTGAGGACCTCATAATCGATCGTGCAAAAGAAAGTGTGAATCGCCTTAATATTATTTTGCCGTGGTGTAGAAAAGGGGTCCCGTGTTTGCACTTGTCTGGGCTATAGCGCAGGGGAGGATGAAAAAATTAAAAGTGCTCACTTTGACTTAAGGCAGAAGCGCAGTCAGCGCCTCAAAGGCCGGCACAGCTATGCACGCGCTGGCTGCTCGACTTTTGCTGGGCAGGAGACCCCAGTTTTGTACACACGCTCATGATATCAAAAGTCTCAGCCTTTGGAGGTCATTCATATATTATATATATAGCAAAATACCCGCCTCGCAGGAGAAGTAGTGTGTTAAAGAAGTAATGAAAAGAAAAGGAAACATTTTAATAATAACGTAACATGATTGACATTGTCATGAGTGTTGCTGTCATATATATGCCTGCCTAAATAAGTCACCCTCGCTCTTACTTTTTACCGTTCATTTAATCATGGCTAGTGGCGGAAAAATTATAAAATGGAAAGGAGGATGGCTTTACCAAAACAATTATTGATGGCTTAATCGATTATTCATAAAGCTTGAATTGGTGATCTGTTTTTCTGTGTTAACCTCATATTTTTCATACTTCTTCTCAAACTAAGGTGGTGCGAGGGTAAAATGAATCGGGATGCGCTGATCAATGTAATCGGTGTACCAGGAAATCATGCATTGACAAAAGCTCCCTTTGCTTGTAATGCAAAGTGTGATTAAATGCATTATTTTTAACGTTATGGAGCACATGCATCAAGCTTCTCAGCTGTGCTTGTGCTAAGAAAAGGAAAGATTTTAAAAATAACGTAACACGATTGTCAATGTAACCTTTTGTAAGTAGTGCCTGGAGGATTCAGTGTGGAGAAACTCTAGAGACAGTGTGTGTATTAACTTGTGGATTTTTCTGTGAGTATTTGGTGGCAGTGTGACGAAGTTGCTTCGAAAGACGGCGTTAGCCGTGAGCTCAGCTCAGAGCACAATGAGGTAAATGGGAGGGGAGATGATGACGTGACTCCCACCCGCCTTAACTGTCAATCCCCACAAACACAGTCTCTCGAAATTTGCATAAGCACACCCCTTCACCTACAATTTTAACTTAGTTACAAAGTGATCAAAACTCTCGTTTATATCCTGCGTCCTCTCATTAAACTTGTATCCCGCATTACCTGTGGGCATGTGAAACGCCAGCGGTAGCCTGTCTATGAACTTAATTTAAAGTTTAGGTTTACACCTTGCTTTCTTTCCGAGGTAGCAGCACTCATGAATATGGTAGTATATGTCACTCGCTCGCTTCTTATTGTTTCGCTGCCTTCTCAATTATATAATGCATGTTTTCTTAAGCGCTTTTGGAGGTCTTCCTGGTTTTCTACGTACTGCGTTGACAGTCAGTTCACGTGATTACGTGGGAGGCGTGATGATGTCACACGAAACTCCGCCCCCCCACGTCTTTCCAGCTCAACTCCATTACAGTTAATGGAGAAAAATACCTTCCAGTTATGACCATTAGGCGTAGAATTTCGCCTATTTTTTTTTCTCTGTACCTTAATAAGCTTTCATATGACACTCAGACGGTAGGCTATGACTCGTCTCTTCACGGCGACTTTGATATGTGACAACTTTTTTATTTCGGGCACTGTGCGACTTTGTGAACTTGAGCTTTCTTCTTCTATTTTCCCCCGTGCTTTTCCTGTTGATTGACCATCTTAACTTGTAGTACCAATGATTCTTTTAGAACAGATGACATTTAGGTTGTTTTTATTTGTTGTGAACTAATATCCATCTATCCATCCATTATCCAACCCACTATATCCTAACACAGGGTCACAATACCATAACTCCAGTAGAAAATCCTTTAAAGATAATTGTGGTTTCCAATGGATCCAAAGTCAATTCAAGTTAAGTCATATTTATTTATATAGCACATTTAAAAGACAGCCAATGTCAATCAAAGTGCTACAAAACTAAATCAAATAAGACAAAACAAACATTTAAACAAAATAAAAAAAAGTAAAAAGACACATTTTAAAAAGAATGAAATGACTAACAGATTAAGGAAGCAATACAAGGTGAGAACCACAATCATCTGACAAAACAGAACAATAACAGAACAGATAGCTGAATACATAATCTTTAAATAGATTAACGGAGGATGCTCAACTATATCAGTAGACACAAACAGAATTGCGATGGGAGCCCCAGTGAATGCAGGGCCAGCATGACATATCACAGAGCTGTAGCAACCATGCACTGAACTTTAAAGCAAAGTGCACTGTAAGATTGTTGTCTGCTTCATGCTTGCACGATATCACTACCCAATTAGTACTCCAGCAAACTTGCAGCATTTTCATTTGAGGGGGTATATTAGGTAACTTTCATGAGAATTATTATGAGTACTGTCACCAGACATAAAACACTGATCCTTGTGAACTCACAGCATGTATGACTTCAAATTAGTTTTCTATGTTTTGACATGTAGTTGCTTTCACATACCTTAAAGGAGCTCTCCCTTCCACCTCGTGTCTAAATGAGACCCTGTGAAATACTAATAGTAACAAAAAATGTCTTAATATTTACAAGATGTTTTGTTCTCCTTGATGAAAGAAAAAAGAGGGAAGCACCTGGACAGAGATGCATGGGAAACAAAAAAGATGTTTGAGCTGTGCTGCTTCATGGCATAGCCAATGTGGGCCCCAAGATTCCCTGAATGCAGTGATGTATACTTCTTTTAAGTAGTTTGTGGTCATTTGTTGCATTATGTTTGTAGTATTCATCTGCGTCTTATGCTGTTTGAGGCACGGTGGCACAGTGGTTAGCACTGCTGCCTCATAGCTCAGGTTACATTTTTGGCCACAATAATTCTTAGCCTTTAGGAGCAATTAAAAGACAATTGTACCTACAGTATATAGAACTACAGTAGTTCAGTTCTTCCTTTCCCAATGTCTTAAATGCATTTCACAGAGTTCAATAAAGTTCCTGAACATTTCTGTGATTCTGACAAACTCACGGCAAACTGAACTATGGGGATTTTCCTCATCACTAGTAGTGAACAACCAAACTACCCTCAGTGCAGCAGAAAATCCATTAAAGTCAATGGTAGGTCAAAACTGAACACTTTTAGAAGCTGTACAAATTATGAGTCATTAACTTTTTTTTTTTCTTTTTGCTACTTGAGATGAAATTCAGGCTATTTCTAAAGATTTTAAATGCAAAAAGGGTCAAATTAGACCCAAAGACATTGTGGAGATTCATTCAGATCAAGGTCACAGTGGGGACACGGCCTATGTTAGCAATGCAGGCTGCAAGACAGGAATCATATAAGCCACACATACACACACACACTCATACAAAGCCAATTTGGAATTCCAAATAAACATTATAATAATAAAGCATCAAGTCAAACTTAATAATACATTTTGTTTATATAGCACCTTTTCCATGCTCAAAGTGCTTATTATAACTTTAGAATTAACAAGTGAGCGCATACAATTTTGGATACAAATAATATCTGCATAAAACACTAAATAAAGATAAATACAGGCTATACAAAGCTTTTTAATAGAATATGAAACAGTAAACTAGAATAAATTACAAAAATATAAATACTATAAGAAAATCCTGAACAAATAATACAATTTATGCTACTAATGCAAATCATCTTTAGCACCTAGAAAGAAAGGTTAAACTGAAAGAAGAATGTCAGGGTAAGTTAACCCTTACTACTCACCTTCTAAGGTGTTCTTTATGCACCGGTGTTAACATGACTATTTATATACATGCTGTGATGTTGTAATAAAATATTGCAATAATTTTAAATTGTACATATTTTAATGTAATTTAAATCCATATTATTGAATAGTATGACACAGTCCAGGAGTGTCTGAAAATAAACCTGATTCACATCTCCAGTGACACTTTCATCCACTGTAGGATTTGCAAATGTACCACATTTCACATTTCAGTTGTTGAATGTTCTTTACAGACAAAGTCATTGCAAGTAGAACTCCTCATTGTTATCATAAATACGTAATTACCAGCGCAGTGTACCAAATGCACCATATGGAATTTGCGACTGTTCATTCACTCATAAAACCGGCTGGGGGCAAACTGTAGGGAAACTATTGCGACACTGTTCTTGTAGTAAACCAAGCTGAGGATAGATGGCGGATGCGGCCGGGATGTTCAAGTAAAAGGATGTTGGACAAAAATATCTGAGATTAGTGTACAAAATACACCAGCGCAAGTAGTTAAGGGTTAAATACATTCCTGAATAAATGATTTTTAGTTGTTTTTTTAAAAGAAGGTATTGAGTCAGCTGATATCATTAATTTAGGTAGTTGATTCCAATGTCTGGTTGCAATAAAGCTGAAGGCTCTGTCACCCATAGAGCACAGGTTAGTTTGGGCAGTTAGTGGCAGGGGCATAGTGATGGAGGATGTTATAGCCTTATGCAAGGCCATTTGAAGCTTTATAGGTTAGTAATATAATTTTACATTCAATCATATAAGAGAGCCAGTGAAGGCAGAGCAGAATGGATGCAATGTGAACAATGCGTTTACTGTTGCGAGTCTGTCAATGAACTCTTGCAGCAGAGTTTTGAACCAACTATACCTGTGATATAAGATTAGAAATTTCACTTGCCAATA
The DNA here is from genome assembly GCF_016835505.1 of Polypterus senegalus. Lineage (NCBI taxonomy): Eukaryota > Metazoa > Chordata > Cladistia > Polypteriformes > Polypteridae > Polypterus > Polypterus senegalus. The sequence continues at coordinate 43,516,757 of NC_053159.1, forward strand.
GGGAATTACAGTAGTCAATGTGGGATGTGATAAAAGTATGGACAAGTTTCTCAACATTAGAAAGGGAGAGGAATGAGCAAACATGGGATATTTTATGGAGGTGGAAGTATAATAATTGCGCTGGTGAACTTCCCAGTCACAGCCTGGCAATGGTGACATTCCACTCCACAGTGTTAATATGTGGACATATTTGGACATGTAACAATACCATTGTCTTTAAGGTTATTCCAGTCCAATCATTTGCTCTGGAAAAATTGTGTAATGTGTGTAAATTTATTGTGAGAGTATTTAGGCTTATTAGAAAGTGAGTACTAAGGGTAAAATGAAGTAGGTGGGTAACAAACACCCCTCTAGAAAGCGGGAATAAACAAATGGGAAAGCCCAAACACCCCTCCTATGAAGCATTGCTAAAATCAATACAAGAGTCCGCAGATCACCCCTATTACAAGGCAATATTCAGATTAATGGTAGAGTCAAAAGGAGTCAGAAAACACTGGTGGCATCTGTTGATTGGATGAAGCTATGCATAGTATGCATATTAAGGATCAAGTGATGTGATGTATTAGATGAGGTAATGTAACAGAAAAGCATAAATGCAGATGAATTGTTTTATTGATTGCTCACCCCATGGACTGGGACATTTGTGCATACCTGTTTACAAATAAAGAAGTTTTTTGCATTTTCATGTGGTCTTCTTGAATGACTTCTTTCAAAACAGAGGAAAGTTTTTCCACTACAAGAGTAGCAAGGTGACTAAATAGTAGAGCAACACAGTGGGGAAGGTAATATGGGGACACAGGTGAGCAGCAACAACAGTGCAACAAGAGTGCAGAAGAAACACAAACTGATGTCACTGGAGGTTTCATCCATTTAAAATGTTTGAAATATAAGATGTGCAAAATATAATTACCAGAAATCAGAGGTTCCAGCACACAGCTGTGGACAATCACTGTCAACTGAGTCACCTGATAGCCTTTAAGTCTGTACTAAATTGACCCTAGTGTGTGGTTGGGGTGTGTTTGTGTGTGTGTGTTTGCCCTCTGATGGACTGGCGCCTTTCCAGAGTTTGCTCCTGCCTTTCGCCCAGTGTTAGCTGGGATAGGCTCCAGCACCCCCGGCAACCCTGTTCAAGACTAAGCAGGTTAGAAAAAGACTGACTAATTACAGGCTACACAATGTATGTACATTTAGAGTCTTTGTACTGTATCTGTGATAAATACTTTCTTGTATTTTTTTTTTTAAATTTTACTTTATTGAGCTTGTGAGCATGACTGAAATGCATTTTGAGGTGGTGGCTGTTCTGATTCTAATTGCTTAGCAAACTTTGTAACCCTAACATAAAAATCCTAATGCTACTGCTGCTGCTGCAGGATGCAGGAAGCCAATGTGACAGGAAGTAGGAAGTGAGTGCAGCAGCAGTAAGCCTGGTGTGTTTATTACCAAACAATCCTTCGCCATCCTGCTTAGCTAGCCCTTGTGAAGGTATTCCCTGTAAGTTATCTCTTTTTTCTAGTTTTATAGCTTTTGTTTAAGTAACTTTGTTTAGGGAATGTCAAAGTAAATGTTATATTTCATCCATAAATTCACTAAGCTTTCAGCTGTTAAGCTCTTAGTTATAAGTGCTGCTGTATTTACTTTATGTTGCTTATACAAGTACTTATTAGTGTTTGTTTGTATTTGTATTTACAGTTTCACACCATTTTTGTAATTAAACATTCTCAACATCACTTCGTGGTTCCGGGAATTATTGCATGAAGGTGTTTAGCTTGCTGGATAATTGAACAGGAGATTCAGTGAGGCCAGTACAGTGGCAGAGAGAGCTCTGGTAGCAAGAGTGAAACAGTGAGGCAGTTGCATGGATACGCATGTCTGCAATGGAACAGCAGGGGTTTTGTGGTGAACAATGCGAGTCTGCTCAGTCAGAACGTGAGGAAACATCTAGGCATGAGGCAACAAACTGAGGAAAGGATTAAAATTAGCTGCGCCATTTCAAAGAGAGAAAAGGGCCAGAGAGAGAGAGTGAAAATGATTGCTAGCTGGTGAGACATGTGCGCAAGAGAATGGGCTCAGATATGTAGGCTTACTTCTACGATTATGGCACATAGAGCAAACTACCTAAGGCACACGTAGTAACTGGAGGAAGCCGGATGAGTCGTCCTTCAGGATTGGTGGAAAGAATCCTGTGTAAAAGAAGGGAGAGATGGAAAGTGGAGGTCTTTTTCATTGACAGTAAAGTCTGTCTTTTAGTGCACGGTGCAGTACTTCTGAGCAGTCGAATAAGCACAGGATTGGGTGCACTTACTCTTATTTATCTCCTAATGTGTATAGGAGTGGGGTATGTGGTAAATTGGACGTTTGTTTTATTTGAGGTTTTTTTTTTTGGTGGAGGAAGTACTTTGTTTTTTGAGTCACAATTGATGAAGGAAAAGACTGAGGTTGAGTTTTTCTTTTAGGCTCCTAAAGTTCTTGGTGCAGCCTGAACAAAGCATGACTAGCATCATGGAGTATTTATCTGTTTTTATTTATTTTTTTTTTAATCATAAGTATTCATACACATGAAGTGTGATTTTGTGATGGACTTAGTGTGAGTTGCACTTCAACTTTTGCAAGAACTGCAATTTTCATATCACAACCTTTTAATAAAGAACTGTTTATTTTTGCAACATCTTGTCTGTGTCCCTCTTACTCACCCTGGTTTATCCTTGGTACAACTATTCAATGCCCTTTGGTTTTACCTTTGCAAGGAACATGGTTGAAAATGGGTACCACAAATTACCTCAGTCACACTTTAGTTCAACAACTTTCTCAAGCACCAATGAATGACACTGTTGTTACAGATTAACATGTAAAATTCTCAAATTCACTTAGCACCTTTATTTAGACAAATGCAATACGTACATGTTAAAATTTTGTATTATATCTTGTTTTTGATAATCATTTAAATGCGTTGTTTTAGCTTCAGGACATTGAGAGAAGAAAAAATGTTTTTAGTCATAGCTAAGCATAACAGACTTGTTAGGTACAAGAGAAACACTGAGTAACACAGTAAATTTTCCACTTCATTTACCAAATTTAATTAGATAAATGCATTTTATCACTTTTAATGACACATTTTTATACTATTTCATGTAGTGGAATCTTCATCATTTCCCTTTTGGTACACTCTTTAAACTTGATACAGCTGGACTCCACGCACTGTCAGTCAGCAGGTGCTAATTCCAGCTTCTTCCTTCATGTTCTTTTGGTCACCAGAAATAATATACAGTATGAGTTTCACAGACATAATCAGTGAAGGTATGTTCCCTGCTTATATTTGGTTCCCAAAAATCAACCGCCTACCTTTACTTTTAAGTTTTCATATATGAAAACATGATATCCAATGAAGGTTAATTCATACTATTTCTTTCTACATGCTTCAGGTCTCAATAATGAATACCTGTATATCCCAAAACTGCTACAAATCCATACAAGAGAAGTTAGTAACATAAGGAAAAATTCTTAAACCCACTCAATGTAATTAAAGGTCAGGAAACAGCCACACTCTCATTAACACTGAGGCCAATTAAGAGTCATAAATTAGTCTAACATACATGTCTTTGGGAAAGTGGGAAGAAAGCTTGAGTATATGGAGTAAAATCAATACAGATAAGGGGCGAAAGTTAAAAATCCACTTAGACATCAACCAAGTGAAAAACCTGTTCCCAGGACGCTGGATTAAGGAAACAGCAGAACTAATCACAGCAGTACTATACCACCCAGGACAGATTAGTGAGGTATGGATATATTCAACTACTTTTGCCTCTCTTCTTTTGAAGAAGAATAAGCCACAATATTTTAATTTAACAAAATGAGGTCTTTATTAGCATTAATTCTGATCCAGAACTTTAGCATTAAAGTCATGAATACCCAATTAACACAGTGCACACTCTATGCAGCTTGAAATTCTTCCCCCCACTCTTTCCATGCTATTAAAACAATTGCAAACTGCTTAATTTATACCAAACAAGAGTCAGGTCATGTTTGAAGACTTTTTGATGACCCTTAGTTAGCAAACATATATTGTCAGCTTTATTGCTCATAGAGATCATTAATTGTCTTATTAATTACAGCCTGTCCTTAAACATCTAGATATTCTGAGTATTCGTCACATCACCTTCACATAACATGAATGACCACCTGTAGAAATATTTTATGGGAATGATATACTTAATAAGTAATGTGAGAGACAACACACAGAGACTGGTATCAGGCAGGAGCAGAACTGAGATCCTTACCTGGCAGGGATGCCAACAGCGTGGAAGCACAGGGGAAGACTATTTATTCTGGACATTGTCTCCTACAATACCCTGGGTGGCAGCCCTCCTGGGCTTTGTTACTGCAACATATTGGGAATTGTAGTTCTTATGGGCAGCCCTGTCCTGTAGGGTCTCATGGGTGCTGACATGGGGCGCTGAGGAGATTCAGATGTATCTGGAAGTACATTGGAGCCACAGTATCAGGGTACCGGATGTGCTCCTGGGTTTTATATAAAAGGAGCAGCTTCCTTCATCCAGGTAAGCCAGAGTCAGGAGGAAGCAGATGAAGCTTTCCTGAAGAAGCGGAGGAGAAGAAAAACCTTTGAAGTATTGTACTGTGTGTGCTATTTGACTTTTCAAAGCCTTATTATAAAGGTATTTGAAAGAATATAACATTTATATTAATTACAGCTTGTGTCTATGCTTTTGTGTTGGAAGTGTGGGAGGCTGCAACTCACTCTAGAAGTCACAATACGTTTAAAGATATTGATTTGATTAAAATTGAAAGAAAATAACTAGTATGAAACTATTTAACATACGTGAAACCCAGTTAATTTTCCTAGAGATAGGATTTAAACAGAGCAGAATGCAAACCCTGAATAGACATACAGTACTTCCACATAAGTACAATACAAGCTGAGCATATCTTTTCCACATTCCCTCACCCTTTTTTTAATCATATTAAACAATGTCTACTCTACGTAAAAAGTCATGAAAATCTAAATGTAGTAATAACATTGCAGAAGAATCAGATTCTTGCAGAGATTGAAGAACAATCATCTTTACAGTAGCATTTCAACATTTTTCAAGAAACATATGAGGAAAAGATATAACCAATCCAAAAAACATGATTAATATATACAAAAATCTCCTTGAAATGCATAACGCCATGTCCCAAAGTGTGGTAATGTGCCTCACTGGCATTACTAGCTATTAAATAAAGTTAGTTTTGTGTCTTCTGCAGTTTTGAAAGAGAAGCAGTAGTTTTGGGAGAGAAAAGGACAAATAACGTATAACAAAATAAAGCTTGCCTTTTTGTCCATTTAGAGAGTGCAGAGGGACGTCTTCACTGACTATAACAGCAGCTTCTGAGGAGCGTCAGGTTGGTTTCGTGCGTGAGTGGAAAGACGGCTCTGCCATTGTCCATCTCCTACTTGTGTGTGTGCCTCCCATGAACTCATAGTGCGAAGCATCTTAGTTTTGGCCTGTTGAAACTTAAAAAGGGATCCAGTATCATCACTTGTTTGAGCAGTAGCTCGGGGGAAAAAGAGGCTTACTTTCAGTTGTAACAGAGGATCAGTTTGCGTCTCAAATGCCAGCTTAGATATAGGCAAGTGTGCATCAGCTGCCTGCCTTTTAATAGGAGTTTTGCCTAGCAGGAGACGTCACTCTTTGGAGACACGTACACGCCATTGCGTGCCCGTACAAGGATGATGTTTGACAGTTTAATTGGTTGGCATGATGGTGCTGAAAACGAAAAGGAATTTCCGACATCTAGATGGTTGTTCTGGCTAGATTGCGTGAGGTACTTGGTAGAATGCTTTACAATTTACCATGTATTGTGGCTTGTACCTTGATTTTTGTAAATATTTTTCCTTCTTGTATATATTTTGATAAATATCTCTTGATTAGCTTTGGTGGAGGTATTTATTGGGTTGTGGTTAATGCACTGTTTATTTTTGTATATACACATTTTTCTTTTTTTGTATTGTGAATATCTTCGTGGTTAAACCCAGTACTGTTCATTAACTAGTTTGTGTGAATTTTTCTTTTTCATTTGGGACTTTCAGGCAACACTGTAAATACTGTATATATTTATCATTTTTGGGCTCTGGTTCATACCTGTTTTAGTATTTAGATATATTCCGTAAGACATTATTTATTTGTCTTTCTTTATGTGCACCTGTAAATAAAAACTCATTTTATTTTTGCAAAACCCAACCCTTTTGTGTCTGTGTCTCCCTTCTTACACCACCACCCTGGTCATGCTTGGTCCCGTATACATGACAGCTAGAATGTAGACTGGTGTTCCCCATTTCCCACTACATGGGGTGTCAAACAAAGGTAAATGTAAACCAGTCTTCTAATTCTTTTCTGAAAAGAACACCATCGTTTAAACCTCCTGCTCCATATGCTATATTTTGCATATAAACAGTCATTTCTGTAATATTATGAGAAGCATCTGGAATGTATGTACAATACTGGGTACCAATAATGGCACATGTTCCTCCTTGAGAGGACAGTATCATGTCCAATGCCATGCGATTTTGAACAACAACAGTCCTCATGGCTACTTGTTCAGCAGTGAGATGTTGGAGCGTACGGGCAGTTAAACTGGCTACTGCTTCTAGTGCATGAGAAAGATTAGTGATTGTAGTGTCGAGGGCTAAAACGCCAAAGTGATGGAAAAAGAAGTAGCAACAGTCTATCCTTTTGTAAGCTCTCTTCTGTTCCATGAAGGCCGTCAGAGAAATGTTTGACAAATAGTCACATGAGGAACAACATGAGCAATATAACAAGAGCCACATCATCCGGTGGGCAACCAGCAATATGCATTTTGACAGCACTCGTAATAAGTTTCATTGAAGGCCATTAGTGCTTTAGTAAGAGTCATTTGGAGAACAGATTTTGGATTAATGCCCCAACCATGATAAATTTTGGCTGGATAACACTGCACAGTTGTTTTATTCAGTTCAGAACAAGTTCCTGAGTGTGACAAGGAAGTACAACAGTCTTCTTCAGTAATACACCAGTAAGGGGCATAATCATTGCACTGTGACCATCCCATAAACTTAGTGGCATTTTTATTTTTATTCCAAAACCATCCAGTGTGAGCCACTGACAAGTTTCTAAACAGACACATTTTCCTCTTATGCTCAGAGCCAATATGGAAATGTGTGATTTCATCCTGAGTAACATGATGTTGCTTACTGTATATGTTGTGGCATCAAATGGAGCAGATTCAGGTGGGTATGGACAGAACAGTCAAAATGTGGATTAAAATACCATTAGTTCTTGAGATGACAAAGATAACAAAGAATGGCCAAATATCGATTACAGTTCAAGTATTATATTGAACTTACCAAGTGGGTAAATTATAATCATTTAATGTAAATGGTGCTGAGAAAGATGGAATGCCTGTATTTACTGAATGTGAAAGCAAGTTCAAATACAACAGGAAGAGTTAAGCATTGAAGAGGCCCAAATGTGAGAGAAGGCCAAATAAGTATTAATACCATATACACCATGTGAGTGTTAATGTTCGTCTGGGGGTGAGGATATGTGAAAGGTCTCTTTTATTGTATCTCAGGAAAATACTTTATAAAAACTTGTAAAATGAAGGATATTAGTGAAATTCAGAACTTTGAGTGTGATGTCTGGGCTGCTGTTATCTTCTTCTGAGTCCAAATGAGACTGCAAAATTCCCCTGGGGACCTAGAAGCTGCAGACGATCAAGAGACTTAGGATGAGGATGAATCTTAGGAGTCCTTATCTTGTGCAGGTGCGAGTCAACAGTGGGATATGTGAACCCATGCTGGCTATCCTTCACACTTTACAGCAGTCTGGGTGATGAGCAGTACTGGCAGAGGGCCCTTTCAATGTGGTGCCAAGCTATTTTTTCCTGGGTGCATTTTAATATACACAAAGTCTTCTGAATGAAAGGAGTGAACAGGTTCGGTCAAGGCAGGTGGCAATGCAGATTCAACCTAAGAATAAGCAGAAGTGAGAGAATGTGTTAAAGCAGTACAGTAAGCATGCATGCTTTCAGTCAGAAAACGTTCAGTATATCCATTTGTTTATAAGTCAAAGGAATAGCTGCAGGTTGTTGCATAGGTATTACAGTTGAATTTCATGAAGGGAATCTCCTGTTTTATAACATGGTGTTATCCTAATAGACTTAAGTACTAAAAGTAAAGCACCAGGCCATTTCAAGCCAGTTTATGTACACATTTTATCAAATTTATTTTGATAGTGCTATTAGTTCTTTCAATTAATCCAGCTGACTCAGAATGACAAGAACAATACAGAAATTGCTGAGTCCTTAATGGTTAAGAAATGACATGAATGACATTATTTACAAAGGAAGTCTCTCTGTCATTGGCATTTGTACACAGTATACCAAAGTGAGGTATTAAGTCTTTTAAAAGATGCTTAGTAACAGCTGTTGAATCAGCCTTTGCACAAGGAAAGGCATCATATCCATTTAGAAAATAAATAAACTATTACTAATACATATTCAAAACCCTGAACTTTAGGTAACTGCAAATATTCACTTCTAAATATACAAAAGGCCCAAAGAGTGGAGGAAAATCACCAGCCAGGCATGTTTTATTTTACCAGTGTTATATAGTTGGCAGATCATACACGGAGTACAAAAAATCATTAAAAAAAATGTCATGCTTTTTGTCTTTTTTCTTTCCACAGTGTATCATACTAAGTTAACTTAAAAATAAAAATATAAAACTAAGGTATGAAATATCACTCTGTGTTATCCCGAGTCTGAACTGAAGCAGAGACTTTGCCATAAATTCATAAAGAATTGAAATTAAAGCCACATTACACTGAATTCATTTGTAGATAAAATAATTTGATTGTATTCCCTTATTTTGGTAAAATAAAAAATCAAAAGCTACATTTTCAATCATACTGTGAAAACAGATCACAACTCTTAAAAGTTCTCAGTATTGAGGATATTACAAAAACAGATCAACTAGCTTGTTTTCTTGGGTATGAATCACAGAGCAAAGACAATACTGTTGTTTCCCAGATGATACTAAGCTTCAGTAATTTTTTTTTTGTCTGCAAAGACCTAGTGACTTGTAGACTTTAAAAGAAAAAAAAGAGGATATGAGTAATGATACCTTTGGTAAAGGCATTCTGGTTTTTCTTTCTCTTTAACACATAACAAAGACAACACCTGTGAACATAAAAATAATTGTGTGATGTCAGCAGACCTTTCTACCTACTATGAAACAGCACAGAAACTCCGTCCTAGTGGGTATAATGAAGCTACTGTAAGGATGCTAGGCCCATACCAAGTGAGATTTTGAGGCGTGATCTCAGAGTACAAACCTTTGACGCACCAAATGAATGTCAGGTGTCTTGGTTAAAAAGACCTTTATCGTGCTTTTAGAAACATATGATAAAAATGTAAAAACATGTGGCTCTACAGAGTTTTACACAACCAGTTACTGCACAAATTAACAAAGATTGTACATACCTGCTGCATGCCAAAGTTCCACTGTACACCTCTTCCAGGAAAGAATGGAAGTCTTTTTCTAAAAGATGTACTGTATTTGTTATTTGTGAACCATATAATAAACTTGATACAATAAAGATACATCTGTTAAAGCCACAAATCTAAGTAAGTAATTTTGGTGCCGTTTTACAGCATAATCTACTATTTAATAAAATGCTAAGGTCTGTGTGTGTGTCTAGTTACTTAGAGTAATTTGACTGGTCAGTTTGGTTTGGTGACGCAATTGAAAGAGGAAGTGTAAGTGTGTGGAAGAATAATTTTAGGGTAACATAGCATTCGTCTTAAATAAATAACATAAATGGTTAATACATGTCAGAAACCTATTCAGGTTTATCAGGAAACTAGATGAAGGTCAAGTGAACAACAGAGACAAATGCAGAGACATGCAATACATAAAAAATACTGAAGGATGACTAAGATCAGATGGCCTGTACTCAACAAGACTGGACAGTTGTTATATACACAGAAATTTCAAGGTTGGTGGCTCAACACAAAGAGTATGAGAAGAAACATATCAAAATAGACTTTTATTTTATATGGATCATTTGGGTATAAACCAACCACCCAACCAACCAAAGCAAATGTGTGCCTTGACTGACACTTTTATGTAAATTCACTTGTTTATAAAACAGACCTACACTTTTAGTATTTGAACATTCTGTTAATACTATAGAACAGGGCTATTTAATTACAGTTTCAGTTGGGTCAGATTTATAAACCAAGAAATGTAGCAGGGCCAGACATTTTCAGCAGCCATTAAGCAACAGGTAATGAGAAATTGTAAATCAACACAAATGAATGGATTTTAAAACTGGCAATGTTTATTCATTGTTTCCATTTTACATTTGGTCACCTCTGAAACAGACACATCAAAAATGTATAGAAAAAACAACAAAAAAGCTATAACTGACCAGAATCTGAGGTAGCAACAATTGTTTTTTTCCACTTTTGAAATAAAAAAAATAAACATCTTGCTCACATCTGACCCAAACACATATCAAAGTGCATAAAATCAAAAAAGTGCGCAGTATTAGAAATAACATTGGTTTCCCTTTTGAAATATAAAATCCTCCCCCAATTTATGTCATGGCAGGCAAGGGATTTTTTTTTTCCATAGAACTTAAACTATTTTATTCACACAGTTTTAAACACTCATATGACAGAGGTTAAATTTGAGTTTCACAACAAAGCTTTTCCTGTTGAATTTGTTTCCCTGCTCCCAAATAAAGAACTACCTGAGTAAATATTTAAGGACAAGACACCACGCATGGCATGAAAGTGAATTGGTACATTTTAATGATTTGTCTTTAAAATGTCTGTACAGAGTTCTTGGGTGTCAAGTAATGAATTATTAATTACAATTATTACTGTTATTTTTTTCACTAACTCTTATTTTCCATGTTTCTTTGTTGATGAGGTCGCGTTAAAGAATTTATTGATAACACAACATATAGTGAGCACACCAAAACGATTGAAGTAACAACTAACAAAGTGGCATTTTTGATACCATTTTAACAAAGTTTACTGTCCGCCATCAATCACAGAGCAGCCCTTTAAAAGAACTAATACACCTTCAACCTTAAAATGCAGACTTCATCGCATTGCTGTATGTTACTGAACAACAGGCATTCGACTGCTCACACTGTACATGTTTACTGACGGACAGGCAGGCATTTTGCATGGAGTATGTGTTAAATCAAAAGAGAAATGGCATGCAAAGAAAGATGTGCAAACACAAGGAGATCACTGACAATCACACATTAATATGCTGCGCCAAATAAGAGACAACTGAATTCCACATGGCACAGACATATTCATAACATGTTTTGCATGCATAGCTTTTGTTTTAAGGACCGGTTGCATCATATTCAGCCCTTCGTTCATTATTCCGGCACAAGCATAACCAGCCTCTTATTGAAATTCATGGCAGTTCCCATCAGCGACATGTGAACTTCGAAATATTTTCCCCATGCACATATCCAAGTCTGATATAATTTTCACCGTGATTTTCTTGCACCCAGTGTGGGATATAAACCAGCCTTTATACAGCTATGGGGTATAAAATGGGGAGCCCGTACCGACACATATATTAATAGAACATACAATATACTCAGTAATAAAAAAATGGCCTTTTGCATCAGATACAATATAATTAGTTGAAAGTTTCAATGATTTCATTCAAAACTGGTCAACTAAGTAGAAATGATAATCAGCAAAGCCTGTTTTTGGTTGCATTTGAGGCCATTTTAGTTGGAGTCTGGAGCCCTGGTAGGACCAGCGTGGTCCTACTGGACCGAAAGTTAAAATCTTTGCAGAAGCAAATGCTTACACTTCACATGTTTAAAAGGCATGTGCCTTTATTGTGCCAAGTTTAAATCGTTTTCTAGTCTAAAACCTTTCCTATAATATAGTAGTGCCTGGCCAGCGCATTACAACACACCCTCCCCCTTAAGATTCCAGACCACTAGGGTGGGACAGATAATCTGCTACCAGGATTCTGTTCTCTGAAACACAGCATACCTGAAACCTATATTGCTAGAGTGCCAAATACCAGCAAGCCACTCGGGCGTTGGAGTGCCTCATTCTCTGCATCCACTACAAAACACTGTGGTCACTCAACAATATACAGTGGTGCTTGAAAGTTTGTGAACCCTTTAGAATTTTCTATATTTCTGCTTAAATATGACCTAAAACATCATCAGATCTTCACTCAAGTCCTAAAAGCAGATAAAGAGAAACCAGTTAAATAAATGACAAAAATATTATACTTGGTCATTTTTTTATTAAGGAAAGTGATTGAATATTACATATTTGTGAGTGGCAAAAGTATGTGAACCTTTGCTTTCAGTAACTGGTGTGACCCCCCTTTGCAGCAATAATTTTTGATAAATTCTGCACACCAGCTTGGAGGAATATTAGCCCATTCCTCCGTACAGAACAGCTTTAACTCTGGGATGTTGGTGGGTTTCCTCACATTAACTGCTCGCTTCAGGTCCTTCCACAACATTTTGAATGGATTAAGGTCAGGACTTTGACTTGGCCATTCCAAAACATTAACTTTATCCTTCTTTAACCATTCTTTGGTAGAACGACTTGTGTGCTTAGGGTTGTTGTCTTGCTGCATGACCCACCTTCTCTTGAGATTCAGTTCATGGACAAATGTCCTGACATTTTCCTTTAGAATTCTCTGATATAATTTAGAATTCATTGTTCCATCAATTAAGGCAAGCCATCCTGGCCCAGATGCAGCAAAACAGGCCCAAATCATGATACTACCACCACCATGTTTCACAGATGGGATAAGGTTCTTATGCTGGAATGCAGTGTTTTCCTTTCTCCAAACATAACACTTTTCATTTAAACCAAAAAGTTCTGTTTTGGTCTCATCCATCCACAGAACATTCTTCTGTCCACGTGATCTTTAGCAAACAGCATACGAGCAGCAATTTTTTTTTGGAGAGCACTGGCTTTCTCTTTGCAACCCTGCCATGCACACCATTGATGTTCAGTGTTCGCCTGATGGTGGACTCATGAACATGAGCCAATGTGAGAGAGGCCTTCAGCTGCTTAGAAGTTACCCCGGGGTCCTTTGTGATCTCACCGACTATTACACGCATGGCTCTTGGAGTGATCTTTGTTGGTCGACCACTCCTGGGGAGGGTAACAATGGCCTTGAATTTCCTCCATTTGTACACAATCTGTCTGAATGTGGATTGGTGGAGTCCAAACTCTTTAGAGATGGTTTTGTAATATTTTCCAGCCTGATGAGCATCAACAACTCTTTTTCTGAGGCCCTCAGAAATCTCCTTTGTTCGTGCCACGATACACTTCCACAAACATGTGTTGTGAAGAGCAGACTTTGATAGATCCCTGTTCTTTAAATAACACAGGGTGCCAACTCACACCTGATTGTCATCCCATTGATTGAAAACACCTGACTCTAATTTCACCTTCAAACTAACTGCTAATCCTAGAGGTTCACATACTTTTGCCACTCACAAATATGTAATATTCGATCATTTTCCTCAAATAAATGACCAAGTATAATATTTTTGTCTCGTTTGTTTAACTGGTTTCTCTTCATCTACTTTTAGGACTTGAGTGAAAATCTGATGATGTTTTAGGTCATATTTATGCAGAAATATATAAAATTCTAAAGGGTTCACAAACTTTCAAGCACCACTGTACCTATTAGACAAAAGAGAATACCTTAAGCTATCAATTGTCCATTTAATTGAACCGTTTCCTTTCCTAATGTTGCATATTTTTTCTCTTTATCAAATAGCTTTCTGCCAATAAAAAAACTGGCCGTTGCTGTACACCTTCCCCCTGCATTAGGGCCCCTCCCAAGCCTTCCCCTGAGGTGTTAACCTATAAGAGAAGAGTTGTGTTAAAATGAGGACAGTGTAGCATCGCATTATTACAGAAAATTTTTTTCAGTGCATTAAAAGCTGTTTCACAATTTTCTATCCATTTGGTGTTAATGCCATTGAGGAGGTTAGTAAGAGGTGTTGCATATTTGAGAAACAGGGAATGAACTTACTGTACCATCCCACTAAACTAAGGAACGACCTGACCTGTTTTTGTGTGGGGACATGGACAATTGTGGCCATTTTGTCCACTTGGGGTCAGATGAGACCGCCCCGTATGGTATACCTAAAGTATTGGACTTATTCTTTGGCAATAATAGTTTTTTCTGGGTTTATTATCAAACCATCACATTTTAAGTGATCAAATACATCAACTAAATGCTGTAAGTGCTCCTCATTGGTTTTGCTTTACAGTACCACATCATCTATTTGCATTCTGGGTTAGGCTTCTGCTTCTTGCAGCAGTTTGTCCATGAAGCAATGAAAGCTCACTGCTACTCCATGTAACCCAAATGGCATCATGATGAATTGAAATAATCCACCAAGTACTCGAAAAGCAGTGACTGGTTTTGCCTCCTCAATAAGTGGAACCTGCCAATGACCTTTATAAAGATTGATAGTAGTTAAACAATATACAGAACCCAACTGCTCCAACGGCTCATCCACCCTAGTCATGGGGTAAGTATCAAAAACTGAGATGGCAGTTAGCTTACTGTAATTCACACTGAAACGCATTTGTCCATTCTTCCTGGGCACAAGGACTACAGGGCTACACAAGTCACTTATAGATGGTTCAATGTTCCCTAGGTGCTTCATCTGTTTCGGCTACTCATGGAAAACCTCCCACCATTGTGCAGGGATTTTGCAGTATGCTGTTCTCATCGGACCTGGGGCCTCATGCATTATGCCATGCATAGAATTCACACTAAAACATGGTGGACAAAAGCAAAAATGTGCGTACGCACAAAAAAATCCAGATGCATTAATCTGTGCGTTCGCCAACTTCTACGTTCTTCCGCTATATAAATCCTAGCCATGAAAAGTAACGCTTGTGCACGCGCGTGGCTGCCACTCCCCAACTCCTACCAGAATTATGCCTCTTTGAATATGCAAATCAATATAAATAGCCCTTAAGCTCAGCGTTCTGTGAAAAGGCAATGGCAAAAGCACGCTGGAAAATAGAAGAATTTCAGCGAATACCAAGTGGAGGCATAGAAAAACTTATTTGTTGGTTTAAACAGTGGTATAAACAACAAAAGGAAGTTGATCAAGTGACATAGAGTGTCGGAGAACCTCAAAAGCTCAAGTTCAAAGTCGCACAGTGCCCAAAATAAAAAAGAAGTTGTCAGATATCACAGTCGCCGTGGAAAGGCAAGTCATAGCCCACCGTCTGAATGTCATATGAAAGCTTATTAGTGTACAGATAAAAGAAAAAAAAAATAGGGACACAGTGGGGTAAAAAGCTTGAAATGCCAACTTTAATCTCAAAATTTCCACTTTAATCACTTTAATTAACCAGTTTCTCAAATCATATCGTAGTTAAAGTAGCACGTTAAATGCTTTGTTTTGTATTTGATCTTCTATGTGCTCTATGTGTGTGAATCACTACTTGCTTCTTAAACTGGCTCTCTTCCTCCAACTGGACACAGAATCCATTACATTCGTGATGTTACAGCTCTCTGATTAACTAAAATACTGAGATGTATACGTGATATAATTTTCATGATGATAGGAGTTAAAGCACATTATTAAACATGGGTTTCACGGCGCAGTGATTGTGTGGGACCTTCAATGAAATTATTTATTGCAGCAGTACTCATGGGCGGCTCTAGGCAGAGAAAGAATCGGTGGCCCCTTCGCCCGCCAATGTCAATATGGTATCTTATGCACGGTGGATGGCCACGTCCGTTGCGGACACTGGATAGCCGCCTCGTACTCATGACAAGCATTTAACTTTTGTCGAAATTTGCAGCTGCGTTTTTAGATGTGTCGTTATTTTCTCTTTCTGTTTTATATTCAATATATATTGCCGTGGCCGCCCCTGCTTTTCTTTCTCCAAGTAACCGATCGACACACAATCACCTCTGTAATAGATGTTAAGCCATCTGCAAGCTTACAGCACCGATTCTTCAAAACGTTTAAGGAACACTGAACTATCTTCGTAGTACATGTTTATATTCTATCCTTCACAACAGTCCCAATGAAGAATATGGATTATTGAAATGAAGTTAAAGTTTTACCTGTATAATATAATAAACATATTTTGCTGCATTTCATCTTAAAAATGATATTGTCATCATATGTAAATACACACTTTATAAAGTGGCGCAGGTGGTGCAATATTATAACTTTAGTGCAAGTTTACAGTGAGGTAATTGTACTTATAAGTACAAACAGTTCTACAAGGAGCAATTGATTGAGTGCGTTTATAGTTCTTGGGATCAAAGGCTTTGAAACGTTTACCTGTGGCTGAGGTAGCGTGTGCTTGATTCTGTATCCCGATAATTTTCTTTCTGATCAGCTGCTGCTGTGATTCACACTCAGATACAGTGATATAGATACTGCTAGTGGTGCAGTGAGAGTAATATGAAAAAAGATGATCCGCTGTGGCAACCCTAATGGGAGCAGCTGAAAGAGGAAGAAGAAGAAGAAGGTGCAGTGTGAGTAACAACGCTAAAGCAGTTATGGTATTTGGAATACTATGTCTATTCCCTGGATCATTATATTTTTACAAGTTAATTACAATCGGATGCATTACACTAATAAACAATATGCGGTTAGTTTCAGTGTATTTATAAAGCCGCGTCAGGAAAATAAGGAGTAACCATACAGGAACAGTAGCACTGCTTTGACGCTGGTTGCCGGCAGTCTGCAAAACCGACCGGAGAACTTGGGTACGAGAAGGTATGAGGTACCGTGGAAAAGTGCGTGGCTTTACACCAAGTGTAGGTTTTATACATCGTGATTTGAACGTGGAAAAGTTCTTACGCAACATTTCTGTGCTTACGCACCGTTTATACATGAGGCCCCTGGTCTGTTAGGATCTCTAGGGAGTCCTGGAAAATAGCTGAAAATATGTTCTTGGCATTGGTCTTTTTCAGGGGAAAGGGTTCAGGAGAACTGGTTGCATAGTTTCACTACTAGTATGTATGTTTCCAGTAAATCTACATTCAAGAATACCCATGAAGTAAACTGCAATACAGGTAAAAGGCTCTCCTACAACTGGCAAAGGTATAAATGGAACCTTGACCGCCCCCTGCCCCCCGCCCCACCCCTTCACAGGTCCAACCTTCTGGCAATTCACATCCCAAACCTTGAATCTCTAGGTTAACTTCAACCAGAGGTTAGCTGACTTTGTCATGGACACACCTCAATGCAATGCTTTGCTCTGACTTCACCACTCGGTCTTACAAACAATCTCTCCTCACCAGAGACTGGGTGCTTCCAGTGTCTATCAGTGCTTTGTACTGTTTACCTGCCATAGTAATCCTTACTACTTTCTCCCTATTCTTGAATGAAGACTTATTCTCAGTTAGGGGGCAAGGGATAAAGCAAAGTTTAGTTTCTTTCCGTTTGTACAGACAAAACCTAATCATGTGGCCTTTCTGTCCACAGCCATGGCCAACCCAACATTCCCTATTTACTGTCTTTACAGGTGGACTGACTATACTTGTAGAACCATGGCCCAAATCAACCCGAGACATACCTGTGGGCTTTGCTGTCATTCTGGGCCTCATAGTGACTTCTTCCTCTTTCCTCAGGTTCCTCGGACAAATAGCAGACAGGAGCATTGCCAGAGGTTTGGTTGCTTCCTTGGAAGTCTTTGGATGATGCTCCTCAACCCAGGTCCGGAATTTGATTTCAAACACCTGTAAATGTTACCCTAATACAAAAATATCAATTATTTGGTTACTAAGTGCTTCTCTGGCTATAACCATTGTATGCTCAATTAGTTTAATAGTGTAAGAAGTTCTTTTGGGGACTGATCATCTTCCTATTAAACAGAATGGAATCTTACCTGGTTTCATCTTGGCCAGTCACACGCTGTAGCCATCCTCTCAAAAGTGGACATGTAATGTTCGATATTCTCTGGCTCCTGAAATGGCCTTGAGAAAAGATAATCCCATGTTCTTACTGGCGAGGCTCGACTTCTCTGGAGTAGAATCTGGAGTTGAGGACTGGGACTGTTATACCAGATTCACTTGACCCTGCAATTGTGTGAACTGGTGCTGAAGGTTCTTGTGGCACTGCTCCATCTGTTGATCCTTGTCTTCTTGGGTGGTGATGAACTGTCATAAAGAGTGCCTGTACCACACGGAAATCCACAGTGATATTAGTATACTCAACTGCCTGAACTGCTCCTGAGTCCAATCTCTGGAACAGTATGGAGTATCAACTACCTGCAACTTCTTAGAAGCCATACTGCCAAAAACTGCAAAAAGAAGATGGTATTATAAAACAATAGTATTTTTTCTGTGCACCTATAAATAAAACCCACTATGGTTTTTGTAATACCATCTTTTTGTGCCTGTGTCTTCCTGTTTAACAGCTCTCCATTACGATCCCAGTTGGTCCTGAACTACAAGACTCCCTGTGTGTTCCATCCTTCCCACTACATGACGTGTCGCAGACTTTTGCTTATGAGACAGAAGCACTTACCTCTACACCAACCAAACAGACATGTTGGCTTTCTGTCAATTGGATATTTGGGCTTGGGTTTTTACTCATTGACAGCAACATGTAAATTGATTTCTTTTTTATTGGTTATATTCTTGAATAGAAGCACACTTGTTTTGTTATATCTTTTTGTGTTTATTTGATATTTGGACTTCAGTCTTCACACATTATACACTTAATGTCAGCATTTTGCCAATTACTAGAACATGAAAAAAGTGCCTGTTTTAATTATGTGTTCAACATTTCCTACCTCGCATTTCCTGTCATCCTACATTTAAACAGATTGCTGAAGACATGGAACATACATGAAATGTATGTATTCCAAATAACGATATACTACTTACCCTTTACAATTCAAGGCACCTCACACCCACATAAACAGACAAGCTAGGAGAACTTTGTGACTGACTTCAGCTGAGTCGGTGGGGGATGGCATAGCAGGCTGCTTGTGCTGATTGACACATTTGCAAAACAAACACGCTGGTGAAGAGGTGTGAAGGAATTTAAGGTGGCCAAACTTTACGACTTTTTGCGTAGGCTTCAGGGATTCTAGTGTTAAAGTTTGTATCATTTTGTTTACTAATATGATTTGATGAAATATATGTTATAAACCTTGTTACGGCCTACGAAAAGTCTAGGGATACATAAATAGGCCGTACACAAATGAGAGAGAGAGGGAGACAAAGCACCAAAAGAAAACTAAAATGAAACAAGCTCCATTTATTGTCTTAAAACAATACACAAAATATGGAGAAACTATACGGAACAAGCAAGGCAGGAGAACCACATTAACATAGCTGTCTAACTTCAAATTCACAGCAAGATACAAACTATATGCATTTATTACTTAACTGGCTAACTTACAGATATTTCTATAATAAACAACCAAAAAAAACCCAGATTATCTCACCTTCACCTTCACCTTCACCTTCACCTTCACCTTCACCTTCACCTTCACCTTCACCTTCACCTTCACCTTCACCTTCACCTTCACCTTCACCTTCACCCTCTGCTCCTAAACCCCAAAGAAGCTTATTTTATAAACCTACACCCCACCCATAACCCAGGTGAGCTTAATAAGCAACCTAAGTGGGAAATTAGGGCAGGACCCAATTAAGGTAAACCCCAAATTAGAATATAAAGGCAAAAGTCTAAAGTAGGTCGTAACAAACCTCTTAAGAGAAAAGAGTGGAATGGAGAAGAGATAACAACAGCAGAGAATTATTTTAAAGGTTTATAAATACCTGCAAAGTGCCAGAAAAGATAAAGAGCTACAGTCTGTAAAAAACAGAAATTGGTTGGTTGTAAAATTTTGTAAAAAAAACAAATTACCTCTCTGACAAGAGAGGCATTTCTTTTTTAAAGGGAATGTTTATAAATAATTACAATATGTTCTGATTAAAATTTCATGGCTATGTAAACACATCTCCTGATAGCTGACACAAAATATACAGGATTGGTTACTTTTATTCTTTGAATTTTTCATGCTTTATGAGTTTTATAAGTTCTTAAACATCAGTGAGTTGGCCAAAAAGCCATTTTTTTCCAAAGTGTCTGCTAAAGATATATAATATAATATAATAAAAATGTTTTTCCAGGGAAATGAGTCTGCTAGCAAAACAATGCAAATTAAGCAGACAATACTGAATATAAAACTTTAGCATTTAGCACGGTTAGGATTTTGAGTCTGTCAAAATAAATATCTAGTATGCCAAGTGCATGTGACTAATATACTGTAATTGTAGTATATACTGAAGGTGAGAGGGAAAACACCACTGATGACAGATACATTTCTAGTGTCTAGTATCAGAAGTTTAATAATCTGAGAATGCTGACTACTGCCATTAACCAAACATCAGCACTTCTCAGTTTCATTTGTATTTTTTGTGCTTTTCATATGGTGTATTGTATATAAAATTATTAAGTTTAAATTTTGCTTCCTCGTTTTAGCTTACTATACTTTGTGAATACCTTTCTTTTAAAACCATCTTACCATAAGCTTAGGTTACAATGGTCAAAAAGCATTTTACTATTTGGATTCTTTCACCTTTACTTTAACAAATTTCACTTGCTGACTCCAAATCTAAAAACCATTTTCGTCCAGCATGTCACATTTTTTTAGTTATGATGTTCCTGGTCTTGGACAACTAGGGTGACTGGACAGTAAAGGCGGTGAAAAGTGAAGTCAGAATTAATGCTTGACGATGAGTTCAAAAGGAACTCAGCACCGTCATTCATGCAGGTTGTCCAGAATTTTCTTGACAGTCACAGAGCAGAGAATTATACTGAGCTTGTGGAGAATATGCTGAAAGTATATTAGCTTACGGGAGCCAGAATGTCACTGAAGACACATTTTCTACATTCTCATCTCGACATTTTTGTCCACCAAATCTAAGCGATGTCAGAGATGAGCATGGGGAAAGATTTCATCAAGATATAAAGGTGATGGAAAACTGATATTGGGAAAAATTCACTCCGAGCATGATGGGTGACTACTGTTGGTTCATGCAAAAAGAAACGCATGTGCAGTACAAACGCAAAAGTGAGTGCCTCCAACATTTTTGGGTACGCTGTCCTCACTTTTGTATTGAGGTAAATTGACATATACATACTTTAAAATGTCTCTGGTATTGTGTTCTGGTTTGTTTTCAGAAACACATCAAAAACAATTTTGGTGGAACATAGTAAAAAACTCAGATATCGTGTTGATATATTATATTGATATTCAAAAGTGTCAAAACGTCAGTGATGTGTATTTCAAAAACCTGACATGCTAGCTTAATTCCAATTTCATATATAAAATTAATGTAAAAAACAAGAGATGCTCTGAAATTCCCAGAAGCAAACAAAAATTTTTTTTTGTAGACCAGTGTTATTAATACTTTTGTAAAATTTACCAACTGTTACATTCCAAATGTTGCTACTAAGTCAACAAAATATTTTTGGTAACACTTTGTTTAGTTACTGTAAAAATGCATTAATTACTAATTTACTCTTATGTGACAAGACCTTAACAAAGGTTTCTTTTGGTGTTCATAACATACACATAGTTACTGTCAATTACCCAGCATCCCTATGGTCCATCATACACTTAAGATATATGCTGCCACTGCATAACATAAGCCGAAGAAGAGATGTTCTTATCAGCTGCTGCTATGTATGGTATTCTTATATTTCAGCCTTTTTTAATCTGTAACACATTAAGTATCCATAACTTTAGAGAGCTCCTGAACCATTATGTCTTGAATGTAATCTTTCAACTATGCAATATTTTTCCTACATACAGTACATTTTACCCTTAATATCTGCGTTTGAAGTGCCACTGTTCTATTAGAATTAGGATACACAAAGTATGTTTTGATTCTACAAACAAATATCAAGAGATTTAACTCTAGATCAGGGCAATTCAATTACAATTTCAGTTGGGGCAAACCAAGAAATTTAGCTGGGCTAGACATTTTCAGCAGCCGGTAAGCAGTAGGTAATGACAATGACGAATGTATTTAAAAACAAGTAATGTTTATTCATTGCTTCCCTTTTACATTTGGTCACATCTGATGCAGGCAATCAAAAATGTATAAAAAAAACAACAAAAAGCTCTAACTGAACAGAATCTGAGGTACTAGCAATACTTCTTTTTCCACTTTTGAAATAAAAAATAAATAAACATTTTGCTCACAATGCATAAAATCCAATAAGTGCACTGTATTTGCAACAACATTTGTTTCCCTTTTGAAATAAGAGATCCTCCCCGAATTTAAATGGGTGGTCATGACAGGGAAGGGATTTTTTTTTCATAGAACTTAAACTATTTCATTCACATGGTTTTAATCACACATCTGACAGAGGTTAAATTTGAGTTCCATAACAAAGCATTTCTTGTTGAAATTATTTCCCCACTCCTCAGAAAAAACTACCTGAATAAATGTTTAAGAGCAAGGCTCCACGTATGACATGAAAGTGGAGTGGTTCATTAATTTTAACGATTTGTCTTTAAAATGTCTTTGTACAGAGTTTTTGGGTGTCAAGTAATGAATTATTAATTATAATTCCTACTTTTATTTTTTCATCTAAATCTTATTTTCCATATTTAATTTTTGATGAGCTCCCGTTGAAGAATTTATTGGTAACAGAACATATAGTGCACAAACTAAAATGACAACTAACAAAGTGGCATTTTTGATGCCATTTTAACAGAGTTTACTGTCCACCATCAATTACAGAGCACCCCGGTAAAACAACTGCAGTTCACCTTCAACCTTAAAATGCAGACTTCATCACATTGCTGTGCGTGATGAAACATCGGGCATGTGACGTCTTGTACAGGTTTACTGACAGACAAGCCTGCATTTTACATGGAGTATGCGTTAAATCAAAAGAGAAACCACATGCAAAGATGCGTGAACACAAGGAGATTGCCGACAATCACACCTTAGTGTGCCGCACCAAATCAGAAGGGACAACTGAATTCCACAGGGCACAGATATATTCATAACAGGGGACCTATATGATGGGCAGACAAACAGAAACAATAGCCAAGCTCCATGTGAAATACTCAGACAAAATAGCAACTTAAAACAATAAAGAGAATAAAAGCAGAAGGACTCACTTATGTGCAGTCACTTTCCTGATACTGCCCTTCTTTTAAATAAAATGTCTCAAGGGAATAAAAATGCATGTGCTACGATCATAACCAATCTAATCTGAATGGAAGTTGGTACAGGTAGGATTTTTTCTGAAAGCAATGATTAGTGGCACCAAGACAGATTTGGCAAAATTCCAGGATTCAGTAAAATCCCCAACCCCTCATTTAGACTGGTATGAGCAAAGCATATCCTGAAAGACATTTACAATGTTTTTGTAAAGTGCAATCTTTATGTATGAAGTTCAGGATAATATGATGGGAGCACATATAAAAGTTTCAGTGCACCACCATTTTCCTGTAACCACATGATAAGCTGTAAATATTATGGATATGTTCAATTGTGAAAACTCCCACAAAACTTTTTCTTGCACTAAAAAACAGAAATTGTTGATCTGAATTTCTTATTCAGATATGTACCTAGTGAAGCAAGTCAGTTCTATAGACTATTTTGGAATTTCTGTATCCAATGAATCTCTTGTGCAGCAGCAGAATCTGACAGGATGCATAAGTAAGACTTCTTTAGGTTGCTGGATTTACAGATCTTATTATTGAACACCAGTGGTCAAGTATCTTAAATTATGGTCAGAGTTAAGGCACACACATTTTAGAAGCAAGAAGAATTTATGGTCACAGAAAGCGTGGATCAAATTAGATCTCAAACAATAAGACTGTTGTGTTGCCAGCCACAAAATTCACAAAAAGGCCAGACCAGGACCTCACTAGTCTGCCCCAAACTGTACCTCACTTCATGCTGCCAGATTCCAAGTTAACTGGCAGGTTAGTTAGTTTAGGGAAGGTAAAATATTTTTTAGATTTCCAGAGGGAAATTTGTTTGCACCAGAAAAGTACAAAAGAGATAGGCACTGTTACACAAATACAAGAAAGTAAGCCGAGATGCAACAAATGACAACCAGTGTTATCATAAGTACACACACTCGCAGATTAATACAAAGAAGAGTAATTACCTTTAATAGTGTGTAAAATAATAATTTATATTTCAGCAGCATTCCTACTGTAACAGAATTTAAACTGCTCTAAGCTGGTGCCAAAGAGAATTCCTGGAATGTAATAAGCTGCTACACATAGCAAATCAAGCTGTGGTATTCCTATTTTATTGAAGAAATTAACTTCACTTTCATTTTGATGTGTGCAAAACTGTATAATATAACTTACAATGTGTTAGTTATTTCTTTTTTGTTTATGTACTTTAATTCCAACTGCAATATCATTTTTTGAAGTTACATTGTAAGTATTTGATGAATTAAAGTACCATTAGAAAAAAGGTCCTATTGTCTTGAATATGGGTAAAGAAATGCTGATCTTTCTTATTTTCTTTGATAATATGTGAAGTTATCAAGGCAGTTTTAAATATTGCTGTGTCTGGGAATGTCCCTGCTATTTTAAGTTTATGAGAACTCATGTTGGGAAAAATAAAAATAAGACAAAGACTATAGACGCATTACTTAATCAAGTTGTTTGGCATTACTGTAGGTATTGTTAATTACTTTTGTCTATCTGTATTATATCTTTCAATCTGTATTTAAGTCTAAAAACTATTTGTAAGAAGTGTTTTCAAGCTAATTCTTTCATTCTCAGCTGAATTTTATGCATGATTGTAACTTTCATCCACAAATCCAAACTTACTACTGAATGCATCCTTGTTTTCAGCAGTTCATGCAAAGATGTCTGGAAAAATGTACATCTGATTGTTCTCAAAAAAATCTTTTTCTTCTGAGTAACACAGCGCAACACATTTTCTTGTTCTGGAAATGTTTCAGATGCCTTTAGCTAAAGATTTCCCAGAGAGCAATTTGCTTTTTCCAATGTTTAGATTTTCTTGAATGTTACCTTCAATGATACAACACCTGACATAAATTTAGTAGTATTTCCAACTTTTACCTCTTCTGTAATCCCAAGAATTCTTATATTTTTGCACCTGGATCT
The DNA here is from genome assembly GCF_016835505.1 of Polypterus senegalus. NCBI lineage: Eukaryota > Metazoa > Chordata > Cladistia > Polypteriformes > Polypteridae > Polypterus > Polypterus senegalus. Next base: position 43,541,948 of record NC_053159.1, read on the forward strand.
GATTTTTAAATTTATAAATTTATGAGGGGGAATTTTGCATTCCTTTTCTAATACAGTGACCCGGCTATCTTTACTTCATTATGTGGAGAACCAATTATATTACTATTTTTTTTCAATATATTACTCAAAATATTTATTGAAATGTTCTACTTCTTCCTAAAATTCTTGGAACCCTATCCCATTTCATCTGGGTATAGACTGCCCTAACTGTCACCTTGTTAACTTAATTGTTAAATTCCCAAAATCCTGAAATTCAAAAGCATTTCCTATATAGTCCTTTATAACAATGTGCTATTGTTATTTAATCAGTTAGTGTTCATGTTGGAAACTACAGGTGTCAAACTCAGATCCGCTGTGGCTGCAGGTTTTCATTTAATTTATTTTCAAAATGTATAAACATTTCTGCTCTTAATGTCACATCTGTGTTAAAGTTTATTGATCTGCTTTTCAAAAGGGGAAAACCTTGTTTCCAGCAGCCAAACAATTAGCAAAGAAAGTTAACAAACGAACAGTTAACTTGATTACATTTACACCTGTGTGTTTATCATAAAATGTTAGTTTCAATAAAATATTTGTAAAGAAAAAATAGGTTCTCAGAAATATTGATCTGCTCTGCTCAACAAGACATGTTGATGGTGCTCTCAGAAAAGAAGAAAATAATCAGTTTTGGAATTTCTGGTGTGACAGAATGAGAGAGCCAAAACCCATAGACTTAAATCATGTATTTCAATGACACTGAGAAATTGCTTTTAACAGAGAAATTTTGATGAAGCAAAATTTTTGTGGTCCTTCAGGAATTTAGTTTAAAAACCATAATTTAGTTGGTAATCTCTTTTGTATCTTATTATTATCTAGATGCTGGTTAAGGAAAAAAAGAAGCTATTAAAGAGACTTAATCTTGAAAACATGTTAATTAAATGTAAAGGCAAAGGTAGTCTTAATTGGTATTGCAGATAAGGATAACCAATGATTACCTTGTTGTGCTTTGCACACTGAATGCAAGGAGTCTTCACTACTGGCTGTGTGACTAGCCTGTGCTGTGGTGAATTCAACAGCAAAGCCAGTAGTGTAAACTTCATGAATTCATTTGCACAACATAATGAGGCTGTCAATCATAACCAGGCTTGGGAGAAGAAGGTATAAGCCTTAGTATTCTAATATTTTGTAATTTAACACTTTTTTTTAAAGATAAGGGTATTTATTGTATTCAGAGATTGTTCTCTGCATTTATTTTATGTTTATTTTGATGCACACTGAAACTTTTTTAATAATGTTTTGGAATATTTGAAATAAACCTCATCAAGTTCAAAAGGTGTGAAATTATATTTAAGGACAGTATGATCTTGAGTGCACATTGTAGACTCTATTGTATGTAAGAGTTATTCATTTATAGACAACTGTAAAAATTTCAGTTTCAGCAGAAAAAAAAAATTAGGTGACACTTTTATCCAAAGCATTTTTTCAATTGCAGTGATGATATTTTTTCATATTTGTCCAATTGGAGCATTGACAGGTTATGCTATTTTGTCAGGAACATAAAGTTATTCAATAGTAGGAGCCAGACATCTTGTTCTTTACAAGCCAAGATCTCAGCCACTAGATCACATGGCCTATGTACAAACTCAAAGCTTAAATAATGACAAATTTTTTTGCTTTAACTTTGTGCTTCAGTTTATTATAAAATTTATGTCTGTTTTTTAAAGGAAAGAGTTGTCAGCTGTGAAGCTATCTGTTTCTGATAAAAACAACATTCATATTTACATACAGGAAGGTGTTCTGTCTCTGCTTAGACACTCACACATTACTTTGTTGAAAAATGAAATAACTACTTTTATGTATTGTTATTGCTATAACAAAAAAATACAAAAAAGTATTGCCCCGTAACAGAGCTAATTGATTCCTAGTTGCAAGTTACAACTATTGTGTAAATAATTTAGTGTTAGCCATACCCTTGGTTATACTTGATACATCAGTGCTGCATGCTAGAAGTCAGATTTAAGCACGCGTATGGTGTTCCTGCCACAATGGTTCACACATCAAGAAGATAGAACCACCTTGTAAGCAGTAATAAAACTTTTGTTTTTTTATTATTTCACAAGGTCTCATGCTTTCTGACTCTTGTGGAGTCTTTTAAGGTTTGTTTTGATCGCTCCATGTAGCTAATTCTTAAACATTCAGCTCCTCCATTACAAAGACCCAATGTACAACTGCAGACACTCTTAAGATCTGTTTGTGCTACTCCATACTGGCAGTTAAAGTATGTGTGCTAGTGACACACACCAGGCTCCTAAAGCCTCAATTGCAATATATATATATATATATATATATATATATATATATATATATATATATATATATAGTGACCTATGTTTTGTCCATCTGTGACCAGCCAATTTGACATATGGCTGGTCACAGATGGACAAAACATAGGTCATTGTATATATATATATATATATATATATATATATTATGTGGCCCCGGCCGCTGGAGCCCGCCGGGACGCTAGGAGGACGTGAGGAGGGCTTGTGCCTCCTCCAGACCGCGAGGGGCGTCCGTCCTGGTTCTGTTGGGGCCACGGGTTGAGGGCATGGAAGCCCTTCCTGTAGGGGCCCGTGGTCACCGCCAGGCGGCGCCCGATGCCGGTTTATCCCGTCGCGGTTGCCGGTTGGGGCTGGAGCCCGCGGGACGCTTGGAGGACCGGAGGAGGCGAGTGCCTCCTCCAGACGGAGTGGGGCGTCCGTCCTGGTTAGGCAAGGGGCCTCGGGTACAGGGCTTTGAAGCCCAGCCCTGTAGGGACCCGTGGCCACCGCCAGGCGCCCGGTGCCTAATTATCCCGAGCCCGCACTTCCGCCACACCAGGAAGTGCCGGGGAAGACTTTGTGTGGCACCGGAGAGCTGCCAGGAAGACAGCCGACATGTCCGCCACGCTTGCGTGGCTAGAGGCAGAAGCACCTGGGGCTCATCCGGGCATTATTTAAGGGGCCGCCCTCCAGTGATTGGTGGAAGTCGGGTGGAAGTGGACTGAGCAAGAGGAAGGACTGAGGCGGCCAGGAAGGCACAAGAGACTGTGGGCCTGGACTTGGGGAAATCGGTGCAGGAGGCACTGGGGTGCACGTGAGCACGTGTAAAAATATAGTGTAAATAAAAAGTGTGTTGGGTGAAACAATGTTGTCCGTCTGTCTGTGCCGGGGCCAGCCTTCACAATGGCGCCCAACGTGGGGCCAACCCCCTGCTAAAAGGGGGGGACCCCGTCTTTATAAATATTTTGTGAACGGCCAGGCGCAGCAGCGACCTACACACTGGCGCGGAGCGGCCCGCGCAACCCGCTGAGCGCTTTTACCCGAAACCGCCGCGGAATGAAGAGAGGCCATCCCCGGTGCGGAGGAGGAGCGGGCCTCGCTGGAGCGCAGCGGCTCAAAGTCGCGCTGTCGACACGGACAGCCAGGCCGGCGCGGGCGACGCAAAGGCCACACCGAGGTGGGGGCCTCGGCAAGACGGGATCCGGAGGTGAGTGCCCTGCCCTGCAGTAATCGGCCCTTCGGGTCGGTCATACCTTGTTTTCCACAGGGAGGGACAGACCGGATCGCGTCTGTGGCAGGAGCGCCGCGGCCACGGGCTGTCGGCAGTGCGGCTACGGAGGCAGCAAAGGAGGCTGCGGAATCGGAGCCGCTGCGGCTCGAGGAATCACTGCAGCTACAGCGCTGTGAGGAGGCACGTCTCCGTACCCAGCGGAGACAAGATGGCTGGTCGGTGGTCCCGTCCGCTGACAGGCACGGGATTGGCGGTGTGTCTTGCGTGCCGCCGATGATTGGATAGCCGGGCCCAAGGAATGCCAGTCTCGTGCCAAACCGAGACCCGATTGGGCCAGAGGGAGTGGCCCAGAGGAGGCAGGCGTCGCGTGGAGCTGATGGACAGGTAAGCCCACCGACGCCTGTCTCTCTCTCTCCACCAGCGCTCGGCGTGCGTCGGAGGAGTCCTTCGCCCGCCAAGCCGCCTTTAGAGGAACTGCTACGTGTTCTCGCCGCCAGTGTGAGCAGCTGATGGAGATGGCGGTCGCGCCGAGAAAGCCACCGACTGAGACGGAGGATCGGCGCGCGCTGGAACCGGAGGCAGGCAGAACACGGCGGGAGTGGTGAGTGTTGCCGTTCCCGTGAGAGCAAGGGGTTCGCGAACATGGCCGTGACGATTACGGACGACCGGCCCAGTAGGCAACCTCCCAACAGCGGATGCGGCGGTGCAGACAGCTAGCGAGGCGAGGAGCTCGAACACGCAAGGGCTGGTAGGATCGGGGCTGCTGAGTGCCCTGGGTCCTAGCGCCCTGCGCTTCAAGCCTGCAGCTGTCTCCTGTCGCTCTGCCTGGACGCAGACGGGCTGGATTTGAGCTTTTGCTGTGCTCAGACCCAGACCGTCAGCGCCCAAGAAAAGAAGGAGGAACCGGCGGGTGAATGCCGGTTCCTCCGATAGGAGAGGACGCGGCGCTGCTGCGCGTCCCGAGAAGGGCCGCCCTCTGGATGGGCAGAGGAGAGCCCGGGGGCGGCTGGGCGAGCTGCCTGCGAGAGCGGTGCCGAGGCCGACGAGCGGACGGGCATGGAACCTGCGGCGGAGGACTTCAGCAGGCAAGTTGGGGGCTGGCGGAAGGGGGCAGGAGCACGGTCGATACGGAGACCGACGGGGCGCTCGGGATGAGTGTCCTGGCTGTGCTTCTGGCCCTCTTTTCCTTTATTTTACAGGCCCAAGCCCGGCGAGCGCTGAGGCCGGCGTCGACAGGGACCTGCCCTCCTGGAACGGGAGCGCCCGCTGGAGTGCTCCACGCCGGGAGGACTACGGTGACCCGCTGGGGAACAGCGGGGTAGAGCGCGCAGACCACAGGGGACGTTTGCGCGGCGAGGGTGCGAAGACAGATGTCCCAGGGTGCCGTGTTGGACCCTGGGGACATAGTAGGACCCTCGCTGGGGACGTGCTGCCCTTTCGGTTGTGCCGTTCGACCACGTGTCTCGCTAGCGGTGGGGCACTGGCCCCGCCGGGCTGGAGCCCGCCGGGACGCCCAGGAGGACGTGAGGAGGGCTTGTGCCTCCTCCAGACCGCGGGGCGCCCGTCCTGGTTCTGTTGGGGCCACGGGTTGAGGGCATGGAAGCCCTTCCTGTAGGGGCCCGTGGTCACCGCCAGGCGGCGCCGATGCCGGTTTATCCCGTGCGGTTGCGGTTGGGGCTGGAGCCCGGCGGGACGCTTGGAGGACCGGAGGAGGGCGAGTGCCTCCTCCAGACGGAGTGGGGCGTCCGTCCTGGTTAGGCAGGGGCCTCGGGTACAGGGCTTTGAAGCCCAGCCCTGTAGGGGACCCGTGGCCACCGCCAGGCGGCGCCCGTGCCTAATTATCCGGGAGCCGGCACTTCCGCCACACCAGGAAGTGCCGGGGAAGACTTTGTGTGGCACCCGGAGAGCTGCCAGGAAGACAGCCGACACGTCCGCCACGGCGTGGCTAGAGGCAGAAGCACCTGGGGCTCATCCGGGGCATTATTTAAGGGGCCGCCTCCCTCCAGTGATTGGTGGAAGCCGGGTGGAAGTGGACTGAGCAAGAGGAAGGACTGGAGGCGCCAGGAAGGCACAAGAGACTGTGGGCCTGGACTTGGGGAAATCGGTGCGAGGAGGCACTGGGGTGCACGTGAGCACGTATTGTAAATAATATAGTGTAAATAAAAAGTGTGTTGGGTGAAACAATGTTGTCCGTCTGTCTGTGCCGGGGCCAGCCTTCACAATATATATATATATATATATATATAATGTGTGTACTGTATATACTGTGGCAGATGGCTGGGACGCCCCTTTGACACTGGATCCAGGGGAGCAGTAATGGGATGCATACTACGTCCCCCAAAACACTTGTTGGCAGCCCCCCTGGGTTGCATTGGGGCCCATATTTTGGAACACTGGAGCTCATCCCTTTTGGGCTCTGTGGCCACCACCAGGGGGAGCTGTACGGTCTAACAAGCCCGTCTGGGTGGGAACACTGCCACACCTGGAGGTGCAGCCGGAAATAGGTAAACGAGCACCTGCAGCACTTCCGGGTGGGCTATAAAAGGAGACAGTCACCACTCCGGGAACCAGAGTCGGGAGAATGAGGACAAAGCTGCCTGGAAGGAGTGAAAGGAAGAGGAGTGATTTTTACTGTTTTCTTTGGTGGTGTTTTGGGACTGTTGGGCTTGTGGGACACAGGAAAGACGTGCCCCATGGCTGAAGAAAAATTAAAAACCGTTTTGTTTATTTTTATATGTGTCTCTGTTGTCAGTCTGTGTCGGGTCGATGGCTTTATAGCGCCTTTGCATCTATATCTATATATATATTCACCATATATATTAGGGCTGTGAATTGATTAAAAAAATGAATTCATCACATAAATATGTAATTAATTGCAATTAATCACATCTAACATTACAACGTGTCATTAAAAATTAATACATAAATCATAAACGTCAGTATATTAACAATACCTTATACTTACTGGTGTACAAAGCAAGGAATATAAAGTACTGCAGGATTTAATTTCTATTGCAGACCAAGCTAGTGTGTGTTCATCTATTTGTGTTACTGTCCAGCTTTAATAGCTTTTATATTTGCTGTCCAGTGATAAAACTGAAAATTAGATAGAGCCATGCTGCCTTCTCATTTAGGTCGTTGTAGGGTCACCTCTATGGGGATGTTTTTAAATAGAAACAGAAGCTTAAGGAGCATATTCATTTTGATAGTGTTAACACTAGAATCCCTGAAGCCTACGAAAAAAACTCGCAATCCCAAGCCACCTCAAATTCCTTCGCACCTCTCCATTAGCGTCTTTTGTTCTGCAAATTTGTCAATCAGCACAAACAGCAAGCAGCCTGCTATCCTATCCCACAACTGCCACAGCTCAACATGGGCAAGAAGTTCTCTCAGCTAAAGGCTCTTTATCTGTATATGAGGTGCCTGGAATTGTATAGGGTAAATAATATATTGTTATTTGGATCACATGAATTTCATGTGTGTTCCGTGTCTACAATGATCAATGTAAATGTAGGATGACAGGAAATGCAAGGCAAGAAATGTTGAACACATACCTAAAAGACAAACACATGTTATAGTACTAAGGACAAAATTTTGAAATGAAGTGTAAAATGTGTGAAGACTAAAGTCCATCCATCCATCCATTATCCAACATGCTATATCCCAACTACAGGGTCACGGGGGTCTGCTGGAGCCAATCCCAGCCAACACAGGGTGCAAGGCAGGATACAAACCCCAGGCAGGGCACCAGCCCACCGCAGGGCACGCACACACACCCCAAGCAGACACTAGGGACAATTTAGAATCACCAATGCACCTAACCTGCATGTCTTTGGACTGTTGGTGTAAACCGGAGCACCCAGAGGAAACCCACGCAGACACTGGGAGAACATGCAAACTCCACACAGGGAGGACCCGGGAAGCAAACCCGGGTCTCCTAACTGAGGCAGCAGCGCTACCCACTGCCCCACTGTGCCACCCGACTAAAGTCCAAATACCAAATAAACACTTTCACAAAAGGTACACGTATATACTGTAACAACACAAGTGTGCTTTTATTCAAGAATATAACCGAAAAAAGGAAATTGAGTTGGGGTACAACACAGACATGACCACTTGGGTGTTGCAGCAGTAAGAACTGCTGACTCATAATCAAGACGTCATATGGGTTTGATTCCGGCCACTCCCCACAATTAACATTTTGAGTAGTGAGCTGCTTTTATTGTTACTATTATACAATAAAAACATACATTTGATTTGAGTCTGTAACAGCTGGTTTAAATTCATGGAACTTGTAAAGTCAGCATTTTTTTTAATTCAGTTTTATTCTCTCAGTCACTTTCACACTCCCCCCGATCTGACTCTGCTGTTTTCAAATAAAGACGTGCTATAACAGAGGTGAACTCAGATGAGGATTCTACATCGGAGAAAGAGAACAGAAGCCCTCCCCGCAAGAAACATCCACTCACAAAATAAGAACAGTGCAACTGCACCAGGTGTAAAGGCGAAAGATGGCACCAATTGGATGCAGCAACAGGTTGCCATTATCCTGCCAGTGAATTTGACACATGCATGTCCTTCAATGAAACAGCAGGGCTTACAGAGCTTGTCAAGGTATCATGCAAAGTTCCACTTGCGATTATGTTTCTTGATGGTCTTTATATGAAAAACATTCATATGTTACTTATATTAACACCAAATTGAATGTTGTTTACTTATATTTATTTACTTATCTTCCTACAGCGTAAAGTCACAAGTAGAATGCGGAGCTTCCTGTGTTTGATCGACATAGGCATGCTGACAAAGGACAAGTGCAATGCCACTCCTTATTCAGGAAAAGATCAGTTACGAAAAGTGTGACGGCAGCTTCCATCTGCAGCTATAGACACATCAATACGTGAGCGACTCTCCACGCTAGTATTTAGATCTGACGGTGCCATGTTGGTACGAGAATGCAGTTAGACTTCTTTTTTTGGGCACATACATAGTTTAGTTATGTGGATCTGTCCCCCCAGTCAAGTAAATGGTTGTTTTCTCTGAGAGAGTTGATGTGCTGGGTGTGATGTCCAGGTTGCCCGCAGCTGGCATTCTCTTTCTTGACATTGATAATCATGAAACAGAGATACTGTAGACTGGGCAGTGAGGACACACAGCAAGAGAAGTTGCAAAAGTGCTTAGTGCTTTTATTATTCAAATAGTGTTCAAACAAAGTACAGTGCAGTCTTCATACATAATTAAGTCAATAAACAAACCATAAGTAATCCCAATAAAAAGTGTTCTGTGAGGAAGTTAAAAGCAATAATTGCCTTTATCTCCATTGATCCAGAACTCTCTCTGTGATTCTTGTCTTGCCCCACTCATCTAACTCCCAGGCATGCTCAGAAAGGCATCTACTAAAACATGCTAAACCCTACTCGGTTTTCCCACTGCCTACATCAGCATTCACAGTATTCCTAGGAGTCCTGATCCCTCTTGCTCCTCTGCAGGGTTTTCCCTGACCACTTTACTACCTTCTGACCACACAGGTTCCCTCCTGATTCTGCTCCTTCTCTTCTGCATCTTTATTTTCTTAATTTCTCACCTGTCATTCTTTTTTTCCTTTCTCAGGCCCCCTTTATACTCCAGTGGATGCCGCATCTTAATTACAATCTGCAGAGTGCCAATGAGGAGCAGCTGACCTAGTTAATCAACCTGCTTGCCTTTATACTGAAAACCCCACAGAATACAAGATGTACTGTTTCTTTAGCTAAAAACTTGCAGGCTGCCATTGACCCTAAACATGCATTATCACAAAGGCAGAAGATACAGTGGTGATATTGTTTTTTCTCTGCCAGATGGAGAAGATTGAGAGAGAAAGTTGTGCATGCTCCAGTACAGACCAAGGCTGGGTGAACCGCAGTTAGCTGTGGTGAATGATTTTGTTTTGCTTCTTTTAGCCAGGGAGGGCTCCAGATTTTCCTTCTTTGGTAGACTGAATTGATTGTGTGGGCGGCACGGTGGCGCAGTGGTAGTGCTGCTGCCTCGCAGTTAGGAGACCTGGGTTCGCTTCCCGGGTCCTCCCTGCGTGGGGTTTGCATGTTCTCCCCGTGTCTGCGTGGGTTTCCTCCCACAATCCAAAGACATGCAGGTTAGGTGGATTGGCGATTCTAATTTGGTGTGTGGGTGTGTTTGTGTGTGTCCTGCGGTGGGTTGGCACCCTGCCCAGGATTGGTTCCTGCCTTGTGCCCTGTGTTGGCTGGGATTGGCTCCAGCAGACCCCCGTGACCCTGTGTTCGGATTCAGCGGGTTAGAAAATGGATGGATGGATTGATTGCGCTTGGAGCTGCTGTTGTTTTTAAGGCTAACATATTACCTAGGACTATGTAATAAATAGCTGAATGTTTTTATCTCAATGTAAGTAATTTTCCACCCAGAACTCTATATTTGTTTCAAAAGGCTGTTGATAATAAAATCTACCATTTTATCTAAATCTTTTTATTGCCTCTTGCTGTTACATTTGGTTTCAGTTGGTCCCAAACTACTAATAGGGCACCTACTTCCACAAATGGTCTGTGACACAATTCTAATGACATGTTGCTACAGTGTGCATTCTGTAAGATGTCAGACTCAGTGACGTCATCAACACAACATTATTTACACCTTTTGCACATTACTTGTCACTGAAGTGTTTGGATACGTTCTAAAAGTGTAGTGCAATTTTCAACTGTGTTTTTCTGGCAGAAAAGCTTTTTTTTCCTTTGATTTATGATACTTGTTGCTTACAAAATACATACTTGATTTCTGTTTTTAACTCACACTGTTTTTGACTTATGGTTCATTTTCTACTTCATCATGTCTTTCTTTCATCTTTACAGCCTCTGGTCCCAGTCTCTTATATTTTACTATTTTGTTATTTTTTGTTACATTTTTGTAATATTCCATCCATCCATCCATCCATTATCCAACCTGCTATATCCCAACTACAGGGTCACAGGGGTCTGCTGTAGCCAATCCCAGCCAACACAGGGCGCAAGGCAGGAAACAAACCACAGGCAGGGTGCCAGCCCACTGCAGGGCACGAACAAACACACACACACCAAGCACACACTAGGGACAAGTTAGAATCGCCAGTGCACCTAACCTGCATGTCTTTGGACTGTGGGAGGAAACCGGAGCACCCGGAGAAAACCCATGCAGACACGGGGAGAACATGCAAACTCCACGCAGGGAAGCGAACCCGGGTCTCCTAACTGCGAGGAATTTTTGTAATATTATTTATGATAATGTATTTTGAAATTTCAGAGTTTTGCTAGTTTGTTTTGTACTTCATTTTTAGCACTGTATTTCTGACAATTATGTTAATTCTGTTTATATTTTATGTTAGATTGTATGCTTGGCCTAAGGAGGCAGGGTCTCACGTTAAATGCAAAGCATGCATCAAATGGAGGCATTGATTGTTCGGCTCCCTTGGTTCTTTGTTGTTCTTCAGGTTTTTGTCTTGGTTTATGATTTTGGATTTCTTAGATTTTGCCCCCTTTTGGATTATATATTTTGGCTTTTGGACTTAACACTGTTGTTTTTGGAGGACTTTTTTTAAAATTCATGATATCTTTCTCTAGTTGTGCTTTTATATTCTTTGCAGATTTATTTTTCATTTTTTATTTTAATTCAAAAATTAACTAAAAAATTATGTTAAGCCTTGTTATTTATTAGCCAGGAGTTTCTCCTCTCCTTTTTGATGATTTTTATAGTGCCTTGGATCTTTTAGATTTGTGCCGGCGTCAGCTCTTTCTTAAATTATTCAGGATTTGTGGTGTCAGGTAGGCTGGAATCACAACAATGATTATAGTTTACTGACCCCCAAATTAACGTTCAGAAGGTTCAACCTACAGGCTGTGATGTGTGGGAGCAAACAGTAATGATGACATTTACAAAAGTGGTCCTAGCAGACGTTACAGTGTTTAATTTAAATGGATCTTAAAGAGATGATTGATTTTATTGAACACAGGTCAAAAAATGTATTATGAACGTACAAAAGTGATATAATAGAGAATTTTGGTGGGGTAACTTTAAGTTTAAGTTAAAATTACAAATTACTGATATGTATATGTGAACATTTTCTTTTGATAAACTGACCGTCCTTAATATTTAAACTTCCACTCCTGTGGTGATGAGTATGTTCATTAGTTCCCTTGCCTGAGGTCATTTTTTTCCAAACATGAAAACAACAGTAACAACAACATTTAAAAATCATTAAAAGACCATTATTGTTGGGGCTGTGTATATATTTTTTACTTCTTCCTGTCTCATAAACTTCATCCTTCAATGCCAGAGAGGTTCTTTTAGAATTCAGAAAAGAGGACAGTTTCCAGAATTCTTTTGTACAATATAAAACATACAACAAAAACAGAAATTAGAAATACAGAAATTCATTCCCCTATACACCTATAAATACTGAAATCAAAAGTCATTAATTTTTGCTGAACTTACTTATTTTTTTGTGGTCTTTGGCATTTGCATATTTCTTGATAAATTCCTCCAAATAAATCAGTATACCATCCAGTTGATAATTTTTAAAATATTTCTAAAAGTATTCTAAAGCATCCTGGGATGCTTGCTGGGATGGATGGAATAATTAAACATGTATAACGAAAATTTATCAATATTCTTTAAGAGTTCTAAAGAATCAGCGTTCTGAGCCTACAGCTGGTTTTAAACTTATTACAGACACTTATTGTGTGGCAATTGGTTACATGGGGAAAGAAAACAGAAGGATAGGAATGGAGGTTGGTTCGTTTTAACAGAGACAGTACTGATTCAATAAAGATAGTCCATCCAGAGAGCATCCATTAAATTCCCAGGAGACCTTTCCACAATATCTCTAAAAAGTGATTGCAAAAGCAGCTGTATGTTGCAAAGAACCTTTAAGGCAGTTGTGACAAGGCTCCAAGACTCTAGATACTGTATATGAATGAGCATTCCACTGGTTTAACTGAAATAATGTGTGTAAGAGCCATTTCCTAGTTACATAAGATTCATAAATGTTGTACTAAATGACAATGCATAATCTATGGGAGGTTCCTATAACCCCCATAAGTAGAAATGAATTGGTATATTCTAGCCATTTCTAACAGTTCTGACTAAACATTATTCTCAGTTAGTGACCAGCATTGCCATGTGTAAGATGTAGAGGGCACATGGTTTTAAACCGTGCCTACGGGCCTTTTGAGTGTGTGAAGTAACTCATGACAATGTGCTTATTTAAGTGCAGAGCCGTATGCTTAAGGTGTACAGAAGAAGAAATTAAAAACTTTTATGTACAGAAATAACAAGTTTCTCAAGAAAAGCTAAGTTTAGAGAAGATATATTTTTCCTTTTTTTGTCTTTTATTTTACGTAACAACTTTTTTCTTTATTCTTGTGTGGATTATTTGCTTTTAATTTTCACTAAATATTTTTAAAATTAACTGAGAGATTTCTTTCAGCAGCACGGTGGATCAGTGGGTAGCGCTGCTGCCTTGCAGTTAGGAGACCCAGGTTCGCTTCCAGGGTCCTTCCTGCGTGGAGTTTGCATGTTCTCCCCGTGTCTGTGTGGGTTTCCTCTGGGTGCTCTGGTTTCTTCCCACAGTCCAAAGACATGCAGGTTAGGTGCATTGTCAATTCTAAATTGTCCCCTCGGTATGTGGGTGTGTGTGTGTGTGCGCGTGCCCTGTGGTGGGCTGGTGCCCTGCCTGGGGTTTGTTTCCTGCCTTGCGCCGTGTATTGGCTGGGATTGGCTCCAGCAGACCCCCGTGACCCTGTAGTTAGGATATATAGCGGGTTGGATAATGGATGGAGATTTCTTTTAACACGAGTTTTACTTGTGCTTGAACTCGCCTTATACTTCAGTGGCTACACTAAAGTTTAAATCCTGCCTAAGATTGAAAGCTTGAAAACTGCCTTGGATTAAAAGAAAGAAACCTGCATGTTCTAAGCCTGACGTCGGACTGCGATGGAAGAAAGCAACGACAACTTGAAAAGACTTGACAGGTACTTTTAATCTTTGTCTTTGATCAGAGTTGGACATTTGAGAATTGCTAGTGCTCCTTGCGAGACTGTATAAATTATAAAGGAGCTTAAATACCTTATAAGGTTGTCATGGCACCTGATTCTGGAAGCCAGAGGAAATATCAAACGCTGTCACAAAGGACCATCTCCAAGACTACAGAAAGCCATTCAATTCAGTGACAACTAATCTTCAGTCAGTGATAGATTACAAATACAATCAATTATCTGGTCTGATGAAGTTCATAAAGGGTTTACAACAAAATGAATTTAACTGTGAAATTGTAGAATCAATTATCAAGAATGAGTTTTCCAACCTGAGACTGGAATATTAAAGGTTAAATGATGAACTCTTATCCTTCCAGAGTACCGAAGATACATGGAGAATGACACAAAGGGATTTTGATGCTAAAATGAAAACTATACGTATGTTTTTGGGATATACAATGGAATGGATTATAGGAGTATGTCAAAATAGGAGCCTCAACTAGCAACTCGACTTTTCTTCTAACCAATTCAGGGATTACAGAACGAAGGATGACATTTCTAACATTTCTCCTGAGGACAGTGTCTCTCAGATTTCCATTCAAACTAAAAGTCGTGTAAGTACAATGGCTACTTCGGTTAATGATTCCCAAGTTTCTGCAAAAACTAAAAGTCGTGCAAGTACAGTGGCTACTTCAGTTAGTGCCCTCAGATCTCAAGAGGCAGCAATTGCTGTGCTGTTGATTAAAGCTCAGAATCAAAAGAGGCAACAAGCTCTAGAAATGGAAGAAGCACAGTTGAAAGCACAGCTAAAGGCTAAAAGAGATCAATTGGCTTTGGAAGAAGCTATTGCAGAATCCAATGCAAAATTGAGAGCTCTTAAAGGATGCAATTGCAGTCCAGGTAAACCAAATCCCCATAATGCTCTTCAGAAACCAGATGTGAAAAATGTAAAACCACATGATACAAGTATTTGTGACTTCCTGTGTCAAAATGAAAGTAAAAACTATCCTCAACAATCGCTATGTAAGAAAATGTCAAGAAATGGTCTTACCTAAAGACATGCATCTATGCCAGATAAATGCTGACCAAAGCAATAATATTGTTATTACAATTCTATTATTAATATTATTGTATATTAGGTACAAATGCCAGTAAAATCATGGAGCCATGGCAAATCATACATAGTGAAGGTGAAGGACTTTATGCTGTGATAACATTCCGTGGGTGGATTGTTAATGGATTGATAAAGGACTCGGACAAAGAAAGACTGCAAAGTTATTCAGTCAAGCATGTGACAATAATGGAGGTAGAACAAATGTTACTCCAGCAATACAATACAGACTTTCCAGAGTGCAGCTGTGAGGAGAAGGAGGAACTGTCACAGGAGGACATTAAATTCATGTGCATAGCTTCAGATTCTGCCAGACTAGTGGATGGACACTATTGCATTAATCTGCCTTTTAAAGATGAGACACTTAAAGTGCCAAACAATCGTTGTGTTACAGAACAACGTACTATTGGAATTAAAAAGAAACTTACAAAGTATCCAACATTCCATGAGGATTACAAATTTTTCATCAAAGATATTTTAGACAAAGTATATGCCATCAAGGTACCCACTGAACAGCTCACCCTCGAAAGGGAAAGAGTGTAGTACATCATCCACCATAGAGTATATCATCCAAAGAAAATAAAATCAGAGTGGTTTTTGACTGTACAGCCAGATACCAAGGCTTTTCTTTAAATGAACAGTTGCTGAAGGGACCTAATTTAACTAGTACACTCATTGGAGTTCTTACAAAATTCAGAGAGGGGCCAATTGCTCTCATGGCAGATATGAAATCAATGTTTTATCAAGTGAAAGTTCCAGATGAAGACACTGATCTTCTTCATTTCCTGTGGTGGTCTGAAGGTAATCTAAACAATAGACTACAGGAATACAAAATGAGTGCATCTTTTTGGTCCTACTACATCACCCAGTTGTGCTTCTTATGCCTTATGAAGAAGAGCAGAGGATGCAAGAGGCAAAGCTCCAGAGGAAGCAGTTAACACTGTGCTGCATAACTTCTATGTTGATGACTGTTTAAAATCAGTTGCTACAGAAGAAAAAGCCATAAAATTGGCCAAAGATTTTCAAGCTCTGTGCTTAAAGGGAGGATTTTATCTTACGAAATGGATAAGTAATTGTAGAGCAGTCTTGTTGTCCATTTCTGAAGAAGACAGGGCAATAGATCAAAAGAACTTAGACTTAAGCCATGATTTGTTACCAGTTGCAAGAGCCTTAGGGCCGATTTATACTTCACACTCAGAACGCGTATGCGCCCGCATCATGGCTGCCACGTCTTCCCAGCGTTCATTTCACGCGTCCTCTGCTACCAGTCACATCAGGCCACCACTCCCAAAAATGGTCAGAAGCTTTCTAGAAAAGTGTGAAGCAGAATATCTGTTCACAAATGTAAAGGACAGACCTGTTTGTCTTGTGTGCGGAGCCAACGTAGCTGTAACCAAAGAATATAACATAAGAAGACACAATGAAACGAAACACCATGACAAGTACAAGGACCAGGACATTGCACAAAAGTGCCCGAAAGCAGAGGAGATGAAAAGAAGTTGGTTTCATGGCAGACTATGTTCACAAAAGCCATTTCACAAAATGAGGCTGCTGTAAAGGCCTTTTTTATTGTAGGAGCAGAGATTGCAAAATCAGTCCGGCCATTTAATGAAGGAGAGTTTGTCAAAAAAGTGCATGATCAAAGTTTGCGACGTTGTATACCCAGATAAAAGGCAAGCATTTTTAAATGTGAGCCTTAGCAGAAACACAGTACCTGATCGTGCATGTGATCTTGCCACAAATCTACATGAACAGCTAATGGAAAAGAGAAAATGTTTCATTGCATTCTCCCTTGCTGTGGATGAGAGCGGCGACACATCTGATACTGCCCAGCTGTCACTATTCATCCATGGAGTAGACTCAAATCTGTCCATTACGGAGGAAGTTTTGGGATTAAAATCAATGCTGCAAAAGAAATCTTTGAAGAGGTTTCCAAATGAGGCTACCTTGGGATAAACTTGTGGGACTAACGACAGATGGTGGGCTCGTAATGTGAGATCAAAAGACTGGATTGGTAGCCAGGATTTGGGAGAAGATGCAGGGGGGAGAACTGTGCAGGTGAGTTAACTGTTTATCACTGCATCATACATCAGGAATAGTTGTGTGGCAAACCCCTGAAGATGGAATATGTTATGAGCACCATAACACAAGTAGTTAACTTTATAAGAGCTAAAGGTTTGCATCATGCATCACCGCCAGTTCAAGTCTTTTTTGGAGGAGTGTTGTTTTGATTACGCAGTCATGCTGTATCACACAGAGGTGAGATGGTTAAGCAGAGGAAAAGTACTGAACAGATGTTTCGAGCTGAGTGAGGAAATTTGTCAGTTTCTAGAAAGCAAAGGGAAAGACACAGCAGAGCTCCGAGATAAAGAGTTTCTGTCTGAGCTGGCATTTCTCTGTGACATCATGAGCCATCTCGATGTGCTGAACCTGCAGCTTCAGGGACAGGGCCGTGTCATCACAGACATGTACGCTGCAGTGAGGACTTTTAAAACAAAATTGTGCCTGTGGGAGACTCAGATGCTACAAGGAAACATGGGCCATTTTCGTTGCTGCCAAACCGTAAAAACGCTGATCTCTACCGCCTTGTTCCCACGTGCACAGTTTACTGAAAAACTCGACTTACTCAGTGCAGAGTTTACCCAGTGATTTGCCTACTTTGGTGCCCAGAAATGTAGGTTTGAACTGCTTAGTAATCCGTTTACAGTTGACGTTGAAAGCTCACTAACTAACCTCCAAATGGAGCTGATTGAACTCCAGTGTAGTGACACGCTGAAGTCAATGTATGACGCTGTGGGCACTGCACAGTTTCCACGATACATCCCTGACAAAATGCCCCAGCTACGTACCCAAGCTGCTCAAATGCTCTCTATGGTTGGCAGCACATATCTGTGTGAGCAACTATTGTCCTTAATGAAGATGAACTAAACATCACACAGGAGTTGTCTCACTGATGAACACCTTCACTCAATTCTGAGGATTCCCTCAGCTCAGAGCCCGACCCCAAACATTGATGACCTATATCCAAGAAGAGATCCCAGGTATCTGGCTTGGACCAGTGTGCATCAGAGTAGATCAAAGTGTAGCAAACTGAGCTTGAATGAATGTTTTCTTTATGCACTTTTTCTTGCCACTCCAAGGCATCGACTTGAATGGTTGGGTTTTCATTGAAGGAAATTATTATCATTATTATTGTTAGCCTGTGAAAAAAAGGTTACTATTGAAATTTAACTCAGAAAGCTACAAATAGAGAAAGAGGCATAAGATTTTTTTTTTCTTAATTTTACTTAAGAAATGAATGCCACCAATGTGTCTTTTATTTGACATTTGATTTCACATGTGTTTATAGTATTAAGCTTTGCTTGTTCCAGATTCAATGTTTAAGCAAAACTTAAGTTTGTTTCCATATGAAAAGGTTCATTGTTACATCTGATGAGAAGGAAAAACTTCCTCAATTATAGACATTTTTTCAATAAATATTAAGGTTGGCCCGTGACTTTGTCCAAGTTTTTAATTTTGGCCCACTCTGTATTTGAGTTTGACATCCCTGCTCTATGTCTATCAACTTCCTTTTGTTGTTTATACCACTGTTTAAACCAACAAATAGTCAATTTTTTCTTGCCTCCACTTAGTATCCACTGAAATTTTTCTATTTACCCCTGTGCTTTTGCCATTGCCTTTTCACAGAACGCTGAGATTAAAGGCTATTTTTATTGATTTGCATATTTAAAGGAGCATAATTCTGGGAGGAGTTTGGGAGTGGCAGAAGGCACGTGCACGTGCGTTACTTTTCACACTGACTGGGATGTAGTGGAAGGACGTGGAAGTTAGCGAACCCACAGATTTCTGCATCTGGATTTTTTTGTGTGTACGAACGTTTCCACTTTTGTCCGTACGCCATGTTATAGTGTGAATTCTTTGCACGGCGTTATGCATGAGTTCCCAGGAGAGCAATGAGAAAATCCATCAAAATATCTGCCCAGGTTCTCTTGAATTGACAAATGTTAAAAGAGATCATCTGAACATCTGAAAACCAAGTAAAGTTTTAACTGTATTTGCAATATGTGTTAGATTTTTTTTATTATTATTTTATGAGCACCACACTCAGCTGTCCTATTCCTAAAGGACTAAAAATGTTTTATGTAGTGTTTCTTTAAGTACTTTAGTGAGTTGTTAAGTAGGCAGCGCTCATTTAGAATTATCTGTCTATTTACGAAAACATAATTTGTACTAGTTTATTGGAAATGCAGTTAACAGTAAAATAATAGTTGATTTTCAACAAAGAAAATCTGAATATATTGGTAAATCAGCAAGTGTTATCTTTGACACTCATTCCTCAGTTTACTATTTAAAGCCTATTTTTACAGTTAAGAATTACCATACAGAAACATGCATTCACGCATTACTTTCAAGCAAAATTGTCTACTGCAACACTCTATTCACAGTTTATTCAAATTATTCTGTTTCTAGCAGTTAATGTGAGGCAGTGCCACAAGAACTACGAAGTATGATTTAATGACTCCTTTTCTCACATCTGTACATTATCTTTCAATTTAGCTTTAGGCCAATTTCCAAATCATCCATGTAACTTGCAGAGATTTTTAAACAGTTCCAATTACTCATAATGAATACCGTCTAGAAATGTACATTATGATTACAGGTTGTAGGTCTTCTAAAATTTCAAAGGATCCATTGGATTCAAATTTTGTATTGTGGCTTCATTGAAGGAGGCACCATTATCAGAATATTGTAAGTATGAAACAAAAAAGAAATATGCTGAGAGTATAGAAAAATGTACTCTTAAAATTGGTAATCTCTACGTATTAGAAAAATATTATAAGCACAGGAGAAAAGCAGACAAGACAAGAGTTAGGATTAAAAAGGCTCATGCCTACATATTATTATTATTCTGTATGGGCTAGAAACCACCAACAGTTCATGAGGTTAGACATGTAGGAGAGCTGCAAAAGGATGGGTCTCTCGCTTAGAGAGGGAATATGAACTCTTTGGCTGTAAAAAATGGTAGCAAGTGCTGAGCTAGTAAGGACAGGCCTTGTCAAACAGATATGATGGACAGAGAGGGGTTTGACACCCCCTCAGCTCAGAAATATTGGTAGAATTAATTAGAGACCAAATCAGAGCAGTGAAATGATAGGAGTCAGATGAGGATGAATAATGTATTGTATGATAAGAATTGTAATAAATGTAGGAGATACCCATAGCTGGGTGCTCATTGCATCTATAGTGAGTCTATATGTGCGCTGTACAATAAATCTTGATTCTGCTGCCTGTCCTGAGTTAATCCGAGTGCCTTCATTTGGGCTGAGGGTGCCTACACCAGTCTGCTTCTAGAAGAGTAATAACTTGACTACAATTTAGTTAGTTACTTGTTACTAGAATCATCTCTTAAGCATCATTGCTTCCTTTGCTTGGCTTGAAATATGATTTTGCTCACACTGTTTGCCAAGGTAAAACAGGTGGCAGTCTAGTGAGTGTTTCCTCGAGCTGGTTAAGCTGTAAAGATGCCAATTTTGGTACCTTTGTTTCTTTTGATTATCTCTAGCATTAACCACTTATCGACATCCTAAATATAATGCGTGTTTTACTGATACATTTTCAGATTTAGTATCTATAATAATAAACAGTGACAGGTTCCTAATAGTAGGCAACTTCAGTATTAATTTACTGCTTTCTTTTGAGTTTAGCCAGCACGTCAGTGAGGCAACACATAAAGTGAGGGCACATGCTGGATTTAGTAATCTCAAAAGGGTTAGAAATTAATATGAAGCAGATTATAGAAATTTGTATATCTGCATTTTTTTTGATGTAGAAGTACTGGTGACTAGACCTAAAATGCAGCATATCATTAGAAAACATTATTTTGATGACATAGGAGCATTTAGGTTTGCTACTATTATGCATGACAAGTCTAGGAGTATTGCATGTACAGTAATAATACAGTTAACACTGTATCCAGTAAGGACAATTTTAATGCTTAGATGAGAGTTTTAATTGACACTGTAGTCCCAGAAATATTTTTTAAAAAATCTACTAGGACCAGAATATCATGGAAGATTCATGCTCTGTCTATACTTAAGAGGACATGCCACACATCTGACTGTAAATGGAGAAATACTAAATTAACAATTCACTATAAAATACTTAAGGCACATATCACTGAGTACAACAAAGTAGTCTGACTAGGGAGGTAGTACTATTTTTCTAAAATTCTAAATGAAAGTGCAGGAAATACAAGGTTTTTATTTTCTACATTCGATCATCTTCTAAAACCAACACAATCAGCAGATTTCCTCCTGAATACTTCAAGTGAAACATGTGAAGTTTGTACAGCATTCTTTAATCACAAAATAAACAAATTTTGATATAATATAATACATCCGTCAAAGGCTTATTCTGGTGAACCTTATCAAGCTCAAAATAGTGAACTGAATTCCTTCACTAAAATAGGTTTACCTGAACTTCATAGAAAAATTACTACATTCTATTTGTACCCTTGACCCAGTCCCAACACAATTTCTTAAAGAAGTTTCTGATGTGCTCATTGATAATGTACTTGATATAGTTAACTCCTCATTAGATACTAGGGTCTCCCCAGATTCTACAAAGACAGCAGTGGTTAACCCCTGCCCAAGAAAAATATCCATGATGCCTCTGTCTTTTAAAATTCAGCCCTATTTCTAACCTTCCTTTTTAAGTAAAATTGTAGAAAAATGCAGTTTTTTTGTTTGAAAAACATGCCTTTCTTGATAAGTTTCAGTTAGGTTTTAGACCAAATCACAGTACAGAAATTGCATTGGTTTAAGTAGTTAATGATCTGCATGTTAATGCCGACGCAGGCAATACATCTGTTCTCATTCTTTAACACTAGAATTACCAGAGCCTATGAGAAAACTCGTAAATCCGGCCCACCTTAAATCCGTTCGCACCTCTCCGTTAGCGTCTTTTGTCCTTCTAAATGTGCTGATTAAGACAAGCAACAAGCAGCCGCCTATTTCATCCCCCCAGCATCGCAGATCGTTCACAAAGTTCTCCTAGCTCATGCCTTGTTTGATTATCTGGGAGTGAACTGCTGAAGTTTTAGAGTGGAAATACAGTAATAGATTGTTATTTGGAACACATGCATTTCATGTGTGTTCCCTTTCTACAGTAATCTGTGTAAACACATTGTTAAAACAGACATTTTTTCATATTTTAGTAATAAATGTTACAAAATATAGGCATAAACTATAGAATGTGTGAAGCCTGAAGTCCAAAGATCAAATAAACACTTTCACAAAAGGTTCAAGGATGATACAACAGCTTCCATGACGTAGCCGTAAGATTTGCTGACTTATAATCAAGAGTTCCCGGTTTGATCCTGACTGTCTCCTATATTTACTATTTTCAGTAGAGAGCTGCTCTTATTGTTAATATTATACAGTACACACATACATTTGGTTTGCGTCTGTAACATACCGTGTACATTTATAGTACTGTACTTTTAAAGTTATGGTTTTTCTTTCCACTTTTAATCTCTCTGTCACGATCACAATACATACTACTGCCCTAGGGATCTGACACTGTTAGTTTTTATTTGAAACTGGGAATGTAGATGTGAGTGGTGTTTTTGAGGCAATGGAACTGGACATTCTCTGATCTGGAGGGATAAAAGCTGACACACAAATGCTGGTGAATCTGCCTTCTTTGTATCTCACCGGCACTTTATTTTTTTTATTCACTTTTATTGAATGTTCCTGCTCACGCAGAATTAGTATGCACCTTATGATTTACGATGTCAAAAAAAAAAAAAAAGACGTAGGTATATATGATATTTGGAATTATTCATTTTATGACCTTTTATGAGGTCAGTTCAGCGCTATATGCAATTATCAGATTTAAATGTTAACAGTCCTTCCTACATTTACGACATGTGTACCTGTCGCAATGTGCACACTTCTCTCTATGCTGTGGTTTCTATTACACACCTGAAAGAAAGAAACAATATATGTGACATTTTGAAGAAATCATTTTATGACCTGAATAGTACCAATCAGAAAACATCATCGCACTAATGAAATATTATTTGAAAAAGAACATCTTCAGATCGGGTGTGAATTTATGCTGGCGCTATTATTTAGAGCCAGATCAGGATTGGTGTTAGAGCGTGATCGTGATTGAGAGAATAAAACTGAAAAAAAGTGAACTTTTACAAGTACCATAAATTTATACCCAATGTCCCATCTATTTGTCTCTTTCTTTTTTTTCTCCATCCTGTAAGAACCGTCCTTCCTACATTTACGATGTGTGTACCTGTTGCAATGCGCACACTTTTCTCTATGCTGTGGTTTCTATTACATTGAAAGGGCACTTGACACTGACTCACTGACTTTCCTGGGGAAGCGGCTGTCTTGAAACAGAAGCTTGTCGATGTTGCACCCTCCTTTTCTTTTTCCATCGCCTTTTCTAGTAAGATGCAATGACAAAGTTCCTCTGCAATATGAGCAATGAACACTGTTCTTTTCAAAATGGCCCCCATGCATGCCTTGCACGGTACATGTGCGTTGATCCTGCTGCACTGAATAAGCTCACACATTCTGGTGCACGATGTCAATGCAGCACAGAGAAAAAAAAGAAAGAGACAAATATATGGGACATTGGGTATACATTTATGGTACTTGTAAAAGTTAGCTTTTTTAAGTTTTATTCTTTCAATCACAATCATGCTCTAACACCCAACCCCGCCTCTCCTGATCTGACTCTAAGTAACAGCGCCAGCGAAAATTCACACCCGATCTGACGCTGTTCATTTTCAAATAATATTGCATTAGTGTGATGATGTTTTCTGATTGGTACTATTCAGGTCAAAAAATGATTTCTTCAAAATGTCACATATATTGTCTCTTTCTTTCAGGTGTGTAATAGAAACCACAGCATAGAGAGAAGTGTGTGCATTGCAACAGGTACACATGCCGTAAATGTAGGACGGACTGTCCTTGCATGTGTGTGAACTGTTAACATTTGAATTTGATGATTGCATATAGCACTGAACTGACCTCAACCAACCCGCCGCATAATCAGGCCGGTTTTTTAATGATTTTTAAGCACAGGGAGAAAATTAACATTTGAAAAATCGGTAATGTAATAAATCAGCAAGAAAAGCAACATTGTAACAATGCATGGAACAAACCAACACACAATCGTCCGTGACTGAAAACTGGCGGACCGCCATCACGCCTTCTCCTGCCAGACGGAGGGATGGGGGTGCACAGCACTCAGGTGCGGAGGGTGGAACGGGAGGAGAGGAGAAGGACGTCCATTCCGCCTCCTCTGTCATGCTAGTCTGCTGATTTCTCGTTCAGTATGCACTGCCTGCTCATGTGCCCACCTCCAACTCGTCACTTGAGTCGTTGTCGTCTTTGCACAGTCCAGATGCACCTGTGACTCACGTAGACTTTTCATTGCTCTGTGCAGGTTTGGCTGCTTTTCTATATATAATCCACCAAGACACCCGACCATGGTAGTAGCGAGGTGGGAGAGGGGTGTGTACAAAGGGTAGGGACGTAACCAGTGGGAGTGTATGAGTCGCACTTAGTGGGAATTCCACGGTTTGCAGCCCGAATGGGGTTCAACAGCTTACCCACGCCTCTCTGCGCCTGGTAGACACACGCTCAATCTCATGCATAATTATTTATTGAATGCTAAATACTTCTGGAAAGACACGGTTGTTTAAAACGGGTCAGTGTGAGAATACAACAGTAAGTGAATGAAAAGATGGAACTCTGGAGAGAGCAAAATACAACACAATAGTGAACCCGCAGCATAACAAACGGCGCATAATTATTTATTGATGGTTGAACACTTCTGGAAAGACACAGTTGTCTAAAAAGGGAGGGTTTGAGGATATAACAGAAAGTGAATGAAAAGATGGAACTATGGAGAGAGCAACATATAATTGCCCGTGAGTGAAGAAGACGCATGTTTGTCTCGGATGCGAATTGCTGTATGTAGCATGTAAAACAGTTTGCTATTGTGGACACGGTTGTGCATCGTAATCGAAAACTTGGTTTTTAAAGACTGCTTACTTCATTGTGTTTTAACCTCAGTTGTAAAGGATTGTTTTAAGGATCCCATGGGATACCCCTCGCAAACCTTTTTACACGCTGCATATAGCGATTCACCTCCGCGAGAAACATGCCTCTATGAACAGTCAACGTGGCTCGGAGGTGCATGTGGCCTCTATGACAGACAAATATAAATGACGCCGTTTTTTCTGTGTCGTCGCGTCCGAGTTGGTGGGCATGGCTCTGTGAGTTGTCGTCGTATCCAATGGTCTTGGAATTGGTGGGCGTGGCTCCTTCCTGCATGTGCCATAGGTGTCTTACTTGTCGGCGGCTTAGTGAATCCACACCCCTTCTGGCATGCTTTCCATGGGTGTCTTGCCTTAGTGAATTATATACAGTATATAGGTACCTATGTCTATTTTTTTTTTTTTTTTGACATCATAAACCATAAGGTGCATACTAATTCTGCGTGAGCAGGAACACTCAATAAAACTGAATAAAAAAAAATCAAGTGACAGTGAGATACGAAGAAGGCAAATTCACCAGCGTTTGTGTGTCAGCTTTAATCCCTCCAGATCAGAGAATGTCCAGTTCCATTTCCTCAATACACCACTCAAATCTACAGTTATTCCCAGTTTCAAATAAAAACTAACAGCGTCAGATCTCTAGGGCATCAGTATGTATCGTGATCGTGACTGAGAGAATAAAAGTGGAAAAAAAATGGTAACTTTTACAAGTACAGTACTATAAATTTACATGGTCTGTTACAGACGCAAACCAAATGTATGTGTGTACTGTATAATATTAACAATAAGAGCAGGTCTCTACTGAAAACAGTAAATATAGGAGACAGTCAGGATTGAACCGGGGACTCTTGATTATAAGTCAGCAAATCTTACGGCTACGCCACGAAAGCTGTTTTATCATCCTTGAACCTTTTGTGAAAGTGTTTATTTGATCTTTGGACTTCAGGCTTCACACATTCTATAGTTTATGCCTATATTTTGTAACATTTATTACTAAAATATGAAAAAGTTTCTGTTTTAACAATGTGTTTACACAGATTACTGTAGAAACAGATCATACATGAAATGCATGTGTTCCAAATAACTATCTTCTATTTCCACTCTATAACTCCAGCACTTTACTCCCAGATAATCAAGCAAGGCATGAGCTGGGAGAACTTCGTGTAAGTTCTGCAACCGTGGGGGGATGGAATAGCAGGCTGCTTGCTACTTGTCTTAATTGGCACATTTACAGGACAAAAGACGGAGAGGTGCGAACGGATTTAAGTTTGGCCGGATTTACGAGTTTTCTTGTAGGCTCTGGTAATTCCAGTGTTAAGACTTGAGAGCAGCATTTGACACAATAGATCACACCTTTCTTATTAATTGACTTAGCCAATGGGTGGGTCTCTCCAGTAATTTCCTACATTGGTTTCAGTCTTATTAAACACACAGGAAATTTTTTGTTAGTTATGGTGATTGTAGCTCAAGGATCCATGAAATTACATATGGGGTTACTCTGGTAAAATGAGGTTCACGGTGCAAATGTTAAGAACTTAGATGTAATCATAGACACTAATCTAAACTTTAAATCACACATTAATTATATTACTAGGACTCCATTTTTTCACTTTAGAAATATTTTAAAAGTTAGACCTTTAATATTGCAAGATGCTGAAAAAATAATTCACGCTTTTGTTTTTTAGTCAAGTTTTTAGGTAATGCTCTCCTAACAGGAATACTAAAGAAAGACTTCAGCTGATTGCAGTTAGTTCAAAATGCAGCACCTAGAATCTTAACCAGCAAAAGAAAATCTGAGTACATCTTACTGGTTTTAACATTGTTATACTGGTTACCTGTGTCCTTTAGAATAGATTTTAAAATACTGCTAATGGTATATATAGCTCCAAATAATCTTGCTCCCTTGTATATTTTGGAGTGCTCTTTCTTTTACATTCCCCATCATAACCACATATTATCCAACACTGGTTTGCTTATACCAAGATCTAAGCATAAAAGAAGTGGTGAGGCGGTCTTTTGCTGTTGTCCACCTATAATTTGGAATACTTTACTGACAGACAAATGCCAGACTAATACCACTGATCAATTTAAGAATCTATTAAAAACCCACTTTTTCGATTTGGCCTTTCTTTTCATTTCTGTTCTAATTCTGATAGATAATATGTGCATTGCTATACCATATACTTCATGGATGTGCTATCATAATTAATCCCTACTTTTCTCATTTGTATTTTCCGGTTTCGCCACCACCACCTGATTACAGTACCATGCAGCCACTTGTGATATAGATGGAATGAAAGTAGATACTCTGTCTACGAGACCATCTCCATCAAGTTGACTTATATAAAGACTAAAAAATAATAAGATTGACTTTAGCACCTTTATTTTTTATGTTAGGTAGAATGCCCAGTAGGGGCTGGGTGGTCTTTTGGCCTTTAACCCCTGCAGATTTGTTTTTTTCTTCACCATTTCACCCCAGGAATTTTTTTTTGATCCTCCCTAGCCATCTGACCATAGATCACACTTATTTTAATGGACTTAATAAATTTATCTTCATATTAAAATTCTACTGCTAGTATATCTGTGCTATACAACTGCCTATTGATTTTTATAAATTATTTTTTTAATATTACTTATTAATTATATATAATTATCTATTTTTGCTTTGCACCCTCCATCACCATAACTTGTTGTCTATGGGGTAAGTGAAAGCTTTAGATTTGTCAAAAAGTTTGATCTCCGGTTTTCAACACATCTTGACATTTTAGGGTCCCATGATCCTGAAAATATTGATATCTTGATGATGTGTGTGTCTGTGTGTGTGTGTGTGTGTGTGTCTGTGTGTCACAGTTTCTTGACGACAATCTAGAGCTAAAATGGCTAGAGAAAGAGAAAGAGGCACTCTAGAGGAACCCTCAAATGCCATAATATTGCAATTAACTATGAATTCTTCTCATCAATTGCTATCATAATGATCTATTTTATGATCAGAAAGATCAGCATCAGAGTGGTAAATAATTACTGAAATGTTATAGGTAGAATAGTTTGGGTAATTTGGTTCCTAGAGTGCAAAAACTACTGAGGCTCATGTCCAAATTTTTAATTAATTTATTTTTTCTCTTGTAAATCTAACTTTTAGATTGTGTAAAGCACTTTGAGCTACATTCCATATATGAACATTTGCTGTAGAAGTAATTGTTTATGTTATTTTGTCTAATTTTGTTGATAATATAAAAAAGCTAATAAATAATGAGCTGCCAGATCCCTGATAATTTTGATGTGTCAATTATTATTCACACTGCTTATTCTAATGACGTTAAACAATCCAAGCATCTCAAAAACATATATAATAGATTGCCTGATGTTGGACAATATTTACACTAGAGGACAAACTCTATACAATCCACATTGTGAAAAATGTAACAAAAGAATTGGAAGACAGTTGCAAAGATATACAATGAAATACAGCATGGAAGAATCATCATTCAATACATATATTACCAACAGCATTGCCCAAATTAAAGAATAAATAACAGTATAAGGCAATCCTTATTTTTTTTACAATGCACCAGGATAATTATAATTGATTAAAATTACATTTTATATAAATTCAATAATGTCCTGAGTTAAGTATGATTAATGTGTTATTATTATACTTCAGCCTAAATCAAAACAGACACCATAAGTTTTTATGATTTATGCCTTTCATAATCGTTCCAATCTATGTATTTGCATATATTTTGCATATGCATTTTCATGTCTGTAACAATGTTTATGAAATGTGCGTATATTCAATTTATGACATTCACCTCTGTCTCAAGTCAGTTACACCTGCTCACAATGTGGTTTAAGTTTAATAGATAACTCTGTTCCCTTTTGCTGGCTCCAAGATGCAAACTGCCACTGCACTTAGTACCCAACCACTGCATCAACTGAATCCACTGCAACACTGTAACAGTGCTAAACATGGCAGATAATTTGATAGCAAGATTAAGATGAGAACATCCCATTCTGAATGCAAACTGCAAATTAACGAAAGTAACTTGCTATGCATACCATTGTCTTGGAATGCCATGTTTGTTTTTGTGTAGTATGGCAGAACTAACCTCTAATACTTCAAATACATTAGATTTAATGACCAAGAATATATATATTGTTTCCAGCTGTCGATTTCTTGCTAGCAACAAATGACAAGAGCACTGATTAATAATGTAATTGGCTTAATGCTGTTTGATGTTTTTATATTTGCATAATAAATGTCAGTGACTAGCTTTAACAACAGCATATTTTCTTTGAAGATCCACGATAGCAAAAGTCATATAAAATAATTGTTCCTTTGAAAAGCTCTAGGCTATAAAGTTATAGTGTATGTTTCCTGTATAGTTATCTATTAGCGACTGTATAACATAAATTATTTTCTGTTTCTGTTTAGAAAACCATTTAACATCACAAATAGTTATATTATATTTATGTGTTGTTCTGTTTCTAAAATTCGTAATAAGGTAAATTAGGAAGGCGAATATTTCAAATATTAAATCTCTTGGTGTTTTTATTTATTTTTACTGTCCTTCAACTTCATTTAATCAGTCTTCTTGTCAGGTACATTTAAAACAATTCCATTGTAGGCTGTTGCCATTCCATGTTTACAAAGCTGAAAGTTGTTTTATAATTTTTCAGAAATATAATTGATATTGTATTAGATTTCTGTTTAGGCATGAATAATTATCTTTTTAAATTCAAGGCCACTAAATAATGCAATGGCATTTGCTAGAAAACAAATTTTAAATAGCCGGAAAATATGTTCTTCTGTTCTAATGCCAAGGAAGTTCTGTAATAATTGGCAACTTGGATAAAAGCCTGCTTCTACCTTGATTCCGAGAAAGCTTTTACATCCTCTTGACAGTGTACTTGGCATTGATACATCATTGAGCTGATTTACATATGTCGACCTGTTTTGATCAAAGATCTTTTTTATGATGTTAAAAACCCATTGCTTGCAACTCATTAATCAAAACTCTCTCAACTGCACCACTGGAGGAATTTAGTTTCTTCCCTCTTCTTCATCTAAATGGAATAAGTACAAGGTTGTTTCTTTCAAATTCACATTTTAGCAAGCATAGGCAAGTGACCTTGATTTGGTAATACACCATATATTTTAGTCAGAAAGAGACCTGTACTCTTTTTACAGGTTAATAAAATATTAATCATACATTTTAACAAATAATCAAATGTAACACTTGAAGTTGTTTAAATGCATCAAACAGTAAAAAAACATATAACGAGCAGAACATATGCTGTTAAGAGTATTCACAACTTTATTATTAACACAACAGAAAAAGTGTGTTTTTTAATTACATCTTTATTGAAATATAAGAATCAGCATTATAAGGAAAGCCATTATAACATGTATTAAAATAATAACCCTATACTTCAGAAATTGAACACAGAAACTCCCACGACATGTGCATAAATGCCAAATATGTGGCTGGTGTATTTCAGGAACACAGATGACAAGGTTAAGGGTCAGTCCCCAGGCATAGTGTTTACATTGGGTGGAATATAAATGGTGAACCAACTTAAATCGGATTTCTTAGTAATTTGGTTTTCTTGATACCAAGGATATATTTAAAAAAACCCAGAGGAAATAGAAGGGGCAAAGGAAAGATCACAATGCCACACTGACTTGAATTGATGATGAGCAAAGACAGGAGGTTGTATAAGGTTGTTATTGATTTCTGGCATGGGGACAGCATAAGTGAAAATTTATACTGATGGGGATTTTTACTGACCCATACTAGCTTTAGAAACAGGGCTAATTTGTTGATAGAAGAAAAAAAGGAAGTGGGAGATTGGAATGTTCAAAGGCCTGATTCATCAAAGATATAACCTGGGGCCTCATGTATAACACCGTGCATAGAATTCACACTAAAACATGGTGTACAGACAAAAGTGGAATTGTGCGTATGCACAAAAAAAAAATCAGATGTATAAAACCTCAGATGTATAAAACTTCCAAGCACTTCTGTTCCATAAATCCCGGCCAGTGTGTAACAGACGCACCTGCTGCCCCACCCTAACTCCTCCCAAAATTACACCCCTTTGAATATGCAGATCAATATAAATAGCCCTTTAAGTTTAGTGTTTTGTGAAAACACAATGGCAAAAGCAACTAGGAAAAAAAAACAATTTTAGCAAATGTGATGTAGAGGGAAGGAAAAAGTACTATTTGTATTACTTAAGCAGTGGTATAAGCAACAAAAGGAAATGAGTGATGCAGAGTGGCAGAGACACTCAGAAGTTCAAGTTTAGAAAGTCACACATTGACCAAAATAAAAAAGAAGTGGTCAAATGTCTAAGTCGCCGTGAAAAGACAAGTCGTAGCCCACCGTCTGAGTGTCATGAGGAAGCATATTAGGGTACAGAGAAAAGAACAAAAATAGGTACACAGTGAAGAAAGAAAGGTTGAAATGTCCAATTTATTCTCAAAATTTCCACTTTAATCTCGTAGTTTATTTTGTCATTAAAGTAGAACGTCGTAAACTTTTTCTTAAAATCAATGTTTAATTTAGTAGAGTTTCTCAAACCCCATCGTAACTAAAGTAGCATGTTAAATGCTTTGTATTCTATGTGTTCTATGTGTGTGAATCACAATGTGCTTAAATGGCCTTTCTCTTTTGTAGACAGGAATACGCAGGCACTGAACTCCAACTGAACACATTACATTCATGATATTACAGCTCTCTGAACATTGCAGAATACTAAGATGTATAATTGATATCATTTTCATGATGAAATGCATTAAAGCATGTATTAAACATGGGGGCATGGTGGTGCATTGGTAGCAAGTAGCTTGTGCCTTGTCCAGGGATTGTTTCTGCCTCCCGCAAGTTGCTTCCCGGGATGTGCATAAAACCTTGATGAAAAAATTTATTGCAGCAGTACTGTCTCTGTCAAACCCTGTCCTTCTGTTTTCTTACTTCATGTAACCAATCGCCACAATATAAGCTCTGCAATAAATGTCAAACCAGTTGTAAACTTAAAGAGCCAATTCTCCAAAACCTTTAAGGAGCATTGAAAAATCTTCATAGTACATGTTTAATTATTCCATCCATCTATCCATCCAGGGTCACATTAGTCCCAGCAAGCATACAGGCAAGAACAATCCCTGGACAGGGCACCCATTCATTGCTATGGCTGCGCCACTATGTCCCCACATGTTTAATTATTAACAATATGCATTATTTAAGTGAAGTTAACAATTTATCTGTATAATGTAATATACATATTTAATGCATTTCATCTTAAAAATTGTATCAAATATACATACTAGTATTCAAACAGCACACAGCTCAAAGAGAATTGCTCTTGGAAATCTAAATCTTACTTAGAAGCCAGTCATCATCATCAACTATAAATACACACTCTCTTGAACTGAATTGAATTCCTTTGTTCTCATTATATGGTACAATGACATTCAATATGCAAATCCTCCATAAACTTATTTTCCTATAAAATAAATAATAATAATAATAATAATATGTTTAAAAACAATGAAAAATATACAGTATGACAGTATAAGTACAATATGTACATATTGTGCAGATAGTGCAAATGGTTCATAAAGTGGCTCAGGTTGTGCAATATTAAAGCTGTAGTACAAGTTTACAGTGAGGTAATTGTAATTACAAACAGTTCAATCGGGAGTGCTTGATGGACAGATTGAGTGCATTTATAGCTCTTGGGATGAAGGTGTTTCTGAGCCTCGAGGTCCGTGCAGGAAAGGTTCTGGAGTGTTTGCCGGAGGCAAAAGTTCAAACAGGCTGTGTGCATGGCTGAGTTGAAGCCATGAAGATGCTGGTGGTTTTCCTTATTCAGTGTGTGCTATAAATGTCCCCCAGGCCTGGAAGCTGTATCCTAATCATTATCTATGCTTTTGACACAACACGTCGTAGAGCTTTTCTGTTCAGCTGCTGTAGAGCTGTGATTCCACACTCAGATACAATGGGTTAAAACAGTCTGAGTGGTGCACTGATAGTAACAACGGTAAAGCAGCTAAGGTATTTGAAATAGCTTGGCCATTCTGTGCACCATTTTATTGTTACAGGTTGATTACATTCAGGTGCCTTAAATTTATAAATGATATGCGATTAATTTCAGTGTATTTGATAAAGCCTGTCATGTATGTGAATCTAAAAAGAAAGGGAAACCACACAGAAACAGTAGCACTGCTTTGACGCTGAGCAGAAATGTGCATATGCAATGGGGGCTACAGTAAGTGCTGCCCTCAGAATGTGCTTGGCTTTATGGCAAGTTTAGTTTTTATACATCAGAATGTGAGCGTGGAAACCGGCGTACGCAATATGTTTGTGCATACACACTGTTTATACATGAGGCCTCTGCTTGTGAAAAATAGGAGAGTGTGTCCCAGGCTGAACAAGGGCCAAGACACCTCTCCACCTTATGCCATATTTCTAGCAATTATGGACCCATACTTAATGATCAAGCCCATAGAAGGGGACAGTGGAAGGAGAACTTGAGGATACCCTATTTGACTCCAACAATAGCTATTTCTTGGGTTTAGTA
This sequence comes from Polypterus senegalus, assembly GCF_016835505.1. Lineage (NCBI taxonomy): Eukaryota > Metazoa > Chordata > Cladistia > Polypteriformes > Polypteridae > Polypterus > Polypterus senegalus. The sequence goes on from NC_053159.1 coordinate 43,575,270, forward strand.
TAGGGGGAAATCCATTGCTAGATTAGACTCACTGTTTAAGCCTAATGGTACAGCTCAAGATTGGGCAAACTAATTCCACTCTCATCTTTACCACACATCAGTTTTACTTACATGGAAACTCCATCCTCACCTTTACCATAAAGCAGTGTGGACAGTTTAATAGTAGGTCTTTTTTGTTCCTTAGAAGGTGGATGAAATGACAAGGCATTAGACACATACATTCTAACCCTTTTCTTAATTAGTGACCAGATTTCACTGCTAATTAACTTCTTTTGCCTTAATTTTAATTGGTTTATTATTTAAGACTCTGACCCCTTAATTGTTTCTTTTTTTCCTTAATTAGCAGACTACAACAATGAGATTCAAAATGAGCCAACACAAGACTGTCATAATATTTCTGGAAAAAAGAAGGTGGAAAGTCTCAGTGATGTTGATCTATTTAGGTCCACAAAACATTTGGCAAAGTTCCTAGAAATAAGAAAATCAACTGTTTTATAGAAGTCTTCTATGGCATAATAAGAGAGCGCCAAGAAACCATGGAATCAAATGATGGGTTTAATTACCAACAAGAATCTGCTTCTAATTAAGAAACTGGTAGGGAGTGTGAGGCTCCAACTTAACTGGTCATCTGTTGGCTTACTTTAGATATCATTTTTTGGCTGTGATTTAAGGAAGAAGAAGCAGAGGACTAAGTCTTTAAAACAAGGTAATTAAAATAAAGGGAGAAGAAGTTATTATAATCTGAAATCAGTCACTAGTTAAGAATGTGGCACAAAGCAAACCCTGCAGTCACTGTAAATCTTCATGGTCATAGCTAGGCACCCCTACATTCCAAATACTTAATGGGGGAAGGAGGTGATGAAGTGGAAGCACTTACAAAACTGAAATAATAATTTATAATTGAAAATCTACATCTGTCAGATATTGCCATAAATACCAGGATGACTCTCTCACCTTATATAGTGTCCAGCAATGATTAAGATTAATGGTGTCTCTTAACTAAGAAGACATATCTGTGCTTAGGCACTTAATTGAGGTACCTAAACGGTTGAAAGGAGGGAAGAAACATACTTTACTAACCAAATTTAGAGATAAATGAGCAGATTCCAACCAGAGAGACGTTCATAGGAATCAAGTAGTTTTAGAATATGTGGGGGATCACTAGGGGTATTACGCACGAAGAGTAGAATATCTTCTTCATACAGTAATATTTTATTGTGAAAGCCTATACATTGAAAATGGAGTGATTAACTCATATGAGATCTCAGGGCAATTAAAATGCAACAGGGAAAGGAGCATCCTTGCCTGGCATCTTTTAAAATTTGGAAGCAGCAAGAGATGTTTGAATTGGTAAGTACAACTGCCATGGGAGAGGTGTATAAAATAGGGGAAATAGGAGAAAACCTTAACAGAGGGATCATGCAAGCAAAACAAATTAGTCACATCCAGGTTAAAGTAAGTTTGTAAAGTGAAAGGGTAGAGTGTGGCACATGCTGATGCGGAGAAATATTTTGGACAAAAATAAATAAATATGCAAATAAACAAAAGTACTTTGACATGTGACAGTAAATGAAGAAAAATAGCATGAAATGTGAACATACATTTAAAAAAATGTCACAGAATATGATTTTTGTTAATTTAACTAATTTTGTCAGCAATGTTTGGAGTAGGACCGTAAAGACAGCAAAACTGCATTTTGCTTCCCCAAATTCTGTTAAAGTGTATTAAAATCTACCAAAGTAATCAGAGCATGATCCAGAAAGTTTAACTGGGAGATTGCACACACCAGAATTGTCTCACCATGTTTCCTGGATGGTGCAGATGCATTTGCCACCAAACTGTAATATATGTTTCCTCCTCAGGGCACATCAAAACCCAGTAAGTTGGACTCCTGTTAGACAGTAACATTTGCCTTTTTATGCTGAAAGCAACTCTTTTCAAAACTGAACTCACACCCTGAAGACTCCAAGTAGCATTTTTTAAGTCATCCAAAATAAGTTTGGGATATAAGAGAAAAATAACTAAAATACAGTAAAAGAAACAAAAAGGAAGTGGGGCTGTGTCTGAACCCTGAGGGGTGTTTTCACAAGTAACTATGAAAACACTGAGCAGAACTTTAAACAGGAGTACATTAAACAGGAATACACGAAAGTGTAACATTAAATTACAACCAGTGAAAAGTCATTTTAAAAATACATTCAGAATGAAACTCTCATAAACAATGAAATGCATCATGGAATAGAGAAGCTGGAGGTTACAATTAAAAAAGTAAAGGCCTCCATAGCCTGTTTTGAGTTTGAGTGATTTTAAGGCAAGCTGGATAGGAAAGGATTTATACCTGTTTCTCTAGCTTTTTTCAGCACCAGGGATAGTGCCTTTCTCACTTGCACAGTCAGACTGCTGATGTTGATAAAGAATAAAACATGATGGCCGTTGTAATACAGATTAAGATTTCTTCTGGATTTTTTCAAAGTATTTGTTGATTGACATACTTCAGGAACTTCATGATAAGTGGCCTAGGATGGAAGGAGTCATATTTCTAAGTATGTACAGTATGTGATGACACTTTTGTAAAACAAGGGAAAACCTGCAAATCACTAGTCTTTAGTCATTCATAGTGTCCAGCAGCAGAATTGTCTTGCTCGTTCGATGCGAGAGATGGGCGTCTGAAGTGGAGCTCCGCTAGCAGTGGTGCTATTTTTCATATTATTTGCTTATTATTCTGAGATATCCTGTATTTATTCAACCCGAGAGGGACTGCTACAGTATATGTAAGCACATATAAACATGGCCAACAAGAAGGGGGGTTCGAAAGAATCGAAAACTAAAGCTACATCCAAGCTGCGATCAGCAAGCCCCAGTTCAAGATACGGCCTATCAGACACAGACCTGGATCAGATGGGCGAAAGTACAGACTCCTCGGGACCACGGTCCGCTACATCGTCGCCGGCTGAGAGCGAAAAGGGGAGCAAAGGTGCGATCGTGAGTGCAGATGTGGATAGCTCGCCGATTGGAGAAGATTACCTGAAACTGGAAATGGCCGGGAAGTCCGCGGCTTCAGTTACGCAATTACGCGGGACTGGAGCAGCGGGGACACCGGCTTCAGCAGAGTCTGCTGCTTCATCTACGGTACAAGAAGGCACAATTGAGCTATCTGAACTGAAAGTGTTGCTCGCTGAGCTCACGCAAGATATAAAGAAAAGCGAGAAGGCTAATGAGAAAGCAATGGTAAAGGCACATGAGAGACTGAAACAGGAGATGAAACAGGCCAATGAATGGCTGCGACAGGAAATCCAACAGGCAAATGAAAGGCTGCGTCAAGAGGTACAACTTGAACTTCGACAGGTGCTGGGTAAAATTGAAGAGCGCATTCAGAAAACTCGGTTAAACTGAGCACGCTTGCTGATCAATTGGAGCATCTTAAGGAGACATTCACGAATCGGATCGAAATGGCCGAACATTCAGCTGCCAGTGCCGAGGAAAGAGCAGTAAATGTCAGTTCTGAATGTAAAAACTCGAGAAAAACTTGGAGACAGACTGGCTGCTTTAGAAGATGGGAGTAGAAGGTATAATGTCAGAATTGAAGGTCTGCCGGAGAATCGAGAAAGTTCAAACCCTGTGAAATTGCAACTGAACTTTTTCTAAAATAATCGGGGCGACTTTAAAGCAGAATCTGAGATAGCAGCGGCTTACTGCGTACGTGATCAAACACCGTCAGACCGCGACCAAAATCTTTTATAGTTCGTAACGATTATTATTTAAGCTAGAGGTGATGGCACTCCTCAGAAAAAGGAAGATATTATATATGAAAATAGCCACATTCGTATCTTCCTGACTTCTCTCCAGCAACAGCTATTAAACGCAGCCTTCTATAATATTAAACAGCGCACGGCAAGCCAGTGTCAAATACAGCCTCCTGTATCCGCAAAACTGAAAGTGGAATGGCAGGGTCATTTCTATGTCTTCGCTAGCAAGGAAGAAGCAGAAAATGAATTAAGAAAGCTGATCCCGGGACTATTCTGATACATAATTGTGAGTCATGGCGGTAAATGATAAAGCTAGGATTAATAATCTACTGTCTGATCTATTCGTTTTAAAATACGGGTTTTTTATCAGCATATATTCTCATATATTCTTATTATTACTTACTTATTATTATTATTACTTAGTATTACTAGGGCTAAATGTTTATGTTTTATTGTGCTTAATTACGTTTTCCTCCTCTTTTTCTTTTCTAATTATTTCATGTGTGCCCTAAATGAGACTGTTCAATATCATACCCTTGGTTTACTGTTATTGCTATTACTGCATTAAGACTTGTTATGCTTATTTTGGACACATCTTTAACACCATCACCTGGGTTTATTATCTGGGGGTATCATCTTAATGCACTAAAATTGCTGAAGATTATATATATATATATTAAGTGCAAAATTCTTTTTTTTTTTTTTTTTCTCTTTTAAAGACTATATTGGTAACAGATATCTCTATTTTTAACCTAAAGCGCCACTGCATGGGGCTTGATGTGCTTTGGACGTGCTCTGTCTCTGGGTATGTCAGAGGACTGGGACTGCGTGAAGTGGGTTTTATCCTCACCTGAGGAGGCAAAATTTAAGGGGGGAAGAGAAAGAGAGCAGGCTTGATCTATACCTAATCTATCATCTCAATCTTTATAATTATAACTATCAACGTAATAATAAGCTGCATGGCAACAACTCTTGGGGAATAGGAAATTAAGACCTAAACTATTTCACTTCCAGTTAAGACTATAAAATGACATCAAAAACTCAGAATCAGTGTCTCCATGATGGGACAGTTAACTTCGTAAGCTGGAATGTTAAAGGCCTGAATCACGAATTAAAGAGAAAGAAAGTACTTTCTCACCTAACAGGTCTAAATGCTAAAATAGTATTTTTACAGGAAACCCACTTACTAAGTAAGGATCAGTTCCGCTGCAAAAGACTGGACTGGCAAATGTTCCATTCTAGTTTTACAAAGAAAACTAGAGGGTGGGAATTCTCATACATAGAACAGTACCATTTGTAGCATCAGATGTAGTATTGGATCCTGAAGGGAGATATGTGATGGTCATGGGAGACTTATCTAACTGTAAAATGATTTTGATAAATGTTTATGCACCTAATGTTGATGATAAGGAATTTATACAAAATTTATTTGCATCCATTCCCAATCTGAACACTCATAAACTTATAATGGCTGGGGACTTTAATTGTGTTTAAATCCACTTTTAGATAAGACTTCCTCCACAGGGGGAACGGCAACTAACACCGCAAAGATAATTACAAAGTTTATAACTGATCACAACTTATCAGATCCCTGGAGGTTTTTAAACCCAAATTCAAGAACATATTCTTTCTACTCACCAGTACATCATTGCTACTCAAGGATTGATTACTTCTTTATAGATAATAACTTCTTGCCTAAGATTAAATCTTGTAAATACGATGCTATTGTTATTTCAGACCATGCTCCGATGATCTTGGAGCTGAAATTACTAAGCCCCATACACTCACCCCAGATGGCCTCAACCGCTTCTATTAGCTGACGAGAATTGTACTGAATTTATATCCAAACAAATCAATTCTTTCTAGAGACAAATACATCCCCTGAGATCTCTGCAGGAATACTCTGGGAAACTCTTAAGGCCTTCTTAAGAGGACAGATTATCTCATATCTTTCCCACAGAAATAAATCCGAAGCGAAGAAAGTAGCAGAGATAAAAGCGAAATTACTAAAATAGATGAAGAACATGCCAGACTACCAAGCGAGACTCTACATAAGAGGAGGCAGGCTCTACATTCAGAATTAAACCTCTTGACAACTAAAGAAACTGAACAACTAATTTACAAATCCAGACATCATTATTATGAACATGGAGAGAAAGCTAATAAGCTTTTAGCGCAACAAATTCACAAGCAAGATGTACGCAACGCAATCTCGGTAATCACTAACACGAACGGAGATAAAATCATCGAACACAAAAATATAATGTACACTTTTAGAGACTACTATAAATCCCTATATACTACTGAGTTTAAAGAAGACAATATACAATCTAATGCATTTCTGGATACATTACAGATACCACAAATTGACGCTTTTAGTGTGGAGGAACTCGATAAACCTCTGTCATTATCAGAATTACTGGATGCTATAAAGTCACTCCAAGGTGGAAAAGCAGCAGGCCCTGACGGCTACCCTGCAGAGTTTTACAAGAAATTCTCCGCTCAGCTAGCTCCCTCCTATTAGCAACATTTACAGAAGCCAGAGATAACCAATCTCTTCCACAAACCTTTCGCCAAGCACTAATCACTGTCTTTCCAAAACAAAATAAGGACTTATTACAATGTGCATCATACAGACCAATTTCACTTCTGAATAACGACGTTAAAATACTCTCTAAAATCATAGCTAGAAGGATGGAGAAAGTGCTCCCTCAGTAATATCACAAGACCAAACTGGATTTATTAGGGGCCGACACTTATCTTCAAATCTTCGACGCCTGTTTAATGTAATATACTCACCAACTAAATCAAACACCCCAGAAATATTATTATCATTGGATGCAGAAAAAGCATTCGACATGATTGAATGGAAATACCTTTTTACTATTTTGGAGAAGTTTGGGTTTGGCCCGAACATTTGTGCATGGATTAAATTACTGTATACTAACCCAGAAGCTTCAGTTTGCATCAATAACATTTGCTCAGACTACTTTAAACTAGAACGTGGCACAAGACAAGGATGCCCTTTGTCACCACTGCTGTTTGCAATTGCCATTGAACCACTGGCAATACATTGTCGAAATACTGATCAGATAAAGGGGATTAGCAGAGAAGGACTGGAACAGAAAATCTCATTATATGCAGATGACATGGTACTGTATATATCGGACCCAGAAAATTCTGTGCCTGCAGTCTTAGCAGCACTCACAGAATTTCAAAAGCTCTCTGGTCTCAGAATTAATCTGAATAAAAGTGTACTCTTTCCGTTGAATTCTCAAGCATATAATATTAGATTAGACACCCTACCTTTTATCATTGCAGAACAGTTTAAATACCTAGGGGTAAACATCACAAGTAAACATAAAGCTCTATATCAACAAAATTTCGTCGTCTGCATGGAAAAAATTAAACAAGACTTGCATAGATGGTCAACCCTTCATCTCACACTAGCTGGAAGAATTAACACTGTTAAGATGAATATTCTTCCTAAGCTCCTTTTTTTATTTCAAAACATACCAATATACATTAATAAATCGTTCTTTAAGCAATTAGATTCAACAATAACCTCATTTATTTGGAATTCTAAACATCCACGCATCAAAAGAGCGACCCTACAAAGACAAAAGGCAGAAGGCGGCATGGCTCTACCTAACTTCCAGTTTTATTACTGGGCGCAAATATACAGTCGATAAGAACCTGGACACAAATAGAAGAACATACACAGGCATGGACCGCAATAGAAGTAAAATCCTGCAGTACTTCTTTGTATTCCTTGCTCTGTGCTCCAATAAACACACGTTATCGGCAATACACTAATAACCCAATTGTGCTCCACTCACTTAGAATCTGGAACCAATGTAGAAAGCATTTTAAGACGGAGAAGCTTCTTTCTGTGGCACCCTGCAAGAGAACCACCTCTTTCAACCTTCACAAACATATGCAGTTTTAATATCTGGAAAAATTTGGAATTAACTTGCTTAGAGATCTTTATATAGACAACGTCTTTGCATCCTATGAACAATTACATTCCAAATTTAACATTCCAGCTACAAATTTCTTTCACTATCTTCAAATCAGGAACTTTGTTAAACAGAACCTTCCAGATTTTCCTCATCTTGCACCCTCATCCACGCTGGAAAAATATTGCTCAATTTCAAGGAATTAGACTCCATCTCTACAATATATAAAATCATTTTACAATCCCTTCCTTTCAAAGATCCAAGAGGACACTGGGAAAATGACCTCTCAATTAATATATCAGAAAAGGAGTGGAAAGTAGCAATGCAGAGAATTCACTCGAGCTCCATATGCGCAAAGCATACAATTATACAACTCAAAATTATATATCGAGCACATCTGTCTCGACTAAAACTCTCCAAAATGTTTCCAGGGCATGATCCAACCTGCGAACATTGCAACCAAGCCCCAGCCTCACTGGGTCACATGTTCTGGGCCTGCACCAAATTAACATTATTCTGGACAAAAATTTTAATTACCTCTCAGACAGCCTTGGACTCACAATCCCTCCTAACCCATTAACAGCTGTGTTTGGGGTTCTTCCAGAGGGGCTTAAAGTGGAGAAAGACAAACAAATTGTGATTGCATTCACTACACTGTTGGCACGCAGACTTATTCTGATAAACTGGAAGTACCCAAACTCTCCTCTTTTAAGTCAGTGGGAAACTGATGTGTTATACTATTTGAAATTGGAAAAATCAAATACTCAGTTAGAGGATCTGTACAGACTTTTTCAAAACATGGCAGGATCTAATCAGTAATATTTTAAAATAAGTTTATAAAGCACAGAGAATTTATTAATTTAGGTATTTTTACAAGCCTTAAATTTTACACCGTTTGGCTTGCTCTCTCTCTCAGGGTGGGGATCGATCTGTTCTTAACATAATTCTTTTTTTGTAAAAACTTGATTGCTATGTATTGATTGTAATAAAATTAATAAATAAAAATTAAAAAAAAAATTTTCTTGCTCTGTGTTTTGTTTTGTTAAATCCTTTGTTATGTTTTTCTTACTTTACCTGATCCTTTTTTTTGAAGGCTTAACAGTGCTGTAGCTAAGTAAACAAATTCAGAATATTTATTCTTATTATTTTCGTTTGGATTTACTTTCACCAGACCTGGGGACTTCAAGCTACCTCTCCTAATCAGTCTACATGGTTTTCCTACAGCAGAGAGTGCCTGTTTCAATTGAACTCACCTGAAAATACATATATACCACCCAATTTCTCAGTGAATTTCAGCACTATTATTAACAGCATAACTTTTTATAATATTCACTTAACCTGGAAAAAATGAAAAAGTGGAAAAAGAGGAGGTATTCAAGAAAGACTGAAAGACTGAAGAAATGTTCAGTCTCTCCGAAAAACAAAATGGATGAACTTTAAGAATTTACACGCTTTCAGACCAATTACAGAGATGCATGTGTTATGGTACTTACAGAAACCTGGTTAAATGGAAATAATTTGGATGACTTGATGATTGATATATTTGGTTCAATAATTCGTTTAGACAAACACTCAGTCATCACTGGTAAGTCACACGGCGGAGGTGTCTGCCATTACATAAATAAACAATTATGAAAAATAGTGATGGTTAGAGACAATGTGTGCACAAAAGATGTGGAGCTTCTGCCTGTCTCGCTGCACCCTGTTTACCTGCCCAGAGACTTTCCACAGATTTTCATCATGACTGTGTATATTCAACTGAGGGTAGTGGCAAGTGGAGCAGTTAACACCATCTCCAGAGTGATACAGAGGCTTGAATCGGTGTCTCCTGACTCTCCAAATTTTATTTTGGAAGACTTTAACTATTATGCAATGAACAATTTTTACCGATATGTCACTTGCCCAAATCATCACAACCAAGTGCTATGGGAATATCAAAGGCGATTGTGAATCAAGAGCAAAACCACCGCTGTGTTAATCAGATCACTCCAATCAATAAACCCAGTTTCAAGAGAGAAAGGACAGAAAGCAAACAAGTTAAAGTCGGGAACGAGGACTTTGTTGAGTGCCTGTGTGGCTGTTTTGAGTGCACTGAATGGTCAGTGTTTGAAAAATCCTGTGCTAGTATTGATGAGCTAACACTATAAGCTGTAGACAATTCTGTGAGGATGCCATAATACCCATGAAATAAGCCAAAATATACCCTAACAACAAGCCATGCATTACCAGAGATCTAAAAGAACTGGTAACACGATTTCAACATGGAACATTAACTAAACAGAAGGTATTACAGAAGATGGTGAAACGTGAAATAAAGCAGACAACGCTGAATTGTAAGTACAGGATAGATAATGAACTGCAGATTTATAACCTGGGTTTATTACAGAAAGGCATGAAGATGAAGGCTGGAATTCATACAGAAGTCAAGAATCCAGTTGAACTGGCAGGGCTCAAAACTGACTATCAGTTGGCACAAATCTTGAATGAGTTCTATTCAAGATTTGAAACACAGGATTTTGCTTCAAAAGTAATTCAACAAAAGAACAAGCTGAGTACTAGAGCTAGCAGTCAATCATTCTTTGATCAGAATGATGTCAGAAATGTCCTCAAACAAAGCAATATATCAAAAAAATGCTCAGGTCCAGACATTATAAGTGGCCGTTTGATTAACTACTATGCAGAGGAGCCCTGTCCAATATTCCACTCTATATTTGAAATATCCTTGGATTTTCAGCAAGTGCCCAGAAACAGACAAGTGTTATTCCATTGGTAAAAACTGCACACTCCAAAGCATTAAGTCACTTTAGATTAGTGGCATTAACTTCATATATCATGAAATCCTTTGAGATGTTAATTAAGACACAACTACTTAACTAAACTGAGGCTCTTCTGGACCCTCATCAATATGCATGCAGAGCAAAGAGGGGTGTCAAGGATATTACAGTAACATTTTTGAATATACTGTACGATTACTTGGAAGGATCAAAAAACCATGCAAGATTGCTGTTTACTGACTTTTTGTATGCTTTTAACATGATCCAGCCCCACATTTTAGATTACAACTGATCAATCTATTCTTAATGGACTCTAACTTGCTGGGGTGGATTCTGGATTTTTTAACAAACAGAACACAAACAGTAAGTGTCAATGGCTGTTTCTCTGTTAACCTAAGTACATCTGTTGGTATTCCGCAAGGGTGCTGCCTATCTTCTCTTTTGTTTATCTTATATACAAATGACTGCAGGAGTCAGTCTTTAACAAAATATTGAAGAGAGCCATGGATCTATTGTCAGTGAGTTTGTACAATTGTGTGATCACTCCAATTTATGAGTAAATATTTCTAAGACAAAAGATATGGTGGTAGATTTCCTCTGTCTCAGATTGTGAGACAGAGGAGATAGTAGAGCAATACAAATATCTGGGAAGAATCATTGAAAACAAATTAAACTTTGATTTTAGCACAGAGTAAATTTGTAAAAAGGGGCAGTCACGACTTTTCTTTCTTAGGAAACCCAATCGTTTTAAAGAGGACAAAAGCAAAATGACACATTGTTACATTTGATTTTACCTGTTGGTTTGCCAACCTCAGCAATAAGAATATAAACCATCTCAACATTATAAAAATCAGAAGTAAAATTATTGGTTCACAGCAGACCTCTATCACTGTATTGCAAACAGATTAGAAAGAAAGGCAATTCAATTCTGTTAGACAGTAGCCATCCTCTTTTCTCTAAACTGCAGCTGTTGCCATCAGGCTGCAGATTTAGGTTTCCAAAAGTAAAGAGCAACATTTTTAAGAATTCTTTTATTCCTAGAGCTATGCACATTTTACATTGTCTTACTAGTAGGGATGCTGTTAAATGTTAACTTCTGTATTATTGTGTGTGTAATGTTGAAAGTAATTATTCTTCTTTGCACTAAAACGGAGTGTGTGTTTATGCATTAACATTGGTTGTCAAATGTTGTGTCTTTGTGTTTGTTTATCTATTGGATCTCCTTAATACGGTGGCTCTAGCTACATTTTTACAAATTTACCAAAGTTATGCAGCTCTTAGTTTGCTTCATAGGATGAGTCAAGCAACAGTGTGACACATGTTCAAATAATTTCACAGGCTAAAAATCTTCATTTTAAACGTTTTAGTAAAATTTCAAGGCAAAAAAAAAAAAAATTGGTATTAAAGAAAAGAAAAGTTTTGTTTAGGGCTTATATATCTGGTTTCATTCTTTAGGTTTGTCATACAGTCGTGCTTGAGGCACATTAAGCAAGTTAAACACATTAGACACGTTAAACATGTTACATGGTCAGAAAACTGTATGCCATCTCCTATTCTATTTGCAATCATATCTAATGCTAGTCCATGCTTGCAGTAGGACTATTTACTCACTGGGTTTATTAACACGCTGTTCTACAGGTATAGCCAAGAAAGTTCTATCTCATGTTAACTTACAGGGGGTAAAAGGCGATACCTATTCTAGGCAGCAATAAGGAATTAATGTTCTATAGAAAGTAAGCAAATACTTATACACATTTAACATGAAACATTAACTTTTTAAGATTTTTAAGATTGGTTCTTACAGTGGCCCTGAAGTGCAAGGCACAAAAACAAAAGAAATCATGCAAAAACAAATCAGAATGGGCAAAACCAAATTGGAAAAGCAAAAACAAATTAGAAATAAAAAAGCTCCCATAAACAAATGAGAAAAAGCAAAAACAAGTTTGATGTGCAAAAACAAATCAAAAAATGCCAAAGCAAATTGAATATGCAACAACAAATCAGAATATACGAAAATAAATTGAATACGCAATAACAAATGAGAAAACACAAAAACAAATTAGTAACAACAAATGCAAATAAAACAGCAAACAAACAAAATGACAACTGCACAAATAAATTGAGAAGCATGAAAACAAAAAGAGAAGTGCATAAACCAAATCGAGGTGGAAAAAACAGTGAAAACTAAACGATCATCACGATTCAATCCCAGCTTTTCAATGAGTGGTGTGGTGGAAACGAGAACGCTGAAAGGTAAAAGACATTTCTTATCTTTTGTAGGTATTTTTATATACTGTACTTTGGCAGAAATTATAATGTTTGCGTAACTTAAAGTACTCTGTGCCAGAATAGTGTTTAAAGTATTACAGACATATTTCAGTATTTTGAATTGATAGTGAATCTATAACAATGCCAACAACACTCCGCTTTAAAAAATGTTTGATATTGTCCTTTTTTTATTGTATTAGTATACACACTGGTGACATGTATTACTTAACAAGCGCAATGTAGTCTTTAACCAACAAGTTTTATTCCTAGTATTATTAATGTTTTAATGTATTGGATGTGGACCAAAAATGTATTGTAATAACTCAAGGGTAAGAGAGAAGGAGAAGTGGAATCAGCTGCTTTAAGCCAGACTGCTGGATGTTGCCATAAAAAGTTCTGTTAACTTCTTCAGGTCATAAATGCCAGCTGGCTCTGTCTCACTTCATTCACCCAGGATCAGAGGCAACCCATATGCCACACTTTTTCCCTTGGTTCCCTGTGCTGATCAAAGGTCAGGGTCAACATATGATTCTTACAGGAGGCCAAGCGTCAGAACCGATGACCTTTAGCTGCTGCGTGCACCCCCTTGTACCCAGTACTCACATGGCTGCTTTTATAGGTTGCTTCTCTGGGTATTTCCGCTCCTTCGGAAAGTGCGCATCCACTAGAGGAGCGTGTTCCACTCACATTCAGACCTGGGGCACTATTGTATTGTCATTACTCTGCATTATTCATGGATGAAATAGAAAACTATTTTACTTTGTGGTGTCTCCCATAGCAGCTTGTTGCAACAGCACGTTTGATCATTTTGGCCTCAGATCCAGCATGATTCAGGTACTTTGCTCTATACTTAGTAATATTTCACTTTCAGTATTTGATATCACCATATTTAGAAAGTGTGTATGAAAATAACCAGATATTCTTTTTAGTGTATGACAATTTTATGTTTAATCCCAAAGTCTTCCATGTCTGTCTTCATATTTTAGTCTGGTCATTCTTTTAAATGGCAAAATTACTGGTTAAAAATAAAAAAAGAGAAATGAGGCAGCAGTACATCACGAATCAGTTATGGACTCTTAACGGGTGGTGTGGTGAAAACAATGTAAAGTATTACACGCAGATCTATGCAGACTGTTAGAAAACCATAACATAATGCTGAGAATGTGACGGCAAGCAAATAATCAGTGTTGCAGGACACACATAACTAAATAAAAGCAATCATCTGTGACACATACAACAATTTATTTATTTTTTTAACATGATGTGTTAGTTGGCTGATTTTAGACCAAACTATTATATCTGGTACCAACATATAAAATTTGTTCTGCTACACTTTCAGTAGGCGTGTCAGATTTCTATTCAATACAAACCTACTTACTGGTGAAACTCCAGTCAGCTTTGCCACTGCTTTGGCCGAGAGTGCTCAAAGTTATGCAAGCATTATCTCTTCTTGTAAAGTATATAAACATACCTGAAAAAGATCTCTTTGATCTCTCTGAAAGAGATCTCTTTTACCTTTCAACACCATACCACGCATTGAAAAGTTGAAGTTGAATCGTGATGTACGGTTTAGCTCTCAATGTTTTTTTCTGCTCCGACTTGGGCTATGCGCTGCTCTTTTTGTTTTCATGCTTCTCAGTTTACTTGCGTCGTCGTCATTTCGTTTGCGTGCTGCTCAATTTACATTTGTTGGTTTTGATTTGTTTTTTGTGTTTTCTCATTTTTTTTTTTTTTGTGCATTCAATTTGTTTTTGTGGTTTCTGATTTGTTTTTGTGTTCTTGCGCTGCAATGTCTTTTGTTGTGTGGCATTCAGAATTGCACACAATACTTAAAATGCCTTTTTACTACCATGTTATAAAGTTGCAAAATGTGCATACAATCATTTATGATGTGCCATAATATTGTTACTATATATTACTGTTTTTAACTACTACTTAAGGGTTTAAAAATTGCATAACCATATTTAAGCGGATTAAGAAAGTTCTCCCTTTAGATGAAAGATGGCCATTTCATACTTAAAGTTAAAATTTTGTTTTGTTGCATGTAGCATTTTAAACTTGTCTGCTTTAAATTTATATTTTCATATGTTTTCCCATTTCTAAGATTGTCAATTTATTACTGTTTTTTACTGCTTTGTTTGTATTTCCTGCCTTTCTAAATATAATGTCAGAAAGCTGTAAGCATGGAGCTATCACGGCAAATATTGAATTTAAATGTATGGAGAAAAAGCTAAATGAAATATAGCAACCGTTCAAATTAAAATAACCAGGAATAAAACCAAATGTAAAAAAAAGACACTTAATAGTAGTCTGTATATAATAATATTGTATTATTCATAGAGAAAAAATGAGTTAAAAATGTTCAGCTACTGCCTCGATTTGACTGGCCCTTGTGATTTCCAGCATAGTTAATGAGTACACCACATCCAGTTAAATGATCTTACTAAATTCCTGGCCTTCTGTCAGGCCAAGACAGTTTATCATAAGATTAATATTAATGGAAATTAAATTTTAAATGATTTATTAAACATCGAAAACACTGATGAAGGTCAAGTTGAAAGTTCATTAAATTGGTGTTAACGTCTGATGTTAAACTAGATGGCGTCATAGTTAGAAGACTTCACTTTCATTTTATTTTCTTTAGTATAATGTGGCCAAAGATGTAAACTGCTTCATGGTTTCTTTTGCAAGGATTTTAATTTTTGAGATGCATGTGGAGTTAACATTAGGTAGCAAGCAGTGAACGCATGTCTAAATGCTAGCCTCAAACTTTGTACATACAGTATGTTTAAACCCTAAATCGGAAATTTAAACATATGTTAGAACCTCAGAAATTCATCATTTTTTGGCAAGGTTCAGCCAAGTGCAGCATCTCCAAACCTCTACAGCAGAATTCAGCAGGTAGAAGAAGGACGACAAAGTAGCTCCAGGAATATCAGAGTTTGTGCTTTTATGTTGTTCAGTACAGTAAATGAGCACTTGATTTAAAAATCAACAGCAAGTGCACAGATGGTTGTATTAATTGTGCTGGACAGGTCTTCACAAAAGTCCTAGACCAGTTTCTGAGCACAGTACATCCCTGCTGGCTACACAGAAAACAATATAGCATCCAGCCAGTCACTCGCTGGGTTATTTAATAAACCTAGGTTTTAGCATCCTATTTTTGCATTGCATTTTAGTTTGTGGCTGTTTTTATTTTGGAATTTTGTGACAGTCTTTGCATGACTCCAACTATATTGTTTATGGGAGCAGTCACTGCAGGTTGCAATGTCACATCCCACTCATTATGATAGAGTAGTGTGACAGGTGTCTGGTCACACTTACAGGTAATCTAACTTAAACACCGTTAACATATCCGACTACGCCACCCAGTTTTATTAAGAGACTGGGAACTCTTGAGATTTACGGAAAATAACACACAGGGTTCTTTAAATTGGGTGGTGAGTAAACACACAATGAAAGACACAAAAGTAATTTCAGGAAAAGCAACAGTAACTTATATTACACAAGACAATAATAAGTACATTAAAAAGATAAATGAACATAAACAAAACCTAACAATATCAGGAACAAAATTCCTTTTTTAGAAAGGAAAGCACACAGTCCACCCTCTAAAAGTCCATTAAAAACAAGGTTTGGAGAATACAACCTTTAGTGGTGCAGAATCCAGTTTGCGCACTATTACCCCAACAACTAATCTTCCAGCTGTCCACAGATGCACTCTGTTTACCAGACACTCGTTTCCCAACAGAAGTTTTATCAAAATTGTGGAATCCCTGCCAGCGTCTCTTCATCATTCCTTTTTTTTCACTCTGGGCTCTTTGTGTTGCTGTGATCTAGGCATGCCTCATTTCTTGTCTGCCAACTTTGCTTGGTCCTTTCATGCGGCTTCCCTCTCTCACTGGACCCACAACTGGCGTCTCCTTGTGGAGCTGTCTCTTCCTCCCTGGAATTAAGTGTTGCCATCCTTGTGCCTCACGTCGTGCCAGCCACATACCCTTGTCTGCCTGCGAGCTCCAGTGCTCTATCTGAGTGTCTTGGCAGCGTTCTCAGTGGACTGTCCCTCACTTTGCCTTCTCCTGCAAAGAAGTTTAAATCTCCTTCAGTCCCTGCCATTATCAGTTCTGGACAATCAGATTAAACAATGGCATATCTAAGTTTCCTGGGTTTAACAAATAATGAAAACAGAATTTAACAAAATGTATTGTTATCAACTATCAATGAGTACACAGCTGATTAGAAACCAATATTCTCAGACATGTTAATTTCCAAGTCAGGTAAATACAAACATTTTCCAAGGAAGGAGCAGTTCTTTTATCACAATGTTATATTGTTTGTATGTTAAAGTAGTTAAAACTTCAAAGCGGTGATTCTTTTGCAAGACAGCAAATACCGATATCCTGTAGACAGCCATCACAATAATCAGTAACAGGATAACCCAGGAAATTTGCCTTTTAACTTCTCACCTCAGTACAAACAATGGGTGCCTATTGCATGTTCATCTCCTGCGTTTTAAATGTAATATTTACATGGTTCTTTACCTAAGAGAGAAATGGAATGACCCAGTGTACAAAAATGTCCCCCTCTGACAGTAGCATAATTTGAAAACATTTTGGGTTTGAATCCTTTTTTTTTATTTTGCATTTCTCCACTAGATGAGTTGAAGCTAAAAGTCATTCCAAGTCGATTTAAGACTTTGTTTTGAATTTATGTACTTCAGTTCTAGTATTTGTATTTTCAGGTTAGTTGTTTGTTTTCTCTAACAGTCTTCCTGTATATTGACTTCTTGTCAGTCCCTTGTTCTCTATTTCACATGAACACCTTTTCCTTATTATTAAAGCTAGGCTGCAAAACATGAGTGACTCAGAGATACAGGAGTAATGCAGCTTCAATTAGCCGAAACAAAATATACTGAGGTACTGTACCGCAGCGATTGTTCTATTCTTATACATTACTGCTTTAAAGAAAATGCTGGTTTAGTAAAACAAATTAAGCTTTTTTTGTAAAAATATTTTATCCACTAAATTGGAAAGGTAAGGTTTAAGTGCTGCTAAGCAGAAGAGATGCCTTACTAAAAGGTTGTGTTTATATTGTGATTGTTTAAGATCTGTTATCGCTCATTGTCACAAGCTTGAGCAAAAGTCTAAACACACACCTTGGTGTGTACTTGGAGGTTCTGGTATTCGAAGAACAATCTAATGGTGTTTGTCAGATTTCAGGATACATTTGAAACTGTACACTGGGGCTTGTTGACTTAGCAGAGACCTTTGCTAGTTCTGGAGTACTGCATTTGATAAAGATCCCCA
Organism: Polypterus senegalus; assembly: GCF_016835505.1. Taxonomy (NCBI): domain Eukaryota; kingdom Metazoa; phylum Chordata; class Cladistia; order Polypteriformes; family Polypteridae; genus Polypterus; species Polypterus senegalus. The sequence continues at coordinate 43,593,323 of NC_053159.1, forward strand.
AGTTCCCATTAAAGGTCACAATATGTATTTCAACAGTCATCAGATGTCTTATTGACAATAGTTTATAATCTAGCTTTTGTGTCTCCAAATTAGTTTTCAAAAGCACTCTCCTCAGGTGATAGGTCTGTAAAAGAACTTACTGCATGGGGAAGGATTGCCTGAGTTTTTATGTTGTTTTAGTCCATCCGCAAATACCTCCTTGATTAAGAATTGAAGCACTACACTCAGAATATAAATATTTTTCTGATGTTTTTAGAAAGCCACATAGGTCTTATGAATAGACAGTTTTGCTGCCTGGACCATCTATACACAAAGGCAAAATGTATGCTTTCCTGTCCAGAGGCTAAGGCCATGTTTTATCACATAAAGTAGAACCTCACTTATAATTTTGTTAGACTGTTCAACAGTATGATTAGGGCAGATAGGTTATAGGAAACTTAACAAGGCAATACTCAAGACCAGTTATCTGGTCCCCCTAATTTTATTTTGGCTTCACCCGATTATGAGATCAACTATTTTTACTAAATCGAGTCTATGTAGCACTTACTTTATAACCTAACCAAAATAAAAGAAGGGAACAATGGGAAAATATCTTTTAAGTCTCCAAATTATTGTTACGGGCACCACAAGTGGGCCACAGCAACAAAAATGACAAGGTAGCAAGTCTATGCAAGCTTTGCCTCCACCAGAGGATGAGCTATGTTAACCAGGTCTGGAAATGAACTCCACTGGCCTTCAATGATTATGTAATCTGGGTCTTTGGCCCTGAAGTCTTCTATCTGTGGAATAGGTAAAGTGGAGCAGCAAAGATTGCACACCACTTTCAGTTTGTTGTCCAAGTTTCATCTGAGGGGCGAGCAGAAGTCCCTTTACTGCAACCCTGATGGAACCACTTCAATGTGAAACACATTCCTACTGATTACTGCTCCATTCCACAGTCAGTCTGTTTTCATGGTCCACTCTACAACAGGAACCCATTGTTTCCCAAATAGCATCACTTTCTGTGATTTGTTGCATTAATAAAAAAATATATTTTTTTTGAGTGTACCACCTTATGAATACTCAGTAATGTATAGTGTAGGAAAGAGTGTATTCATGAGTTGATTATATGATAATGAAAAAGTACATGAATGAATTCCATCTATAGGCAATTAATTGGAACTATCATAAACCATATTTCACTGAAGTTCAGACCCAAACCTATATATGCTTATTAATTAAGCTAATGAACCTAGAATATTTCAGTTCTGTGTTAATGACATCTTCTGCAATGTAATTTTCAGGCTAGTATATATTGATAATAAACTCATCTTCTCTCCCAATTTGGAGGCACATAAAAATCGTATATGTGAAATTCTCTGTTGTTTGTGAGAAAATAATTTGCATTTTAAAACAGAACATGTAAATGACATAGGCTTTCCGTCATATTTTTTGGCAACTTCATTAGTTTGAAAATGGATCAAGCTGAGGTCAAGGCAATACAAGAATGGAAACTTCCCACATCAGTAAAGCGAGTGCAATATTTGCTCAGATTTGAGAAATGTTATAGGAGGTTTATCAAGAATTCAGATCAATTTTCGCTCTAGTTACCTCAATTACAAAAAAGTGTTAAAAGCTGTATTTGTGCCTGTAAGACAAAGAATGCCTTTCAGTAATTAAAGAAATGTATTAATCTCAGCCTGAATTCAATATCACTGAAATACTGCACTTCTGTTTTTGTTCTAGTATGGACATTTGTGCTAGGGAATTGCTGGTGGTAAGCTGCAAACATTGATGTTTGAGGTTCTTGTGATGGTGGATTTCTGAGTGATTCCCATCTTTTTATCCTTTCATTTTTTTGCCCATTTTAGATCTGTGTTTTTCTTTAAAGTTCTTGTTTGTAAGGCCAGCATCCTAGACTCAAAATTTCAATGAAAAAACACATTTAGACTAACTTGTTTACTCTAACTAACGTTACTGTTTTTACTGTTTTTGGATTGTTTTTAAGAATATCAATGCTCAAATAACAAAGCATGATGCCATCTTATATCATGTGACTGGCAATATGCTGTGGCAGATGGCTGGGACCTTTGCCCGTTCGGGACGCCAGGAGAATGGAAGGCCCGGGAGAGAGGCAATATCTCCCCTGGGACATGAGAGGGCAGCCCCCCTGGTTTGTATTTGGGCCATAGGACTAGAGCTTGGGAACTCAATCCTGTTGGGGAATGTGGACACCGCCAGGGGGAGCTTGGACAATCCCAGAGCCTTGGACTGCAGCACCTGTACCTGCCGGAAGAGAACCCGGGCACACCGGAAGTGCTTCAGGAAGAGCGTCAGGCATCACCTGGAGCACATCTAGGTGCATTATAAAGGGGGCTGCCTCACCCCATTCGAGGAGCCGGAGTCGGGAGGTAGAGGACAGAACTTGCGAGGAGAGGAGAGGAAAGGAAAGGAAAGGAGAGGAGAGGAATCTCTGTCTGTGGTATGGGCTGGAAACAACTATAAACAATAAGGCAGCAGCCATGCATAAAATGTGAAAAATTCTCGATGAATAAGGCATATACTTCCATAAGTTTGGTATTTTTCAAGGTACAGTTATTTCTTTATAATCAAGGTATAATTTACTACATTAAATTGGGCTCTAAGGTAAAGAATTTTTTATAAAAATTTTAAAAGTACACAACCTGCTTTTGCACTTTATAATGAAGATGGAGGGTCCCGAAGTGAAAACAAAGCATAAGAACTTACCAAATAAGTCAATTTTCAAGACAAAGGCGTTATTCTGCATCTCAAAATTACACAAATATTGCAATACAAAATAATTATGTTGTATTAGGAAGGAAAAAAGCAAAAATGAAACCACTCAGCCATTTTAAAAGGAAACCATCTCTGCACTCACTTCACTGTTTCTCTTCCTCTCCGTTAACTTTTCAGACCCAGGAGTGTGTTCTTCTTCAGCCTATACTTTCCACTCGAAAATATATTTCAAAGTGCTTTTATTGACATTATTCAATGCTAATATCAAGATGTGAATTGCTTTTTCTGTTTTGTAGACAACTGAGACAATAATCACTGATAAAAGTCACACTTACGACACGCTCACTCAAGTTCTTTTAATATACGGAAGTGTTATTTAGTTTTTTTGCAAAGATATTGCCTGCTAGTGCCCTGTATAATGATTGTACTTTGGTAGTTGTGTGAGTGAAAGATTGAGCAAACACATAGCGTGCTGTCAAATGACAAAAAAAGGAAAGATATTATCGGCATACATTCAGTTTTAATCACAATGAAGTTTAGAAACTTTATTACACATGTTTTAGCAAAGGCAGAGTGGTAGTGCACAGCTGTTATTCCTTCCTCACAGCACTATGGTGCACATGGAGTTTGCATGTTCAACCATTTATTTATGGTTTGAATGGGCATACTAGTGAGTGTTATTTGGCTCTGTAAACTTAGTATTGATGTGCTGGTGACTCTTTCAAAAATGTAAGTCTTTTAGAAAAAATGCAATGCAAGTATAATCAGTTCAGTTTAGATTTATTATTATATGTACAATGTACAATGAAAGTCTTAGGTGCACTTTTCGCCATTGTGCTGCCACTCAGCATGAATTTCCCTTCGTAGGCTATGTAAAATAACTACACAGAATGTAATAGGTGAAAAACTGTTGAGGAAAAAAATATTATATGAGCATGCATCTGTCAGTTGTTGTAAGCCATATCAGAATATAAACATTTGAAAAACAGCATTGCAGAGACTTTGTAATTTGGTGAAAGATATAAGGTATGTGAAAACCTCACGCATAATGCTCACTGCGAGCAGACAGATGAACAGGAAATGTACCCTTATCGGAAGAAATTAGTACCAAGAATCTGTGATAAAATGTATTTTTTCAGTTTACTTTTGTTATCACATGCACACCTCAGAAATGTGGAATGTACAATTTCTAAAATTGAAACCTTTGCTGCTTGAAATTGAACGTACCAGATAAGATTTAAGGATTTTGCTTTCACATTGGGGCTCAGTATTCATCACTTCCACTATAAAAGGCGAGAGCATGCTAGGTATTGGTTTTTTTTTAATTTATAAAAAAAAGTCTCCACTTTAGAGCACAATTTCATGGTAAATTATATACACCATGATTGTGAAGTAATAACTTTGGCTTGAATCAAATTGAACATATTCTTTCAGACAAGCTAAACTCACATATATGGTCATTTGTGAAACAGTTGCTTTACTGTATAAAATTCAACATTTTTATGATCATTTTTGGCATTCAAATACATTCCCACACATTCTAATTAAAGACTTCATTTTTACAGCACAACTATATACATCATAATATAAATAACATATTAAGTAATATTGTGCAGGTGTATACAGTATGTATATCAGCAATGAAAGCATTATCAGAATACTGTAAAGTTAAGAACATGTATAATTATATTTCATTTTATTATTACATGCACAGCTGTCCTGTTATTAATTATATTTACATTAAATTAAACCATATTCTATACAAACTGTCCAGAAAATAAATGTTTCTTTATATGTAAATGTTTATAGTTTATAAAAATCTTTTTACCTTAAAAAGACTTTCTTACATAATGTAGATTATTTTATAAATATGTATTTGCTACTTTTCAGCTACTAATTTTAGTCATAAAAATCTTAGTTCCACAGATAAAAATTATGTAAAAATACGTGATTTGTGCTGAAAATGTATTTTCATTAACTGTACTAACTCACCTATTACTTAATGTTATTTTCTTGCACATATGGATATCATTTCCATCTGTCAATATTTTAGTACTGTTATTTTTAATCTTTATTGTGCATTATTTGGTATTCATGTTATCTAGTTATCTTTCTTTTAACTAATTTACACCTCATTTTTGAATATCAGCCTATCTTTTAAATACAAGCTATATGAATGGCTGTTCCTGTTACATTATCATAAATTCCAGACTAATCAATGACGAGGTAGACTTTAGACTGACCTTAAACAAACTATTTGTTCTAAACATAAATGTACATTCCATGAGAATTGAACACTATATATAGACTTGTACAAAATTATATGTGTCTGACAGGAACAAGAGCAAATGTCAGGACACTTTGATTTCAGTAAATTTATAAAAGTTTTTTAACTTTGTGGGAAAAGGCAAAATGATTGTAGTTAAATTAAAGAACAAGAACGATGGCTGCTTCCTAAGCACTGTTCACAATGCAGGAACTGTCAGTGTTCATGTTGGGTAAATGTGGAAGCCACTAAGCCTGGCACTGTACAGGCTACAATAATACAGTAGGCTGGTGTTGATCAAGCAGGTCACTGGCATTGACATACTTTGTTACGTGCAAGCACAACAAAAAATATTACAAAAAAAATCTTTTAACAGCTGCTTAAACAGTGCTAATGTATATTGTTGACTGTTTTAAAACATATCACACAAAGCATGTATGCTAAATCTGCACAGCAGTGGACACTAGACATAACTTTCCTACCGTGATTATTTCGCTATTTTGGTATTGACATGTTCTTGTTAAACATAATAACATTTTTTCTTGTTGATAAAAATTCAACACTTTTGGCTTGTTTTTCTGGTGGGTAAACATAACATCATGGAGGTAAACAATATTGAAATAACAAAAGAGGTTGTTTTTTGGTTTAAATTTTTTGGCCTGATTATTGCACTTGTGGCAAAATAAACAGTTTCTAAATAGTTTAACAATTTAGAAAATGTATGCATTTTGTAATATATAGGTGTTCTTGGAATTGGTTTATTGTTTGAAAAGACAAGCATGTGTAAAAAAAAATAAATTAGAATTTGTGATTTGAATTTTTGGGCAGCACAATGACAAATGTTACGCTGATGGCTCAGGGCTTCGGGGTCCTGAGTTTAACTCCGCTCCCTGCTACTGTTCTTATGGAGGACGTTTCAAGATTCGTTCAGTGTTTCCATGGCTTCCACATGTCCCTGTTTTTTTGAATTAATAACACATATTCCAGTTAAAAGACATGAATGTTCTATGATGGGCTGGTGTCCTGTCCAGGGATTTTTCCTGCCTTACGCCCAATGTTTGCTTAGGTATGCTCCAGCTTTCCTGCGTCATTGCTCTGGATGAGTAGATTTAGAAAATGGATGGATTGATGTAAATTTGAAGCATTTTTAATTTTCATTTTCTTCAACAATTAGACATTTTTAAATATTTGACATAAGACTCATTTATGCAGGTTCAGGAAATATGGTTAGAAGATTATAGTGTTCAGGCCGTATTCTAATGCATATGTCACAGACTTAATACCTAAAACCATCCATTCATCCAATAAGCCTGAACTAAGAGAAGCAAAATAGTTTTATTTTTCAACATAAATCCCGTAACAGTAATATATTTGTTATAACTTTCACAGTTTTTTTCTGCCACTGAAAAAAATGCATTTTTCTTGATTGTGCAACCATTTTAATAAAATTAATCAATCTTCATTGATCGCTGGCTCAGAGTGCTGTAATAATCTTAATGAATAATAATAATACAGCACACATCTACAAATTGCTGTTTCTAATCTGTTATGTACTATTACTGGTCAACATTATAACTGATATTATTTGAGTGTTTTTGTGCTGTGATGAAGTGGCGTCTCAATGGGATAGGGGGGTTGGGAGTATATCCTAATACAGTGGACACATTTTTACTCTTTCATATTGCTGCCAAAACTCACATATGTTCCAGATCAATGTTAAAATAAAGGTGAATGCAAACTATTTAATTTATTTAAGTCTAAATAATGTCTTGTTTAATTAGTTTAAATCAAAATACTCATATGTTAAGAAACATTAAAAAGAGTGCATCTTGACATTTTTCTTGTGCTGTCTGTTTCATTAACTGTATGGTAAAGACAGACCCATTTCTGCAGTACTTTTAGGGAATATTAGACTTGTATAGATTATGTCCAATTATAGTAAATTGTGACAGATGTCCAGGGACATTGCTCCACCAGGACGCCAGGAGACAGGAAGGACCAGGAGAGGGGCAGTATTTTCCCCAGAACGTGAGAGGGCAGCCTTCCTGGGTTGCATGGGGGACACGGAGCTGGGACACTCAACCCTGTAAGAGGGCGTGGCCACCATCAGGGGATGCTTAGACAGCTCCAGAACGGTGGTCGACAGCACTTCCGCCACAACAGGAAGTGCTATCAGAAGAGGAGCTGAATTGGCATGCAGCACTTACGCCACACCCAGAAGTGCTGCCGGATGCTAATCAAGAAGCACCTGGAGCACTTCCGGGTGCTGTATAAAGGAGGCCACCACACTCCACTCGGGGCTAGAGTTGGGAGGGAGAAGACATCAGCCTGAGTAGGAGGAGAAGGTAGCTGAAGAGTTAGGGAGAAAAGAGAGAGAAAAAGAGTCTGAGTTGGCTGGTTTAGGCATTGTGCTGCTCTTTTGTATAAATAAAGAGTGTGTACTCGGGACATTTGGTGTCTCTCTGTCTGTGGCTGGGCTGGTTTATGACACAGTACATTTATCATTTTATTTGTGGTTGGGTGGGTATGGGTTCATTTTTCATAACTGCTGGTGAGTGTGGACATAAAATATATCTGACACAACACACATCCCTAGTGCTTGCTAATCTGAATGGTAGCTATAAACTGGCCTCTTGTGAATGCATCCAGGGTTGGTTTCTGATCTTAGCCATGCCAAACAGCTAATTGCTTTTTGCAAATAAAATAAATGTGTGAGTTATGACACAATATGCTTTTTTGAAACAATTAGAGACGAGGTGACTTCACATGCAGGTCATATTAATAGAATGCCTGTACAATAATTTAATACTTGTACAGACAGCTAGAAACACTTAATACAGAACAGAACACTTCCCTAATGCATTAATTAGGATGTAAGTGATGATGAAACAAAACCCACCAACTCTTACCAAGTCATTTGTACAACATAACTAAGTACAATTCATGGTAATTTAATCAAAAAATGCTACTATATAGGCACACATTTATTGCTCCTCAGTTAGATACTTCTCTTAGTTGACCTTTTGTAACCATGTTAAAAAGCCTTATTTACAAATAGAATAAATATAGAAATAATGATTTCTGGTCATGAATATTGTGTATAAAGTCTCTTCTGTCCAAAACTCTATTGGGAAAAAAAATGAAATCCTGTGCTAGCACAGAATTAAGACCGTATAACAAACTGTGTCCTGCAATATGTCCCTTGTCTGCTTTTCAGCCACTGCTTAGCAAAAGGTCTTCATACATCACTTCATGCTGTTTCTGGAGTAGGCAAGTCATGCATTAAAACAGAATGTGTAAAATTCTACAGAATCTTTATTTAGAATGTGTGTTACAGTATTGTGTACTCACTTCCAAAATGAGATCATTTTACTCTAGTGCATTCATGTTACTAGGTTCCCAGGTGTCTTCTGCAGAAGAAAAACTTTCTTTCAAGCTGTCCATGCGGCATGATAAAAGTTAACGTAACTTATCAAATAACTTCTACAGTGTTCATGACAGCAACACCCACACCTTTCTCCCTTGTTTTCTCTGTGCTCTTTCCTCGACAGAAAAAAACGTAAAATGTTTTTGATGTAGAATGTCAGAGTCGACTATGTGAGTCTGTTGGAGTGCAACAATGACCTCATTCAGCATCAGCAGTGGACTGTGGATCACTCCTGTCTTTTGTGCATTGTTAGTCTCCTATACATTGTCCAGTAGATTGGTCATTATGGTTCTGACACTGCAGTATCCCACTTGGAGTTCTGGTATCTTCTTTTCTTTCTTGTCTTTTCTGCAGCAAAATTTCCATCTGCTTGTCAGGCTAGGGAAACTTAACCTTCACATACTCAGTGAAACAGGCAAACTGCAGCAGAACAGCATCTTACTGGCTGGAGGCTACCCAGCTTGGGCAGGCAGTAGCTGTCAAAAAAGACAGAGTGGTCTCTCTGATTATCAGAAGCAACCCCTGGCAACTTGTTCTACGCAAATGGACTGTGGCTTTTAACCGGTAGACTGCGGCACCTCATGTCTAAACCAACGCAATCTCGTCTAACCTGAGCCAACCCTCTAATGTACTCATTTCTAATCATGTCCATCCTCATCAGACCCATTTCAAATTTTAACATATTTAACTATGCCACCTCCAGTTCTGTCTCCTGTTTTTTTGGTCCGTCTCCAACCCACATAACATAGCTGGTCTCACTACCATCCTGTAGGCCTTCCCTTTCACTCTTGCTGATACCTATATGTTACAATTTACTCCTGACACTCTTCTCCACCCATTTCACCCTGCCTGCACTCTCTTTTTCACCTCTTTGCACAATCCCCATTACTCTGTACTGTTGATCCCAAGTATTTAAACTCATTCACCTTCACCAGCTTTACTCCCTGCATCCTCACCATTCCACTAACCTCCATCTCATTTACACACATGTATTCTGCCTTGTTCCTATTGACCTTCATTCCTCTCCTCTCTAGAGCATATCTCCACCTCTCCAGGGTCTCCTCAACCTGCTCCCTACTCTCGCTACAGATCGCAGTGTCATCAGCAAACATAAGAGTCCACAGGGACTCCTGTCTAATCTCGTCTGTCAACCTGTCCATCACCATTGCAAATAAGAAAGGGTTCAGAGCTGATCCCTGATGTAATCCCACCTCCAAGTTGAATGCATCTGTCACTCCTACCGCAGACCTCACCACTGTCACACTTCCCTCGTACATATCCTGTACCACTCTTACTTCTTTGCCACTCCTGACTTCCTCATACAATACCACAACTCCTCTCGAGGCACCCTGTCATATGCTTTATCCATGTCCACAAAGACGCAATTCGTCTTTCTGGCCTTCTCTATACTTCTCCATCAACACCATCAGAGCAAACATTGCATTTGTGGTGCTCTTTCCTGGCATGAAACCATACTGCTGCTCACTAATCATCACCTCACTTCTTATCCTAGCTTCCACTACTCTTTCCCATAACTTCATGCTATGGCTCATCAATTTTATTCCCCTATAGGTACTACAGCTCTGCACATCCCCCTTATTCTTAAAAATCAGTACCAGTACACTTCTCTACTAAATTTCTTCTCCACTAGGCCTCCCCTCTCCGCTACAATGGTGAAATCCGAGAGAAAGGCAAGAGCCAATACAACTTGGTGCCAGAGTATGTGTTGTGTCTGTTCTTAAGTGCCCAAATCCACTAGGCTCAGAATCCAAAAAATAAATGGTAAATAAATACATAAAAATAATACATAAACAGGAAAAATAAGTAAAAACTAACCAAAACAATAATGTAACAGGGAATACACATAAGCCAGGGAATAAACCTTGGCTGAAATATAACACAATGTCTAGTGGGTTTAAACTTGATCCAAAGTTCAAAAATAAAGAGCCTGCTCCTTCAAAACTTTTACAAAATGTTTATAAGATAACTCATTGTATCCTTTGCGGGTATATTTGCATGTTTATGCAATCCTTGCACTATGGAGGCACAAAATGAACTGTTTAATCTTCACTGAATGGCCTTCTTTGAGCTAAAATAAAAACTAAACTGGAAATAAACTGTAAGTCACCAATAATAAAAATTAAAACAGAAATTGTCAATACTTCATAAAACTAAACAGAAACTTAATTGACAGGTGAAAGTGGAACTAAAATAGCCTTGGGTCTCAGTTAAGTACAGATAAGCAGCAGTCACCTCCGACCGATGGCATTAAAGAGTTTTAAGACATTGGGTAAGAACATAGAGCATCTTTAACCATGCACAGATTCCTCTACTACATTTGGCCTATCATTGCCCAGTGTCTACATATTTCAGCTTCTATTTCAGCAGCTGTCACATTTGTTACCCATTAATAAAATTCAATATTATTTGAACTGTTTACCAGTGCTTATGCTCAATCAAGAGGCACTGTGACAATATTGACAGCTAAGAGATTATAAGAAGAAAATGAATTACCAAGCAAATTGATTGTGTTCTTTTTTGTTTTCATTTGTTCTGGCCACCTGAAAGTAGCAAATGCCAGAATCAGATGTACTATCATTATATTATATGTATTTTCTCATAAAAAAAAACTCCTTCTGGGTGAAACTGTGTCTTCTCAAACATATAATACTAGAGTGTTTCTTTTGAGTAACGACATCTGACTCTAATGGAGTCTGTCCCTGGGCAATCCTAACAAAAAAATCAACAAAAGTTTCTAACAAATGGATTTCACACTTATATGGATGAACAACTATAGTGTCTGTATGCTACAGGACAAAATCTTAAATAACAAAAACATAAAAGCATGGATTCATTATTTAAAGGAAAGTTAACAACTGTCTGATCTCATTTAAATACATGCAAGAGAAAAAGGCTATTGGAAAAGTCTGACTATAAAGATGGATTTAAATGATGCCTCATAGAAAGAGATACAATGGAAAAAAATGTGCTTTATTAATTTGGTGAAATGAACAAATTATTAAAGGGTATGGTTTCCCAGCATTCCTTTCATGGAACGTCTCTAATTGGAATATTAATTTGATGCTTTGTTGATTTCCAAATACAAGCAGTCAATCAAGGGTCAAAAGCCACAAGAGAAATTCTTGCAAAGGCAGCTGGATAATTTAGGTACTTGTATCTACTTATGACATCTTCCTTATTGTAAAGGATTTTTTTTACTCAGAGGTCAACTCTTTGTATCCTCACCCATTACACTTTTTCAACCTGTTACTTAAAACACAATAGCAATACCAAAAGGATGACTATTATCCATAAACCTAACTAGAAATTATTTAAAGCTGATCCCTTTCCATTATTTCCCATTTTTATTATTCATAACTACAGTTTATTTCCTAATAAATCCTACTATAATTTGTAGCATGCTATAAATGTTATATTTTTACACCAACACATTGACATCTTACCAATAAGTGTGAAACAGAGGAGTTTTGAAAAATATGTTCCATGTCAGAAACCAACAGCATCTTTCTACATGCTTCCATTACTGGATGACAGAGTAATGATGCAATTATGTCAACCACTGCTGATACAGAGATTGCTACATCTGTTTTATCATATTTTTGCATCACTGAACATGCAGATGTTACTATTTTTCTAAAATACACAATTTATAAAAATCATTTTTCAGTAGTGAGCTCCTTGCTGCACTTGACCACACACTTTCTACATCCAGGATTTTAGCAGGTCTAGCAAACAACAAGAGATATTAAACTGAATCATTACCTCAGTATGTTTAAATATTGTGATCTTCATTTTTTAAAGGTTGTGTTTTTGTGGATGCTTGTTTGATTTACATACAGACATATTCATTTACATATGTCCTTCTTTTTGCCATGGTACTTATGAGTGAAGTGAACCAGAGAATATCACTTTACAAAGTTCAGATTTTAGATAACTACCTATAGTGGACAAATCTGTTAATTACAGGTTTCCAATATTACCTGTCTTTACTGATTGAATCATGTTGACCTCCTTGGGATCTAAAATTCACTGACACTGGCATACTTATATTCCACAGACATGTCATGAAGCTCTTAGTGGACACACATAGCTTTTGAATTTAAGGTTTCTGTACATCTGTCTTAGATACTTTATTATTGCTCATATACAAAAAGCAGCTCAGCAATACTCCATAAAGCTCACTCTTTCTCTCTCTGTCATATAATTTTCTAACCTGCATAACCCAGGATCACAGGGTGTGCTGGAGCCTATTCCAGCTAGGATAAGGAAGGAAAAAACTCTGGATAAGAACCACACACCAACACGCAGACACACGCATACACACACACAACAAACACACACTATGGCCAATTAAGTGTTGCCAATTCACTTAAACTGAATGTCTTTGGACAGTGGGAAGAAACTGTACCACCCGGAGGATACCTACATAAATACAGGGAGTACATGCAAACTCAACACAGAAAACACCTGGGATGCAAACCTTGTTCTCCTTACTGCAAGGCAGCAATGCTACCACTGCATTTCTCTCTTAGGCTGTAATCAAATATATCTGTAAATTTAATCTTCAATGGATACTTTGAGGTTTACAGTACTGATCCAGACTGTACTGTATTGTAAAAGTATGCTGTTAACACTAGAATCCCTGAAGCCTACGAAAAAACTCATAATCCTGGCCCACCTTAAATCTCTTCGCACCTCTCCATCAGCGTCTTTTGTTTTGTAAAAATAACAAAATATTTTATGCATCTTAATTGTGTTATAATGCTTTCTGTATGGTAACAGGACAACAGGATATGAATAAGAATGTTAAATATGTAATTATATATAATTCATTCTATACATACATACACACATACATACATAGTTATTATAATAATGTAGAAATTATTCAAATATATATGTAATATGCAATCATGAGGAATTCCCATATACACCAGAGTATAAATGAATCAAAAGAATCAATTCACTTACTGTAAATGGGTAGTTTGAAGGAATTGAATCAGCAAAATGAATCAAAATTCCCATGACACTGCAGCTGTCAAAAGAATCAATAAAATACACCAGCAGGCAGTGTGGCTTAGTGGTTAAGGCTTTGGACTTCATGCTCTGCGGTTGTGGGTTCAAATCCTACTACTGACACTGTATAACCAAGAGCAAGTCAGTTGAACTGCCTGTGCTCTATTTGGAAAACCAAAAGAAATGTAACCAATTGTTCCATAAATATAGTAAGTCACCTTGGATAAAGGTGTCAGCCAAATAAGTAAATGGAAGTGCCAATTTATTGGGGGTGGTAAATAAATTAAAAGCTACAACATACATAAGAAAACAATAGTAACACCAGCAATAATAATAATCTTTAGACTGGTGTAACATGAGAAGCACAGGTGTAGTGAAATAAAACTGACAATCAACAAGGTAACAGAATTAGAGCTGTAGGCTTTGAGGGCATTGACTGCATTGGCAAAGGCAAATGTAATTCAAAGTATACAGTGAGAGTGTTCATTAATTAGAGGAGAAGATTGCTTTATTTGTATATCTTTGTGAAATGCAACAAACAGGAAGCAATTCTGATGTTACAGTCTAGTTTTCTGCGGTTCCCTCACTACAGCCAGGTAAAGCCCAAAAGATGGTTTAGGCATTAGAACATTAGAACTTCTCTTGACGAGTACAGGCCATTCAGCCCAACAAAGCTCGGCAGTCCTATCCACTTATTTTCTCCATTAAAACATCAAGTCGCGTTTTGAAAGTCCTTAACGTCTTACTGTCTACCACACTACTTGGTAGCTTATTCCAAGTGTCTGTCATTCTTTGTGTAAAGAAAAACTTCCTAATGTTTGTGCGAAATTTACCCTTAACAAGTTTCCAACTTGTCCCTTTGTTCTTGATGAACTCATTTTAAAATAACAGTCTCGATCCACTGTATTAATTCCCTTCATAATTTTAAACACTTCAATCATGTCACCTCTTAATCTTCTTTTGCTTAAACTGTAAAGGCTCAGCTCTTTTAATCTTTCCTCATAATTCAACCCCTGTAGCCCTGGAATCAGCCTAGCTGCTCTTCTCTGGACCTTTTCTAGCGCAGCTATGTCCTTTTTGTAGCCTGGAGACCAAAACTGCACACAGCACTCAAGATGAGGCCTCACCAGTGCATTATAAAGGTTGAGCATAACCTCCTTGGACTTGTACTCCACAGATCGTGCTATATAACCTAGCATTCTGTTAGCCTTTTTAATGACTTCTGAACACTGTCGGGAAGGATAGCGTAGAGTCCACTATGACTCCTAAATCCTTCTCATAAGGTGTACTCTCAATTTTCCGACCGCCCATTGTGTATTCAAACCTAACCTTTTTACTTCCTATGTGTAATACTTTACATTTACTTACATTAAATTTCATCTACCACAAATCTGCCCAAGCCTGTATGCTGTCCAAGTCCTTTTGTAATGATATGACAGATTCCAAATTATCTGGTAATCCACCTATCTTGGTATCATCTCCAAACCAGCTTGTTAGTTATATTCCTATCTAAATCATTTATATATATTAAAAATAGCAGCGGCCCTAGCACTGACCCCTGTGGAACACCACTCTTAACATCAGCCAGTTCTGATGAGGTTCCTCGCACCATCACCCTCTGCTTCCTGTGTCTGAGCCAATTCTGCACCCATCTAAAAACATCACCCTGAACTCCCATTTCTTTTAACTTGATGCCCAACCTCTCATGTGGCACCTTATCAAATGCTTTCTGAAAGTCCAGATAAATAATATCATAAGCTCCACTTTGATCGTATTCTTTTGTTGCCTCCTCATAGAATTCCAGCATGTTAGTAAAACATGACCTCCCAATTCTGAACCCATGCTGACTGTTCAGAATAACTCCTGTCCTTTCCATGTGTTGCTCAATCTTATCCTTAATAATTCCTTCCATTAATTTTCCTGTGATGCATGTTAAGCTTACTGGCCTATAGTTGCTTGGATCTGCCCTGTCACCCTTTTTATATAATGGGATGATATTTGCCATTTTCCAGTCCTTCGGAATCTCTCCAGTGCGCAGTGACTTCCTAAAAATATGTGTCAAGGGTTTATATATGTACTCACTAGCCTCCTTAAGAACATGAGGATAAATATTATCTGGTCCTGGTGATTTGTTTGATTTCATCTTATTTAATCTGAGCAGCACTTCTCCTTCTACAATTTCCAAATCCTCAGTACCTCCTTAGTAGTCACGTTTACCTCTGGGAGGTTATCCACTTGCTCACTTGTAAACACCTCAGAAAAATGTAAGTTTAGGGCATCTGCTATTTCATTGTCTGTATTTTTTAATTCCCCTTTACTATTCCTGATGAACTTGACCTCCTCCTTAACTGTTCTTTTACTACTAAAATACTGAAAGAATCTCTTAGGGTCTTCTTTCACCTTATC
This sequence comes from Polypterus senegalus, assembly GCF_016835505.1. Taxonomy (NCBI): domain Eukaryota; kingdom Metazoa; phylum Chordata; class Cladistia; order Polypteriformes; family Polypteridae; genus Polypterus; species Polypterus senegalus. The sequence goes on from NC_053159.1 coordinate 43,609,195, forward strand.
TGCTATATTCCTCTCCAACTGTCTTTTAGCCTCCCTGATATCCTTCTTAATGGTTGCCCTCATGTTCTCATACGTTCTTCAATTCACTTTGCAGTCATTAGTCTTATATGCCTTATACAGCTGTTTTTTCCTTTGCAACTTCTTTTTTAAATCTTTATTAATCCATCGTGGAGTTTTTTTTTAGTTTCCTATTAATTCCAAATTTAGGTATGTATCTGTCCTGCATTACATGTAAAACATTTTAAAACCTGTTCCACTGCTCCTCAACTGTCTCCACACTTAAAAGCTTATCACAGTCTATCCTACTTAGACTTTGTCACATCTGCTCAAAATTAGCCCTACAAAAGTTCAACTTAACAATTTTAGTCTTTGCATCTGTACTCTTACAAAATACTGAGAATTGTATTACATTATGGTCACTTGACCCTAGTGGTTCAATCACCTCTACACCCTCAATTCTATCCTGATTATTACAAAATACTAAATCCAGACAGGCTTCACCCCCTGTTGGTGCTTTAACATGCTGTGTTAAAAAACAGTCACTGATTATTTCTAAAAACTCCTGCTCTTGTGCTCCTCCATCTGCAAGGTTATCCCAGTTAATATTTGGATAATTAAAGTCCCCCATGACTATAATACCTCCCTGTAAACTTGCCTTTTTGATATTACTAAAAAGTTGTGTGTTAAAATTACTGTCTGAATTGGGTGGTCCATAACACACTCCTAAATTAAGACCTTTTTCCCTAATATTTTCCAGGTGAAGCCACATGTCCTCACTAAGATGGGGCTCATCATCCAACTGAAGAGGTCTTACATTTAAACCCTGTTTGGCATAAACAGCAACCCCACCTCCATTTCTGTTCTGTCTATCTTTCCTAAAAAATGTGTATTCCTCTATATTACACCTATCCCCAGTTCAGATGTAACCCGTCACGGCGGAACAGGTCCCATCTGTGCCAAAAGGAGTCCCAATGCCCCATAAACCTATGCCCTTCTACCCTGCACCAAGATTTGAGCCATGTGTTAAGCCTTCTAATCTTCTCAGTCTTACCTGGACTGGCGCGTGGCACAGGCAGAACTTCGGAGAAGACTACCTTATCAGTTCTGCTCCTCAGTTTGGCACCTAACTCTTTGAATTTGGATCACAGAACTGAGAGACTACTCTTATGTATGTCATTTGTTCCAACACATGGACAATGACAACTGGATCCACCCCTGCTCTGGCCAAGAGCCTATCAACGCTTCCAGGGAGGTCTTCCACCTGTGCTCCCGGAAAGTAACACACCGTGAAACTCTCTTTCTCTGGAGCACACCCGCGCTTCAATCCCCCTAATGATTGAGTCCCCAGCTATCACTACCTCTCTCTTTTTGGGAACTGGTTTTGAAGTGGTCCGTTGGGGCACCTCATACCTGCCTACCACCTCAGAATTATTAGAGACACCGTCCAGCTCCGCAAGGACATGATAACAGTTCGACACTTCTAATTCTGGGGTTGATGCCCCCAGACAGTGTGCACCCTTTACCTTACGGCTTGTGACCGTGAATCACCTATTCCTACCTGTCTGGTCTGGAGTCTCCTCCCGTGCCACCTTGTGGGTGCACACTATTTCTCTAAATGACACCTGGGCCAAGTCTGCCAATTCTCTATTACAACGAAGGTCGGCCAACTCCTCCTCCTGTTCAGAGACCCTGAGCTCGAGGTGCTGAATCAGCCTGCATCTCTTGCAGATGTAGCCCTCATAGACAACTGGCTCTTCCAAACCATCATCAAAAAAGTCCAGCATCCAACAGGACTTGCATTGCACTGGCCTCATTATTAAAATTTGAGTACTAAACTGCCTTAACTTTTTTTTTTCTTAAAATTAAATTTTTTATTCTTTCAGCTGCTCCTTAACTTATCTAACACTAAGATCTGCTACATATATTTTACATCTTTTCCCCTTAAGCTCCTGTACTGTTCTCCCTCTCAGCTGCCTGCTATTTGTCTTTCTATGAGGTTTACTTTTCTCTGTCTCTTCTCTTAACTTCTGCGCTCCTCTTACTTATAAGCTCTCCACTCGCACTGTTTGTATTCCCCCGTATTAATGAACCAATACGCTGTCTCCTACTTAACTGTTCTACCTCTGGACCACTAAGGACAGTTTAATCTAAAATAAACAAATAAAACTTTACTACCATATTTGCTCCTACAGCCCCTTGTGCCTGATCGGCGTCTTAAGGCAGGCCGCTTACCTACGCACTGCTGAGCCTTCCACTTTTACTGCTTTGAAGTCAGCCGCAGCCTTTTTTTCTTTTGCTTTAAACTAAGGAATCGCTGTTACAACGACGCGGTTACTTACTTACAAATGCCGATATCAGTTGCTGCTTCTTTCTACCCTGCCTCCTCGATGCTAATTCAAATACAGATAACAAGAATAGGTACAAGTACAAATAACTTTTCCAAGCACACCTCCAAACACCCAGCTACTTTTGCTCTTGTGCGGGCAAAAAAAACCCTTCTAAAGGGAAAAAAGCTTTAAAAATTCCCACACGGTTCCTTAGCGGCAACCAAAACCCAAGTTTTTAAGAACAAAATGTATTTTTTTATTAAAATCTCACACCACAGAACAAACTAAAAACTCTCAACAGACTCTAGCGTTTGCAAAGCACACGTCAGCCACGTGTTTATTAATATAGTATGGTCCTATTCTTCTAAGTTTCCCCATTCCTCTCTCAGTGAAGTGTTATTCCTACTTCTCTGGAATGAATGTAATGTAACTACATATGAGAGCCACTTATACTTTGAATTAAATCAGCCTTTAGCACTCCTCTTGAATCGTATAACTGCAGTCTTGATGTACTTCAGTTATACAGTAGATTATTATCATTGTTGTGGTTAACTAGTAAGTTGTAGGCTATCATTTTTGCCCACAAATGTTTGTCAAAATGGAAAACTTGAAAGAAATGTTTTGATGACTGTGTAAAAAGTACAGATAATTGAGTGAAGCTTTTCAAAACTACAAAAAATTATGTGAACAAAACTAAATTTAAAAATACCATCAATTTGAAATTATTACTTATTAGTAATCTCTTTCTGCTACTTTAGCACTTACGTATATTTGCATTTTTTAAAAGCTAATATTTACTACTTTGATTTTAAAAAATACATATGTGTTAAGAGCAATATTGTCAATTCATTTTGGAGCCAAACTCCGATCTTCAGAACACAAACCGACCAATTAAGCCACTACGCTATTCAGTTGCTGTTATCAGTAAGCCTCTAGTTACAAAACAGCAAATGAATGAGTCAAATTCATGGTAATTTATGCAAAGAAAATAGATTATAGCAATATTTTTAGTAGCAACTGTGTATACTTGCATACAACATTCAGATAATTTTAGAGTTCCAATTGATGATTTTTTTAAAGAATTTTTAAAATTTAATTTCCAAGGTTGTAACTGCCATTACCTTGTGTCAGGAGGTCTGTTAAAATGTAACCTGTGAGGACTGAGACAGTATAATTCAGTTTATCGAGCAATTACTGAAACACATTTTGGCAGGTGTGAGCATTCCTTAATTAACAGCTGAACTTTAAAGTGCAAGACTGTCATTTTAAAAAACTTAGAGCAAGTTGCTGGTGATACATTTTACATCCAGCAATCTGTTTTATAATCCTTCTTTCATCTAGTATTGTGCCCCGGCAAATAAGTTTAATTTATGCAGTTTAATTTTATCTATTAGAATTGGCTCCAGGAAGCCATCCTCAACCGAATAAAATGAAAAGGTTTTCCTACTTTGCAACTTCCAAACTGCAGATACATAAGGCATGGCTGTGCAAAATGAATTCTCTATGATACCATTTACATATTTATAATATAATAATTTAATGTAATAAAACAATTATTTTCCACACATTAACATAATATAGTCATCCCTTCTATAAAAAAGTTAAACTCACAAATATTTAACTAAATACTCCTCACTCCTTTGCATTTTGATTACTTCACAGCTTTTGTTTTTATTTCTTATTAACATAGTGAACCTTGGACTCATTTATGCCATAGTTGCGGCCCATAGATGCGAAAGAATGCCTAGCTTTTATCACATCCAGAATTAAAAAATTCTCTTTTTCTGTGTAGGCTCAGTAGCACTACAGCTTTGAAAAGGTCAAAGACAGTAGCTCTTGCAGACGTTGCTTAATTTGCTTCATTGTCGGTTATTTAGACATGCATTCTGCATGTGACTAGTTAACAGTAAATTATATGGCGATCGCATATTTTGAGTAAAAAGTGTCTTCTGCAAAGAAGTCTGCCTGTTAATGTTGTTTGTTTAATTTTAGCACTCTAGATGTCTTGCAATCAAGAATTTGCGAATCACTTTTTAAAAGAAATTACAGATTGTCAACTTGGAAAACCTGATAATGATAAATTAAGGTAATTTCTCTGTTGCTTATTTACTTAAATGTGATAAATTAATAATTTGCACATTGGAATCCTGTCACTTTGGACACTGGGATTCCATTGGTATATCAAAAATTACAAGATTTTTTATTTTTTTTTATTTTTTAGGATGTTAATCCTCAAAATACATCTAGACCCATGGTATCATGTATAACATGGCAACAGGCATTCTTCTTCATCTTCATTAAAGAGCACAGGGATAACTGTAAATTGTATCTTGTCTCATACTCAGTTTCATATACAGAATTAACTTGTATTAATTCATGTTTTAACTTATAAGGAGCAAACAGTTGTTTCAAACTAGATTAAGTAATGTTCATGAGGTACAATTTTCTGTTTAGGAGTTCTGATCAGGCATATACCAGCAATGATAATCCAGCGATAACAGAACCGACCATTCCTGCTTTTGACCTACACAGCAGATACACAGCGACTGAAGTCAGACCAACTTCCACAGCCAGTACCACAAGCAGTGGAGATGACTTGAAGGAGAAAATAGGTTGATTTCATAGTTACAGGAACTAAAGACTGCATATGTTCTTGGGTTTTGAGTTTTAGAAACGAAAGGGTTTATATAACATGTGACATATGCTCTTTATTTTTCCACAGGTTGGAAAAACGTAAGTGATCCACAGGAAGCATCAAATGACTTTAAAATGTCTTTGCTAAAAAATAATGAAAATGAATTACCACTTGTTCTGAAAATGGATATGACTTGTAGTAAGGAAGATTGTGAAAAATGTGTTCTTTACTTATATAAAAGAATGTGACATTGTAGCTCCTGTTACTTGTACCCATGAAGGTTGGCAGTACATTTAGTGAACACACTTTAGAGAACATCTTGATTTTTTTCTATCCTACTGTGTGAGTGATAACATTGATGTAATATATGAGATGCAGCTGTTGGAGAGCGTGTAGTCCAACACTTTTTTAGCACACTGCTGGCAAAAGTTCAATTTGGTTTCAATATGAATATTGGTCAGTATGACACATTTTTCTCTGTATTATCTGGTTAGTTGTTTCATCTATTGTGGACAATGTTAAATTGCTGTGTTTGTCCTTTATCAGGAAATGTGGCATGGACATTGTTGTTTCAAGAAGATCCTGACCACCTGATTCCAAGCACTTCTGAGTGTCTTGCTAAAAGCAGTCTTTTTGAAGCAGCTGGAAGAATATTGGGTCACTCTTTCTTCCTGGATGGTCCTGGTCTTGTTTGACTGAGTCCTGCTGCCATACATGTATTACTTGGAGGTCAGCCAGAGCTGACAACTGTGGCAATTGAAGACTATGCAGACCTGGAATCCATAACCAGAGCATAACTAGCATGTGCCAATATTCAAACATTTTTTGTGTTGTGGTGGATTGCCGGCATTTTACTCCGGCCCTCACACCCTGGCCGCTAGGAGGAGCTCTCCCGAGAGCATATACGGGCCCCGAATTCCAGCAGGGCCTCATGGACTATGTAGTTTTATACACAGCCCTGCTGGATACCTTGGGGGCCACTGGGAGTCGCTGTCGGGAGGCCAATGGACTAATTTGGGCACCATGACCCGGAAGTTCGTCACAGGAAGAGCGACGGGCTTCCGGGGTAAAGAAAAGTACTGTTTACCCTCACCCGGAAGGAATAAGGACTTGTGGAACTGTTGGGCAGAAAGACTTCCGGGTCAGGAGGAATAAAAAGACTCTGGGAACTCCCAGACAACGAGCTGAGCTGGGTGGTAGGAGGGCAACGCGTCTGGGAGTGGAGGATTGTTGATTATTGTTATTGTGCTTTATGAATATAGTGGAGTGGAGGGTGCTTGGTGCACATTATTATAATAAATATAATTATTGTGGCAATTTTACCAGGTGTTTGGCGTGGTACCTGAGGGTTCAAGGGAGCAATACTGCCCCCTACTGCGACAGTGTGTTTACTCAAAAAGCATTGAGATATTATAAGTTTGTTTTCTTTTTCTGTTCTTTTAAACAACTGAATGAATTATATCACTAATATCCATTTCCTGTAATTTTTTTAATCTACCTGCAAGGTGACACAGAAGAACAAAAAATACTTTATAAATATTTTACACATTTTTCAGCATCATCCAGAGCTTTGGCTGGCATAATTAAATTGTGGTTGGGATGGGAGGTCGTGCTGAAGTAGCTCAATGTTGAGCTATCGACTGGTACCTGTACAATATCAGGCACATTTCAGGTCAGGTTGTTGAACATGCACTGGTGCTACGTGTTGCTGTACTCACCATATGACAAAACAGCTTGAGATCCTGGTTGGCAACCCCAAGCTAACACATAGTGCAGTCCCACCATCCTGGAAATGATCATCTATCCAGGTGTTACATGGATGTCCCCTTGGCCTGGTCCAGCCATTTAGGTCCTCAACAATGAAGATCCAGCTAGCCGGATCACACACAGGGAATCATGCCACATGGCTGTAGTGCCGTAACTGAAGCTCCCTCATTCAGGACTTCATGAACAACTGCTCATTTGACACAAAGTCAAACCAGCCGTACCCAAAGATTCTCTGAAGAGACACAGTACTGTCTTCATTTCAGGTCACTGCATAGCATCCATGTCGCTGAACTATATAACAAGAAGCAACAGCACTCTAAAGACTTGGACTTTCATCCTTTTGCATAGATATTGGGAGCACTACACACCCATTTCCAGTGACGTCATGACCCCCATGCTCTCCCAATCTATCTACTGACTTCATAGAAAGAGTCACCAGAGACATGAATTTCACTGCCTAGGTAAGTAAACCACTCGACAAGGTTGACACTCTCTCCGCAGACAGACACAGTGCTAATGGCTGTGCCTATGAGGTCACTAAATGCCTGGATCTTGTTTTTTATCCAGGACAGCCCAGACACTCAAGACTCTTCACTCAGTCTCTCGAGAGCCCCAATCAGAGACTCCATAGACTCTGCGAGAATCACAGCATCGTCAGCAAAGTCAAGATCAGTGAATATTTTTTCACCCACAGATGCCCCACAGCCATTGGACCCTACAACCTTGCCCAACACCCAGTCCATGCAAGCACTGAACAGAGTAGGACCAAGAACATACCCTGATGGACCCCAGAATCAACTGGGAAAAACACAGAGGCCTTCACTCTGCACAGCACTTACAGTACCAATTTACAGGCCAGACATGATATCCAGCAACCTTGAGGGATCCCGCAGTCTCAGGATGTCCCACAGGGTAGCTCGATCAACTGAGTTGAACACTTTATGAAAATCAACAAAGGCTGCAAAGAAACTGCAAATATTCTCATTTGCATTCCATAAGAACCCTCAGTGCCAGGATCATGTTGATAGTAGACTTCTTAGGCGTAAAACCAGACTGCTCTGGTCACTGATAGATGAGTAAGTGATCACAGATCCTACTGAGGACGACCCTAGCAAGGACCTTACCTGGCACTGAGAGCAGTGTTATTCCCCTGTAGTTGCCGTAATACAGGTGATCACCCTTCTCTTTCCAGATAGGGACGACAAGTCCCATTTTCCAGTCAGTTGGGATGACGCCAGTCTCCTAAATAGAAGCAAAGATTGCTTGCAATGCCAGGAGAATAGCCTTACCACCAGCTTGGAGAAGTTCACCACGGATATCACAAATCCCTGCAGCCTTTCCTCCCCTCAGCTGGTTCACCACCTGTGCATTCTCAGTGAGATTGGGTGGTTCACAGCTAATTGGAGGTCCAACCCAATAACTCCTTAATTGCTGTCATCCTGAAAATGTAATACAAACACTAATTAAACATCAGTGTTGTAAATCTTTTTTCATAAGTATAAACTCCCAGATGGTTACTTATTGCTTTTGTTTTGATGTCTGTTGAAAACTGCTCAGGACAATATTTATTGGTATAGTTTAGCAAAGAATTTTTTATTTGCATATCACATAAAGAATCAGTACACACATATGACAATGTAGACAAGGGAAAAATATAAAATTTTACTTTCCCCCGAAAGATCAAGATTTTTTTTTTGTTAGATTCCAGGAATGTGTTATTGTACAGAAAAGTTTAGTTTAATACACACTATCATAATCAGTACCTCTGTGGGATTATCTAGATCATGTTCCATATGTCTCATCCACTTCTGTAAAGGAGGTTGGCTTTGTTCACTTCACAGACCATGAAGGTTTCAGGCATTTTGGAAGGAGTTAAGGTTCTTCTGTATAACTGGAAGGAAATTCCAGTGCAATGAGAACAAATGAAGCTCATTGTCTGGCTCACGAAGATGCTATCTTTCTAAGCTGAAAAATATGGAGTAGAAGAGGTCAAGTGCATGCTCATACACATCTCTCATCATTCCCTAAATACTGTTGGATGAAAAATACTGTACATTTGTTGTGAGATTCTGAATTAAAGTCAAAACTTTACTTGGGTACTTCTGAAATTTAGACTACTCAAAGAAACAGACAGGATCATTTGGTGATATCCTGATGATTATAACAATGAGAAGCTATAAAGGCAGACAGACTTATAATGAGTCTGATTGGCTGCACTTTTGGACTATTCAAGCTATCATTATATATCACTGACAATATGCTGTAATTTGGAATATCCAAAATTATATTTATTTGGTTATGCATGCTTCTTCCTGTGATGTGTGAATTTCTATTGACTCCTTTTACTTGAACCATGAGTTCTGCCACACCAACATTCACTCCACCCTTGTCTGAGTGGGCACTGTATGGCAAGTCAAATTGTTCCACAGCAGAAAAACAACTATACAGGATCGTATTAGCATGGTTATTAGCAGACACTGTTAGGTACACAAGAAACCAACAAAATCCATTCCAAGGACACCCGACCTCCACTGGCATGTGGAAAACATGATAAACACCACAAATTCAGCAGTTTGATATGTGTGCAAATAATGATAACAGCCAAATATAAGTTGACAGGAAATACGGATTCATTATAGTGTATAACTCTAATAAACCTATAAAGTGTATAGGCAACAAATTTAGAATATGGGCTGGATAACATTTCCCTACTTGAAGTATATTTATGATAGTTGCTGCTTACCTTATCAACTTGTGGTTGTCATCTATATGCCACAGACAATTAGGTCCAGTAACAGAATACTGACATCATCTTAATGAATGCAGCCTCAAAGATCTTCTCATAACCCCTTCTTGATCCACTTTGCATATTGACTCTTGCACCTAAATGAAGAATACTTTTTTGTTTTCGTAAATTTGTCATTTAGTTTGCTAGTTTATATTAACTATATAATCTTAAACTCACAAACCAGCTACGGAGTAATAAATACAACATACCTGAGACCCATACTCTTCACAATACCAGATGGCCGTTTAGCATCTTGTATCCCATCTAACTCATCATTTGAGATGTAGGAACAAAACTCTGAAAAACTGTGAAGTTTTTTGGCTGGCTACTCACACAAGTATACAGCTCTAATCTATGATAGCTACACTTTAAAGGGTTAAACACTTTGGGCCACATAACATTTACCATTTTTGTGATAAGACATCCCTTGCTTAAATTAGATTTGGCTTAGCGCAAAGTGGGTAAACCAGCGAAATTACTTAGCAAACCTGGCAAACTAACTTTTACCATTTTTCTGACAAGAAGCACACTTGGACTAAATTGTGGTTGGGTAAAGGTTAAATTAGGGTGCTCATTATTGTAAAACTGCTAAATGTCTGATGGCTAAATGAGATTACAATCTTTTAAAGTGCCTGCTAAATATTACATATCAGTATGGTAGATAAGAAAGTACTATTCCACTGATCAGTGCTTTCAAGTTATGTGAAAAAATATTCAAATGTGAGTTGGTACTTCTTTTGACATTCCAAGTGTCTAAACTAATACAGGTGCAGCTCATCGTTTATCAAACTGTCTCATGCTCCTTGTGATCATCTTCTCTGATACACTGTATAGATCTGCAATCTGCTGTACTTTTAAACTGCATAAAAGAAATGTTCTTTTGACTCATTTACCTCCATCTCTCGCATAGACATACTGAATTAGGCATGAGCAATCTATAGAAGACAATTCACTATTCAAAACACAGTATGTGCTAAAGCCCACTAAGCTGTATTTCATGTTGTATTTCGAGGAATATCATGGACAAAATTAAATAATAAATAAATAAAGCAACAAAAAACCTATTTCATGACATATTTATTTACTTATGCTCACATTTAATGCTCTTTTTATTTATTTTTTGTCACTTTTGACAGTACCTTTACTTATTTGCACATTTATTTATTTCATTTTATTAGAAATATTCTTCCACTAATAAAATTAGAACATTTTATACATTTTAGGTTACGTAACAAGCCACTGCAACACTTGGAATGGTTTCTATGACTGAATAAATAGACATAACTTTTCACAGCATTGCTTCAAACATGACAGTTTTGACATTTCAGAAGAGGTAGCAAAGTGTTCCCTTGTCTCTAAAGTGCCCTTTTAAATGACCTCTTAAGTTAGATTAAACTGAGGGCATATAAATCAATTATATGACAAGTAAAAAAAATACTCCTTTGTTTGCATTGTTATGGTCTGTTTCCATTCTTGTTATGTTTTTGTTTTACATCTCCAAAGTAAGAAAATGTTCTATCACACTTGTGCATTCTCACCACAGTGGAGAACTTCCATTAGCATGGATGTTACATCACACACAGGACATGAAGCAGCAGCAGTTACTCAGGTAACTCATGAAGCAGTTACCTACTTAGTCCTAGGTCCTCCTGTGTCTTTGGAGACATAGCAAGCTGGCACTACCTTTTCCAATTGGCTGTTACTCTTTCAGAGTCTTGCCAGGCAATGTTAACTTGTTTCATGTCATAGTGGAATTTTCTGAGCTACCTAAGATTTGACCTTCCTCATTTCCGCTTCCCATCAGGTGGAATCCATTTCATGGCTGTCTTTTAATAATAGTATTCGGGGAGATGCAGGATATGCCCTTCACCCTTCTCCAGACCTCTTTGTTAGTAACATGGTCATGCCTACCTCAGGCCTCAAGCATCTCTGGTGGAACACATTCAGCTTCTTATCAGTTCTGACTGTACTCTTTCATGTTTCAATGGTATAGACAGCTGTTTGGTGGAACAATGCTATTACAGAGCTGGAGTTTCATGTCAATGGTAATGGTGGTGGCAGACAAGATGGAGTACATTCTTTGAAAAATCGCCCATGTCTTGCCGATTCTACAATTAACATCAGCTTCAATGTCACCATCAATGCTCACTGTGCTACCTAGATAAGTGAAGTGGTCCAATGTTTCAATTTCTATTTGGTTGACTTGGATGGCCATTGTGGTTTGATTGTTGTTGCTGTCTACCTTCATTGCTTTTTGTCTTCTCTGAACTGATTCTCAGTCCAATTTTCTCAGCATTTTGTTCTAGCCTCTGTAGGTCTCCATCATTCTTGGCCACGACCAGGGACCTCATGTATATATGTTGAGTACGCCCTTTTCCATGCATACTTCAAGATGTATAAAAACTAATCTTGGCATAAGCCATGCACATTTTTACGGTATCCCCCTACCTTGCGTATGCACGTTTCTGCTCAGTTTTGCAAATTGGAGGAACTCAGTGTCAAAGCAGTGCTACTGTTTCTGTGGTCTACTTTTCTTTTTTAGATTTACATCTATAATGTGGGTTTTATCAAATACATTAAAATTAATTGCATGTTGTTTACAAATTTAATCCACTTGATTGTAATCAAATTGTCACAATATAATGCTGCACGGAATGGCCAAACTATTCCAACCACTATAGCTGCATTAGTGTTGTTAGAAGTCATTGCAAAAGGAAGAATTATAAAAGAGTGTGTTATTTATAGGTGATGATTAATGGCTTCTAAATCGATTTCGATTACCAAGAGATATCCTCTTGGAGCTGTGTGCTGAACTGGTGCCAGCTTTACAAAGGCAGACTTTTAGGAATTGTGCTCTACCTGCTCTTTTGCAAGTACTGTCCACTGTAAGGTTTTTAGCTACTGGAGCTTTTCAACATGAACCTGCTGACTGATTGTGTATTTTTCAGTCTTCACTGAGTCGCACCATGCCAGCTGTAAAGGATGGTATTATTCCCTTGTCATCCAGGTATATAGAATTTCCTTACACTACGGCTGAACTAGGAAACACGAAAGCACAATTCACAGCAACATCCAGTTTTACAAATGTAATTGGAGTGGTCAGCTCCACACATATTGCTATAACAACAGCGCTGGACAAGTTGCATCAACCAGAATTTAAGCACCAAATGAATGAGCTGGCATTGCATCATATAAAGCTGGAGTACCTATAAAAACGGCAGCTTTGTACAGTCACAGGTACTTTTTTCAACTAGTGTGGCAAAAGCCAAGCAGTTCTTTTAAGGATAGTGAGTCACCAGAAAAGAGCCATGTAAAAAGCAGAGAATCGGCTCGGCTCCAATGCTGCACTATACAGAAGATGAATCTGGTTATGTAAGTAGAAAGCGTTTCCACTCTATTAATGTGCTGCTCTATAGTGCACAGAAAGTGTGTCACAATGTGCATCAGGCAGCAATACAACTTTGTTTGAATGTAATTAGCAGAATGTAAAAACAGGTAATCATATGCCACATTTATTTTTTAACCAATTAATTTAATTTATGGTCAATATCACATAGTACAGCCCATATATTCTTTAGTTCATTGGCCACATCTCTTACAACGTCCACTATTGTATTTTGTGACTCCAGAACAGCGTCCATCAGCACACAGCCAAATGGCCTTCCAGTGGTTTCCAAGGCCGAGGTGTGTGTGCAACCAGCGCCCGAAGACGTGCTTAGCACAGCAGCACCATCACCACCTTATCATTGTATGGGGGTCATCTTTTATAATATTGTCTGAAACATAATAAATAATCAGTGGGCTGTGACTTGTCTTTTCACATTGGCTGTGATATCTGAGAACTTCTTTTATTTTCTTTCAGGCACTGTGCGACTTTCTGAACTTGAACTTTTGAGTGTCTCCAACTCACTTTTGTTGCTTAAACTACTGCGTAAACCAACGATTAGTATGTTTTTCCTTGCCTCTACTTCGCATTCCCTGAAATTCTTCTTTTTTTCATGTGCCTTTTCCATTATTTTTTAACCAAACACTGAACTTAAGGTGATATTTATATTTATTTGCATATTAAATATGTGAAATTCTGGGACGAGTCTGGTGGGGCTGTAGGTATGCGTTAAATGATTTTTTTTTTTTAAATGTTTGTTGGAATTTGTAAAGGGGAAGTGTGTGAAATTTGGTGTACCAAAGATTTATGCATCTGAATTTTTTTGTATGTACGCACATTTCCACTGTACGCTATGTTTTAGTGTGAATTCTATGCACAGCGTTATATATGAGGCCCCAGGTCTTTCAGCATTGTTTGGACTTTCCACAGTATACCTCAGCTGGGCACACTTGTTATTTCCTTGAGAACAAAATCGACTGCTAATAAGAAGAAACGAGGCAACAGGATACACCCTTGTCGCACACCAGTGATGATGTTGAAAAAGTCTATTCTTCCTATTTAACTCAGTAGTGGAAGGTTATGTATTGGCTTCTGAAGATATTACTGGGGAACGCTGCAAGACTGGGCGATGTCAAACATCAATTTGAAGTCAATACAATTCAGCTGTTGTGGTCGGTGATGTTCAACGCACTTTTCGATGATATTTTGAAAAATAAAGATCTGTTCCATGCAGGAGCAGTTGTTACAGACACCAGCTTGCTCTTCCTGTAGTGCAACGTCCACAGCTACACTCTGTATATTGAGAAGCACAGTGAAGAAAACATTGCCAGGAATAGACAACAGCGTGATGATGCTCCTGTTGTTACAGTTGGACAAGTCGCCTTTTTTTTGGTAGCTTCAATATAACTACATCCTAACAGTTCTGTAGCATCTTTTGTTCTCACTAACAATGGTTAATAAGCTTGTTCAGCTCAGGTATTAGATTGTTTCCACCATATTTAAGCATCTCTGCTGTGATTTCATCCAGCCATGCTACTTTGTTATTCTTCATCTCCTCAACTACTGTTGTTGTTTCCTTTCCTGTGACTGGTTCTTCACTCACATCCATGGCTGCCTCAGCAAGCACATGACTGAAGCTGTACAAGGCTTCTGGGGTCAGTTGATTCAGTGTTTCTTGAAAGTGCTCCATCCAGCACTGATCTTGCTCCTCTGCTGTAATCAGAATCTTTCCTGACTTGTCTTTCACTGGCACAATTGAGTTACTCTTTGATCCTGTTAACACCCGCACGATATGATATATGGTGTTGGCATCATAGTGCCTAGCTGCTCCTTCCGCCTTGATGCCTTTCTTACAGTATCTAGCCAGGCTTTTTTATCAGCATGGTAGCTCTGCTTCACATATCATTTCAAATCCTGATATTCTTTGACACATCTTTCTGCTGTTCTTGCGCTGTCTCTGTTGCTCTTTGCCATTTTCATTTCGTCAATAAGCTTCCATGTTGGTTCCCGAATCCACTGCTCCCTCTCTGACTCTCTTCTTCTCTCAGTTGTTCTTTCTGCACTTTCTGTCACTGCCTCCATGAAGTTTTTCCACTAGTCTTTTAAACTAGTTCCCGCCTCCTGTAATTGGTGGAATCTGTTCCATAGCATTATCTGGCATTGCGTGACGTGCATCACAAAACCTGAATTACTGTGTTACAGTCAGAATCTTTTATCATTTTTTTCTGTTATAGCTGCTTATGTTTTGCACCTTTTACCTTTTATCAAGTGTAAAAGTGTGCAAAATTTTCAAGATTTTTATATTTGTTCATATCTTTTTTGACAGCATTCGTTTTCTTTATGGGTGCTGTCATTTGTTCTGCTGGTTACTATGATAGCTTGCTCGCATTTTTACATCACTGAAGTGGCCACAATAATGTCAGTCCTGAAGATCTCTGGGCTACCTGTAATTGGATTTAAACCAAAAGCCATTGAAAAATGACACTTAAAAGGGGGGGTTCTAGGATCCTTAAGAAGAATAAATTAGATTAATGTTGTCAGTCTTATGACAGGGATAAACTGTCACCTCCACTTAGTATGGAAATGGCAAGTTTATTCAATGAAGCTAAGGACTAATTCATAATTGTACAGTAATACAGAAAAAAAACGATAAGCACTTTTTATTGCATGAATAAAAAATGAAAAGTTCCCATCACAATGTGATTTATGACCACGTATAACAGTTGGCTCCATATTTGCACTTTAATCTTTGTGAAAAAAAGGCAGAAAATACATTTTGTGAGTTAGGACAATGATGCCATAACAGATCTTTTGCTGGCATGAAACTAAATCATTTTATCTTGTGAAGACTATATACTATTGTTTACAGAAGAAAAAATTTAATTGCCATTGTCCTGAAAAGTACAATTCAGAGGTGGACCAGGAAATGAAGGGCAGTAGAAAAGAACAGTCACATAATAAGCACAGAGTCAATACCAAAATGACAAGATATTATAGCGGCTAAGTTAAAAGAAAGTCGAAGTCCAGAATACAAAGATAATGATGCCCGGACCCTTAATAAAAAATCAAACTCAAGTATAGGCAGCATGGAGTTTTACAATTCCAGTACTAGAATCCATGCTGTACCCCATCACTATCTTTTATAATTGTGGTAATGTAACATCTTGCATCAAGAGGCTTCGGTTACTTGAATGGCAGTTACTGCACCAACCTTATGGTGTGGTCTGTGGTCAAAACACAAGAAAATGTCTTGAAAATAGTTCAAAATGATGTAACTAAGCAAAAGGCAAATGTTCTGACATGTCAGATTGAGATATGTCTATGGTGCATCAGAGAACTTTTCACGACTTTATTTAACTAGTTTGTTCTTTTAATTTTTTTTTTCTGGCCAGGAACCTGATATTAAATTAAGATGAATAATAATCTTACTACACAAATAATTCAAAAATTGAATAACTAACAACATAACTTATTCTGAAACTATAGATTTGGGGAAACAGGCACAAAAATTCTTTAACAAATATCTAGGACATTCTGTAGCAGAAAGAAGACTCTTTAAAGGGATAAAATACGTGCTTTTAGAAAATCAATGCACAATAATTAATATTACTGTGTTTACTCAAGGCAATTCTGTAATAAAATCCAAAGATATCCCAAGGTCTAAAGAGGGGACATTAACAACTATAATATTCCTACTGGCAGACTACAAGGTGTTTAATTATGGGAATACATTTCACAAGTAAATATATAATCTTTGAAATTTCTTGCTGAAGAAGAATACCAAAAATGTGTTTCATTAAATTCTTTAAGTATGTTAACTTTTCCCTGACTGGAAAAAAAGAAATTAGGAACCTATTTCTAGATAAACTCAGTGGCATCCTAAACAAAACTGATGGTTTGTAGAACACACAATTCCCTAATTTAGCAAAAAGTTGGTTGTTTCTAAGGTAAGATAAAAACATCTTGCACATGCTGCAGATGTTTGTTAAAAACTTGAAGAATGCCTCAGAATACCATCTGCTTTATAGAGTACATATAAACTGCACACTTCTTTAAAAATATCACTGAAGAATTATTGGAAAACTCCTGGTGCATTGGATAAGCCACATGGCAAAAAATGTGAGCACTGTTAATTCTGTTAATTGATTGATTAAGAATATGATCTTAAGAAGTGGGTAATTTTTTACTTTTATTTTTATTTAGTTCTCTATCGTCAATACAAGGTAACAATGAGCCATCTGTCTTCTTCACAAAAAAAAAAAAAAATCTAATTCTGTGTCTATAGAACTGCTAGAACATCTTATAAATCCATTAGCTAAGTTTTCTTTAATGTACTCCTCCATAGGCTTAGCATCTTGATGGGACAAAGCATAAATTGTGTTTTTTGTTTAAGGAGCCAGTGGAAAGAGATTAATAGCACAGTTAATATGGGTGATGAGTATGTACCCATTGTTTATTGATAAGATCTTAACATTCCTGATATTGCTGTTGTCACACACGTGTGATTAGGAGGCATTTAAAAAGCCCAAGGGTGAGTGAAATATCGAGAGATAAAAGATTATCACGTGGTACTTACCTGAATCTCTTTTCCCAACAGGAAAACAGAAGAAAAATAATTGCCGCTATTTCCAGGTTTCAAAATGGCCGCCATAACGTCACTTCAGGCGACTCCATTTGGCATAACTTCCAGCTATCACCATGGACATCACTTCCGGTTCCTCTACAATGACGCTGTTTCCGACTCCTGATTTCAGCATCATTTCCTGCCAACCAGTTCCTGTTCCCATAAGGCATTTCCTATATAAACGCTATTTTGTCATATCCATTTTGTCACCTGTTACTCAAAACAAGTACTTTTGATCAATTTTGCGTCTTTTTTGCTTCATTTGTCCGCAGGACAATATACGGGATGGTCCCCAAAACTTTATTTTGTGGCGTTTCCTTTTTTTATGGTTAATATTCCACACTGTGTAAATATACCTGATTACACTTAAGCACACTTAGGTACTTGTTTTACACAATGAATGAGGCAGACCCATCAATAAGCTTTAATTCCCTGGTATGCCAGTCAATTCTTTATGATGTTTGAGTTAAGTGACTGTTAAAATGAGTTGTTTATCATGAAAGAAGCCTGTGTGCAAAGAAATGGGTTTAATCGTGCATTCAATAACTCCATTCCCAACAGGAGCCCTATTCTATTTATTTAGATTTATTTGGTGATTTTTAACCCTTACTTGCTCTATCAACCCTTGAATAGTGCAATTTTCCTCAGCTTCTGATTCCACTAAGACTGTTACCAGATTTGAATTTTGTATTTTAAATGAAAGGATTAACTACAACTGGCCTTCCCACCAATCCTGAATATGGAATGGGAAATTTAGGTTTCATTTGGTAACTTAGGAGAGTTATCCACTAAATGATCCCAGAATTCAAATACAGATCACTAGTTGTACCACATTTGTCTATTTCCATCACAGTTTGATTGTTGTTTTGGGTTAGGGCAGATAAGGTAAAAAATGATCTCCCTCTTCTTTCTCTTTTGCATTCTGATAGGCGAACATGGAATTTCAAAGCTTAACTAATAAACTCTTCAAAAGTATTGCCTATGGCAATCTCATGTTTGATTTCTTCTGCTAACTCGTTACAAAATGCTGAAATTAATTCTCTCTTGTTGCAGTCTGAGTCAGCTGCTATCTTTTTGAAAGTTATAATATATTCACTAATTCCATATGACCGTTGTTTAAATTCAAAGACCTATTCAAAGTCACTCCCTCTTCATTCCAGCTTATTAAATGATATAACTTTTTTAAACCAGGATGATTTTTGTCATATAGAGCTGAGACCCATCACAAAGGCTTATCTACGAAAAAAGATTATAAAGGAAATCTTAGATTTCTCTGAAAAGTAAATTGTAGGTTGCTGATGAAAAACAGGGTGGTGCGGTGGCACAGTGGTAGCGCTGCTGCCTAACCGTAAGGAGACCTGTGTTCGCTTCACGGTTCCACCCTGCGTGGAGCTTGCATGTTCTCCCTGTGTCTGCGTGGTTTCCTTCGGGTGCTCCGGTTTCCTCCCACAGTCCAAAGACATGCAGGTTAGGTGCATTGACTGACTAATGAAAAACAAGCCAAACAAGATTGACTTGAAAAGTCCCTACATTTAGAAGGGTTTCTATGAAACACTCTGAAGGGAATATCTACTGATTCATGCTACTAAAACAAAAGTGGCACCACCAGCAGATTCATTGTCGAGACACTGCTGAATGTCATTTGTTTGAAAAGTGAACTGCTTTACTGTATCTGCCATTACCTCCATTTGTTCCTGTGCTGTAATTTCAGAGTACATTGAGACACTAAACTGCCCACATTTAAGTAAAAACTTAAAAATTGGGGTGTTCTAAAACTTTTGACCATTTTAGCAATTACTTTCTTACTGCTACTCAACCTGTCAAACCTGCAGTTTGAAGTCTTTTTTTCCATAATTGAAAGTGAGATTTGCTTACTTCAAGTACTGTGAAACTGTTGTGCTGTGAGATGCCTATCATGTAAACTGATGACTCTCAGAAACACATCTTCTGATTCTGTTTTGGGTTCGGGTATTCCAGACCTGTACCTATTAGAGTTTTCTATCAATTTCTAAATTCCTTTTGATGGTGAAACTGTACCCACTAACACTTTGGCTTTCTTTGCAATTTCTGTAAAGGAAAGACCTACACTGTTAAGGGTTATAATGGTCTGCGTCTTTTCCTTTCTTAATTACCTTTTTCTTACGATTATGATATCAATATACAGTGTAATATTGTCCAAGTAATGTTTCAAAAGGTGTAGCAACATAATTTTCTTTTATAACACTGCTTTTATATGGACAGAAGGTCTCTAAGTAATCCACAAACTTGGGGACACAGGTAGTTTTTGGTAGGCAAATTGTTTTCAACCTCTGGCAGTTTACTGCTTATCTTTGTACCACTTCAGATTATTCACTGAAATCAAACTGCTTAAATTTCAATAAAAATGGAAAAATGTGAGTGTTCTAAAACTATTGTCCAGTAGTGCTTTAAGACTATGATCATTGTCCACTTGATAAGAAAAGCCCACCCACCTGCCTGAATGATTACAGGCTGGTAGCACTCACTCCAATCATCATGAAGTGTTTTGAGAGAGTGGTGCTGGCCCACATTCAGAGCAGCATACCAGACACTCTGGACCCCCTGCAGTATGCCTACTGACCCAACAGGTCCACCTCAGATGCCATTGCGGTCACACTACATTATACCCTATCCCATCTGGAGAACAAAGATTCCTACATCAGCATGCTCTTTGTTCACTACAGCCCTGCCTTTAACACAGTTATCCCCCATAAACTCACCATTAAACTGTATGCATTTGGCCTGCACCCCACCCTCTGTGATTGGCTCTTAGACTTTCTGACTGGCAGGCCCCAGTCTGTCAGGATTAGTAATAAGATTTCAGCCACCATTATCACAAACACAGGCACCCCACAGGGATGTGTCTTCAGCCCAATCCTCTACACCGTGTTCACCCATGACTGTGTCACCTCTCACAAAGATAACATCATCCTGAAGTTCGCAGATGACACTGCAGTGATTGGACGCAGCACTGGTGGGGATGAGGCGGCCTACAGGAGGTAGGTGGACAGTCTGGCATCATGGTGTGAGGACAACAACCTCACCCTCAACACAGACAAGACGAAGGAGATGATAGTGGACATGAGGAAGGAGAGGAGACCTCACTGGCCACTGTTCATCCGAGGGCTTGAAGTGGAAAAAGTGAGCAGTATTAAATACCTGGGCATCTACGTCAGTGAGGACCTCAATTGGACACTTAACACCACACAACTGGTCAAGAGGGCTCAACAACTGCTGTACTTTTTGAGGAGGCTGAGGAAGTTAGGTATTTCGACAAAAATCCTCGGCAACTTTTACAGCTGCATTGTTGACAGCATCTTGACCAACTGCATCACCGTGTGGTACGGCAACACTACTGCTCTGGACCACAAACACCTGCAGAGAGTGGTAAAGACTGTTGAGAAGATCACCAGGACCCCAGTGTCCTCTCTGCAGAGCATCTACAACTACAGAGTCCGTAGGAGAAATGCCTCAATCCTCAGGGACTCCACCCACCCCCAACACAAACTGTTCACACTTCTCAGGCAGGAGGTATAGAAGTATGAAATGCAGGACTTCCAGGCTAAAGAACTCTTTCTTTCCCAAGGCCATTAGATTCCTGAATAACTGACTGGAGTTTATAACCATGGGGCACCTCATTCTATCTACCTCACACAACTGTATTTAACTTGACTTGACAACTGGGACCTCTTTTGGGAAAGGCTGCATTTCTTCAAGCGGAATAGCCTGCATCTGAAAAGATTTGGCGCCCAGGTCCTCTCCAAAAACATCGCTAAGGTAATTCGTCTAACATGACTGTCTATTTCTACTTTAAACCCCTTCCGTAATGCTACTGCCTTGCTAGGACATGAAAATGTCTTAACAAAGTCTTCCGTAAAAGTACACAATATTAATACTCTAATTACCAATCTTAATGCACATAAAAAATCTAGGCAGTGCGGCATCAACACCAATAATTTAAGTGCAATTACTACTTTAGATGAACAATGCATTAAATCTATAAAAACAGATTATAGATTACATAAAAAATACACACAGAGCGGCACTAACAAAAATAACCTACTTTCTGTCTCAAATATCAATAATGCGCATAGAATTCAGCCCTGCCCCTCCAAAACATTAAATATGGCACTATTAAATGTTAGAGCTTTAACTAACAAGAAGTTTTTTTTTATCAACGATCTTATTAGTGATAGAAAAATAAATTTTATTGCACAAAGTGAAACGTGGCTTAGATCAGACGGCGTGGCTGTTTTAATTGAATCTGCGCCTCCGGATTACAGTTTTACTCATGTGGCTCGCCAGGGAAAAAAGGGGGGCGGCTTGGCAAACATCTATTCCTGCCGGTTAAAGTGTAAAGATGTCAGTTTTGGTAAATTCAAATTCTTTGACTATCTCGCCATTGTTATTAATGGAGATTCTCACGTTCTAGTTTTATCCGTGTATAGACCTCCTAAATTTAACGTGTCTTTCTTTGAGGAATTCTCAGACTTAATGTCAATTATAATTACGAACTATGACATACTCTTAATAGTCGCCGACTTCAAGTTTCATATCGATAATCAGTGTGACCTAAAAGTAACGGAATTCAGGAACCTCCTAGACTCTTTTGATTTGAGACAGCTCGTTAGTCAGCCTACACATAAAGCAGGTCATACGTTAGACTTAGTAATTACCAAAGGACTAAAAGTTGATGTAAAGCAGATCATTGATATTGGTCTATCAGACCATTTTCTTCTACTATTTAATATAGAAATAATGATAGAAAACATTCATGAGAAGCATATTGTTAAAAAACGCTTCTTTGACTCATCAGCAGCTTAAAAACAAACATTCTAAGCAATCAGTCCGTTTATAGTGTCAAGTATAATAGTGAGGATAATGTAAATAGTAAGGTGGAAAAATTTAATTCTAAAGTGAGAGCTGCTGTTGACATAGTTGCACCTGAAAAGACAGCTAAAAAATCTTCTAGCATTGTTATTCCATGGAAGACCCAAACAGTGTCTGATTTAAAAAGAACATGTCATAGAGCTGAGCATAAATGGAGGAAAACTAAACTAACTATCCACTGTGAGCTATCGAAGGTTAAAATAACAGAATACAATAACACAGTCCGTCTTGAGAGGTGCTGCTATTTCTCTAAGATTATAAATAACAATGGTAGTAGTCTTATTTTCTACAATTGATCGTCTGCTAAACCCAGGTAACACAAAGGAATTCCTTCAAAATACTTCCAGTGAAACCTGTGAGGCTATTGCTGTATTTTTCAATCAAAAAATTAATGATATTAGAAATAACATAGTACATCTCCCCAACACTGCGGATCCTCCTAAGCCCCAGTACTCCGTTATAAACAAATTAAATTCTTTCACCAGGATAGATTTACCTGATTTACATAGAATAATCTCTCAGCTGAAACCCCCCACCTGCGACCTTGACCCAATACCAACAAGTTTTTTCAAAGAAGTATCAGGTGTGCTAATCTATACTAATAAAAGGCAAAGCCCTCACTGACTCACTCACTCACTCACTGACTCATCACTAATTCTCCAACTTCCTGTCTAGGTAGAAGGCTGAAATTTGGCAGGCTCATTCCTTACAGCTTACTTACAAATGTTGGGCAGGTTTCATTTCGAAATTCTACGTGTAATGGTCATAACTGGAAGCTATTTTTCTCCATATACTGTAATGGAGTTGAGCTCGATGGGCGTGGGGAGCGGAGTTTCGTGTGACACCATCACGCCTCCCATGTAATCACGTGAACTGACTGTCAACACAGTATGTAGAAAACAAGGAAGAGCTCCAAAAAGCGCTGAAGAAAACATGCATTATACAATTGAGAAGGCAGCGAAACAATAAGAAGCGAGCGAGTTACATATACAACCATATTCATGAGTGCAGCTACTTCGGAAACAAAGCACGGTGTAAACCTAAAGTTTAAATTAAGTTCATAGACAGGCTGCCGCTGGTGTTTGTCATGCCCATGGCTAATGTGGGATACAAGTTTAATGAGAGGACGCAGGATATAAATGAGAGTTTTGATCACTTTGTAACTAAGTTAAAATTGCTGTTGAAGGGCTGTGCTTATGCAAATTCCGAGAGACTGTGTTTGTGGGGGGATTGACAGTTAAGGCGGGTGGGAGAGTCACGTCATCATCTCCCCTCCCATTCACCTCATTTAGCTCTGAGCTGAGCTCCGCAGCTAACCCAGTCTTGCGGAAGCAACTTTGTGACGCTGCCACCAAATACTCACAGAAAAATCCACAAGTTAATACACACGCTGTCTCTACTGTAGAGTTTCTCCACACTCTGAATCCTCCAGGCACTACTTACAAAAGGTTACATTGACAATCGTGTTACGTTATTTTTAAAATGTTTTCTTTTCTTAGCACAAGCACAGCTTAGAAACTTTGATGCATGTGCTCCATAACGCGTTAAAAAATAATGCATTTAATCACACTTTGCATTCCAAGCAAAGGGGAACTTCTCTCAATGCATGATTTCCTGGTACACCGATTACATTGATCAGCGCTTCCCGATTCATTTTACCCTCCCACCCCCTTGGATTGAGAATAAGTATGAAAAAATATGAGGTTAACACAGAAAAACAGATCACCAATTGAAGCTTTATGAATAATGGATACTTTATTCGCCATCAATAATTGTTTTGGTAAAGCCATACTCAGTGTAATCCCCCTTCCATTTTATCATTTTTCCTCGACTAGCCATGATTAAATGAACGGTAAAAAAGTAAGAGCGAAGCGAGGGTGACTTATTCAGGCAGGCAGGCGACAGCTCAATAGCTCGAATTTGGATATAAGTAGGTTCTATTTCATCGCCAGAAATATCTTTGGTAGGAATGGAAGTTGAATTTAGTCTTTAAATTTCTATGGTGAAGAAAAATGTATGCAATGATGACTAAATTTAACTTACATTCCTACTGAACATATTTCTGTCAACTAAATAAAAATTACTTATATTTAAAATTTAAATAGAACTTTAACAGATACGAAACTTCATAATACCCTCGCAGCACTAAGTGCATGTAAGTGCAGGAGTCATCCGTTTTAACAAGCAGGGTATTGCACTGATACGAAATAGCCTGCCCATTTAATTATTTAGGAATGGATAGATAAATTAACATTTTGTACAAATAATGTTTAAAATTTTTCTTCCTCGATAGATTCTGGCACCCCCAGCAACAGCTGCTCGCACCCCAAAGTAGATATATACAGTAATCCCTCGCTATATCGCGCTTCGACTTTCGCGGCTTCACTCTATTGCGGATTTTAAATGTAAGTATATCTAAATATATATCACGGATTTTTCGCTGCGGACAATGGGTCTTTTAATTTATGGTACATGCTTCCTCAGTTTGTTTGCCCAGTTGATTTCATACAAGGGACGCTATTGGCGGATGGCTTAGAAGCTACCCAATCAGAGCATGTATTACATATTAACTTAAACTCCTCAACGATATAAGATATGCTTCCCACGCGGTGCTTGATTGTTTGCTTCTCTTTATCTCTCTCACTCTCTCTGCCTGACGGAGGGGGTGTGAGCAGACGGGCAATTTGCACAGAGTCTGTTTGCCTAGACGATATGGACGCTCCTCTACAAAATGCCGCTTTATCGCGGTGCTTCTGCATACTTAAAAGCACGTATTGATTTTTTGATTGTTTGCTTTTCTGTCATGCTCTCTCTCTCTCTGACATTCTCTGCTCCTGAAGGCGCTCCTTTGAAGAGAAGATATGTTTGCATTCTTTTAATTGTGAGAAAGAACTGCCATCTCAGTCTTGTCATGGAGCACAGTTTAAACTTTTGACTAAAGGGTGGTATTTCATGTCTAGAGGGCTCTAATAATATTAACAGTGTGGGAGAGTTTATAAGGGCTTACAATACAGTAATCCCTCACTATATCGCGCTTTGACTTTCGCGGTTTCACTCTATTGCGGATTTTAAATGTAAGCACATCTAAATATATATCACAGATTTTTCGGGTTCTGGATTTCTGCAGACAGTGGGTCTTTTAATTTATGCTACACGCTTCCTCAGTTTGTTTGCCCTGTTGATTTCATACAAGGGACGCTATTGGAGGATGGCTTAGAAGCTACCCAATCAGAGCATGTATTACATATTAACTAAAACTCCTCAATGCTATAAGATATGCATCCCGCGCGGAGCTTGATTGTTTGCTTGTCTCTGCCTCTCTCTCACCCTCTCTGACATTCTCTGCCTGACGGAGGGGCTGTGAGCAGAGGTGCTGTTTGCTTAAAAGATACTGACGCTCCTCTAAAAAAATGCCACTTTATTGCGGTGCTCGGCATATTTAAAAGCACAAAAGCACATGTATTGATTTTTTGATTGTTGCTTTAATCTCGCTCTCTCTCTCTGGCGTTCTCTGCCTGACGGAGGAGATGTGAGCAGAGGGGCTGTTTGCTTAGAAGATCCTGACGCTCCTCTAAAAATGCGCGGCAAACTTAAAAGCACAAGTATTGATTTTTTGATTGTTTGCTTTTCTTTGCGAGCGCTCTCTCTCTCTCTCCCTCTGAAATTCTCTGCTCCTGAAGAGAAGAAGATCTATTTGCATTCTTTTAATTGTGAGAAAGAACTGTCATCTCTGTCTTGTCATGGAGGACAGTTTAAACTTTTAACTAAAGGGTGTTATTTCATGTCTAGAGGGCTCTAATAATGTTAACAGTGTGGGAGAGTTTATAAGGGCTTAAAATATATAAAAATAACTACACAAACATATGGTTTCTACTTCGCGGATTTTCATCTATCGGGGGTTCTGGAGCATAACCCCGATCGAGGAGGGATTACTGTATATAAAAATAACCATACAAACATATGGCTTCTACTTCGTGGATTTTCACCTATCGCGGGGGTCTGGTTTACTGTATATATGTATATATATAGATATACAGATAGATAAATATAGATAGATAGATAGATAGATAGATAGATAGATAGATAGATAGATAGATAGATATAGATATACATAGATATATATAGATATATATATAGATAGATGGATATATATAATTACAGTATATGTGTGTGTCTATATATGTAGACATGTATGTGTATATATATATATATATATACTAGCAAAATACCAGCCATAGCGGAGAAGTAGTGTGTTAAAGAAGTTATGAAAAAGAAAAGCAAACATTTTAAAAATAACGTAAGATGATTGTTAATGTAATTGTTTTGTTATTGATATGAGTGTTGTTGTCATATCTATCTATTTATATATACATATGAGTACATATATACATATATATATATACATATATGAGTGTTATATATACACACACAGACACATATATAAACATATATATATAAATATACATATATACATCTATACACATATATATATACAGTTATATATATATACATATACACATCTACATATATACTGTATATACACATATATTGTATATATATAAATCTACATATATATATACACATATATATATATTAGGGGTGGGACTCGATTAAAAAATTAATCCAATTAATTAGAGGCTGTGTAAGAATTAATCTTGATTAATCGTATGTAATTGCACACGTAAATTTGCCCCAAATCGCAAATGTTTTTTTTTTTAATTTAAAAATATTTTAGTGGGCGACAGAATCAAATAATAGACATGTACATGAATATTGTAAACTGAAGCTGTTTTAATTTCTGAAAAAAAGCCTTTAAACTGCATTTGAATTCAAAACAGAAACAAAAATATCATCCCTGGTTAAAATTGGGCAGACTTAAAAATAAAGTGGTAGTTTAAGTACTTTAAGTAGATTTTCAGAATAGTATTGTCTTTAAATAATAATAACCACAATTTCAACATAAAGTGCAGTTTTTCTTCTTAAAAAATAAGTCAGAAACATAAAAGGTAATTTGACCAACTTAATCTTTAAACTCTGAGTAACCTTAGCCAAAATTATTTTGTACATTAGGCTAAAACAGTGTGATCATTGAACATTTTGTAATTAGATGTAATTAGAATTACTAACGGTCACGGAAGTCCAATGATCCCCAGTAAGAGCCACAAAGTCCGCTTTCTGTAATGCATCTAATTTTGCTTGCTTTTCAGTGTGCACAAAACCATGCTTTTATCAAGGCTTTGCTCGGAAAGTCGAAATGATCAGTCGTAGAAGCGCTTTATTCCGACTCTAACATTTTTGTAGCTGTGATGTGTGCATCAGTGTAATGGATGTACCAGGAAATCATGCATTGACAAAAGTTCCGTTTGCTTGGAATTGAAAGTGTGATTAAATGCGTTATTTTTTTAAGCGTTATGGAGTACATGCATCAAAGCTTCTCAGCTGTGCTTGTGCTAATAAAGGGAAACATTTTAAAAATAACGTAACATGATTCTGCGTTAACCGAATATTTTTTCATACGTCCCAAACCAAGGAGATGCGAAGGTAAAATGAATCGGGTAGCGCGCGTACATACTCAGTGCATCCCTCTCGGGAATCGAACCTCGAATGTCGGCATTAGGCGAAGACTCTACAATTAGCCACAGCGTGTGGCTTGTCTATGCGAGAGTATGTACTGTAGATCGGGGTATATATATACATTTATATATATACCCGCGTATCGCAGTGGAGAAGTAGAAGTTATGAAAAAGGGAACATTTTAAAAATAACGTAACATGATTGTCAATATACAGTAATTGTTTTGTGAGTGTTATTGAATGTTGCTGTCATCAAGGATTTGATTATCATTATTTGTTTCAATCAGGGTCGTATTTGTACGATGTGTTGTGTTCAAGTTACATTCCGTGTTTGTCAATCGTTGTAAAGATAAGAGGTTTCATTCATCGATTAGTTTCTTACTGCATCAATAAACAGCTCGTCTTCCTCTTTATCTGAGATGTGACAAACTGCATGCACAGGTTTTTTTTTTACACTGTCTTCCTTTAGCGGGACATTCACTTTTTCCACCGTGTGCTTTGTTTCCGCAGTAGCTGCACTTATGAATATGATTCTATGTATCAGACGCTTCATATTTTATTGTGTAATTCGGTTTTGTTCAGCACTCTTTGGAACTGTTGTCTTTTGTCTGTGCACTGCGTCAGTTCACGTGAGCCGCTTGGTGTTCTTGCATCGAAGGTTCCCAGCTGTGCTGGTGCCATCTCGTGTAATGTCAGCTAAGACCCGGCACTTAAAAGTTTCTCTCGCAGTTTCGCTGAGTTTGTGCCAAACACCACCCTGACCATCTCATCTTCCTCTGCATAAGCACAGTCCTTCACACGTGAATATTTACCGGCAGTGTTTGTATTGGATTGCGCTGATGGACGGCCTTATATGGGCAGGCACTAAATTACAAGCGCTAGTGGCAGCCTGTCTATGAACTTAATTTAATATAAACTTACGGTTCACGCCGTGCTTTGTTTCCACAGTAGCTGTACTTATGAATATGCTTGTATGCATCATTTGCTTCATAATGTTTTTCTGCCTTCTCAATTGTGAAATGGCGTTTTGTGCTCATCGCTGTTTGGAGTTCTTCCTTGTTCTCTACGTACTTACGTAGGAGGCGTGATGATGTCACACGAAACTCCGCCCCCCACGGCCATCTCCAACTCAACTCCATTACATTATATGTAGAAAAATAGGTTCCAGTTATGACCCTTACGCGTAGAATTTCGAAATGAAACCTGCCCAACTTTTGTAAGTAAGCTGTAAGGAATAAGCCTGCCAAATTTCAGCCTTCTACCTACACGGGAAGTTGGAGAATTAGTGATGAGTCAGTGAGTGAGTGAGTGAGTGAGTGAGTGAGGGCTTTGCCTTTTATTAGTATAGGTATATATATATGCCAACACACTCATGACAATGACAAAACAATTACATTGTCAATCATGTTACGTTATTATTAAAATGTTTCCTTTTCTTTTTCATTACTTCTTTAACACACTACTTCTCGCTGCGGCTTGGTATTTTGCTAGTTGATAATATTCTAGACATAGTAAATTCGTCATTAAATACGGGGGTCTTCCCAGACTGTCTTAAGACTGCTGTAGTTAAACCCCTACTCAAGAAAAATAATCTTGACCCCTCTGCTTTTGAAAATTTTAGACCCATCTCTAACCTGCCCTTCTTAAGTAAAATTCTAGAGAAGGCAGTCATTATGCAGTTAAATTACCACCATAAAAAACATGCTATAATGATAAATTTCAGTCAGGTTTTAGAACAAATCACAGCACAGAAACTGCACTCGTTAAAGTAGTAAATGACTTGCGGGTAAATGCAGACAGAGGCCATTTATCTGTTCTCATCCTCCTCAATCAGAGTGCCTCATTTGACACCATTGGTCACAATATTCTTAGAAATCGCCTTAGTCAATGGGTGGGCCTCTCTGGCAGTATCTTAAATTGGTTTGAATCCTACCTGGAAGGGAGAAAATTATTTGTTAGTTGTGGTAATCACAACTCAAAGACACATGATATCCTATATGGTGTTCCACAAGGCTCTATCCTGAGTCCGCTGCTCTTCTCAATCTATATGCTTCCATTAGGTCAGATTATCTCGAGGCACAATGTGAGTTACCATGACTATGCTGATGACACAGAGCTGTACTTATCAATAGCACCTGATGACACCAACTCTCTCAATTCACTAACACAATGTCTTACTTGTATTTCTGAATGGAGGAATACTAATTTTCTCAAGCTAAATAAAGAGAAAACTGAAATTTTAGTGATTGACAATAATGTATTCAATGAGGTTATCAGAAATAAGGAACAGTCTATATTAAATGGCAAGGAACCTTGACCTCATTCTGTTTGTTGTCTTAATTTTTTTGTTAAAAATATTTTTGCAGGAAGCCTAAAGTAAAATAATATTAAAAATAAAATAGAAACGTATATGACAATACAGTAAGTATAATTAATATTGCCTTAGTGTAAAACTTTATAACAATCTGTAATACAAAATATCTGAAGAAGATATTTAGGAAAATGTTTTTATTTTTTTACCTCAGGAAATTTTTCAATAAAATTTCATTATAGACAACATTTTTTGTAAACACTCTTGTTCAGGACCATCTACAACGATGACAACATCTGTAAAACTTCTAACTCTTGATAATGCAGCATATAACTGACTGTGGCTGAATACTGGTTCTGGCAAGTAAATGGCAACTTTTTCTAAGGTTTGCCCTTGAGCTTTATTAATTGTTATGGCAAAGGCTAATGTAACTGGAAATTGTCTCCTTCTTATGGTAAAGGGTAAATTAATAGAGGATAGAGCCAAATCAATACGGGGAATATTCTGACTCTCATTTTCTTTTTTACAATTGACCTCTTTGCTCATATTTTTCTTTGTCTTTCAGCCTTTCTTTTGTTGATGTTTACTTGCTGAGCTGACCATTCTTCCAGGAGATGTTGCTTATATACGATTTGAGTGTCTGTGTCTTTTGTCCTACTTGACATGTCCTTTTTTTTTGGGTGGCATGTTGTTAGTAGATAGTTAGTTAGTAAACATGCAAGGGGCAGTATGTGTGGCGTCTCCCCAGCAATGGATTTTATGTGCACGGCCGCAACTACCCAATCAGCACTCTCCCCAGCAATGCTGTACTTTATTTGCTTATCATGTGCGACCGCGGCTACGCCATTCACTGTGTGCCCAGCTTCCAGTGTGTGTGCGTCCACGGTCTCCCTGGCAATGATGTCCTTTATTTGCTTATTATGCGCGGCTACGCCATTCACTGTGTGCTCAGCTTCCAGTGTGTGTGCATCTACGATGCCGGTCGTGCGTGTCGCACCGAGCATTGCACTTGCGCACTTCACCAAAAGACACACACACACGGACACCTGGACGCACACAGGCATTTTATTAAAGAGGATATATTTAGCCATTGATTGCTATAGAACAAGTAGATTTCGAGTACTTTATAACCACTTCACTACTGAAATTAGATTATTTTGTAGCAAGATTATATTGAAACACCACCAAGAAATAAACATTCATTCAAGTACTGTATGGTTTAGTTTAGGATGTCTATTTCCTCATTATTCATTTCAAAACCTTACAAAAAACAATGTTGTACTTAACTATACAGTCAAAAGAGAAATGGAAACTCTGTGACTTATGTACAAGAGCAATATTTGATCATGCTGTCACTAGCTACAATATATCATTTCCCAAATTCCTAATACAATGATTATATGCTACTTAAGGCTTCTTTAAATGTTCAACCTATCCACTAGACAAATGGATTACTTTGGCAATGTAGATGTTTAATCGTTTATCAGAAAACTGCATTTAAAATCACATATTTGTAAAACATTTCCCTAAAAAGTCTGTGGGTCAATTAAAAGATTGAACAACTGTAAATTGAAAAGAGCAGGTTAATGTGTAGAGGCTGTTGTGAATATTCAATCAGAGACACTGTGTTAAAGGTGACATTTATCTAATAATGAACCAGCAGTAACTTGATAAATGTCTCTTGCCAGAATTGTACATAAACTGGGTTTATAAACAAGTACCAAACATTAATCACCAAAACAGCTTTGTCAAAAGGAACTCAACACCAGATACATCTTTATAATTGCCAGTAACTCCCTCACTGCTTTGTTTTTATGCTTAAGAAGCATTTACAAATACAGTATTTACCTCGCCTAAATCCCAACCTCGTTTTCTAAAACAAAAAAACTAACTATTATGTTCTCATTTGATTTAGATTTGTTTTATAATATTTTTATTCTTAAATACTGGTGCTCGCCCTTTAAGCGAATCTGACTGAGGAAATATATTTTTATAGCTATCAAGAGAAATGTATATGGGTTTGTTTAAAATGGTTGGTTATTTATATAGCCATCAAACTGCTGTAATTGTATAAAAAAATCCCCTATTGTTTCAAACTAAGCATTTGTAAACCTATTAAACCACGAGAGGGCATCTGAAATCAGAGTAAGAGGTAAACAACTAAATGTAATTTGGAACATTCTGTATGACTTCTTGTAATGCATGGATTTATTTTTAAAGAAAAAAACAAAACCTTTAGAGTAGGCAGCAAATGACAAATGTGATTCTAATTTCTGTCTGCTGCAAATGGCAAAAATAGATTGTTTAAAGTGTTATGTCTCTTCTTTCATCTTTAATAGAGACATTGCACAGAAACGAGTTTGTCCACAAATACAATGCTATAATCTGGCTAAGCCACTGATCAAGTTCAGACAGTGTTAGAAGCAGAATAATCATTGAGTCTGCAGAACTCACTTTCACCCCACTAAACCTCTAGTCATATTTAAATTTCTTGTTTTCCTTTCCTACATTTATTGCTAAGCAAATAAAATATTTTTCACAAAAATAAACTGATTTTACAAATGCCAACACCAAAATAATACTTAAATGTGTATGCTTGTCTTGATCATGCAAGTAAAAATTATTGTCTGTTATTATTTGTCTGTCTACAGGACGGACTTCAGAATTACATTACTTTCATTTGAAGTCGACAAGATTGCAGGTTCCATCTGATAGAGAGTACATACAGTACATGTAATGCTTTTAACATTCTTTTCAAGTAAATATAAACCTTGTATTCTGTGGCAAAGACCTGTTATGCTAATATTTTATACAGATAGCCAGTGTTGTAATGGTGTTGTAATCTGTTACTTCAGTATATGTTTTATTATGTTAGTTCAAATTTTTTATTAATTATTTTATGTTTCATTTTTATGTCTTTGTATAGTTGTGATTATTTGTGAAAAAGCCACATTGTATCTCATAATCTGTAAAAATCCCACTATCTTCTAAATGCAATTTCTTTCTATTATTTTTTTGTATGATATTGTAATTTGGGGGTTGATACGGTTTATGTTAATTTTTATTTGACATAGTACTCAACCTTTCTCATCTATACTAATAAAAGGCAAAGCCCTTACTGACTCACTTACTCACTCATCAATAATTCTCCAACTTCTCGTGTAGGTAGAAGGCTGAAATTTGGCAGGCTTATTCCAAAAAGCTTACTTACAAAATTTAAGCAGGTTTCATTTCGAAATTCTACAGGTAACGGTCATAACGGTCGACAACTTCCGCCATGTTGAACTTTCTTATTTATGGCCCCATCTTCACGAAATTTGGTAGGTAGCTTCCCTGCGCTAACCGAACGTCGCTAATTCTCCAACTTCCCGTGTAGGTAGAAGGCTGAAATTTGGTAGGCTTATTCCTTACAGCTTACTTACAAAAGTTAAGCAGGTTTCATTTCGAAATTCTACAGGTAACGGTCATAACGGTCGATAACGGTCGACAATGTCTGCCATGTTGAACTTTCTTATTTATGGCCCCATCTTCATGAAATTTGGTAGGCGGCTTCCCTGTGCTAACCGAAACCGATGTACGTACTTATTTCAGTGGTATGATGCCACTGTTGGCCACTATATTGAAGTTTCCAATGTCACTAATTCTCCAACTTCCCGTGTAGGTAGAAGGCTGAAATTTGGCAGGCTCATTCCTTACAGCTTACTTACAAAAGTTAAGCAGGTTTCATTTCGAAATTCTACGTGTAATGGTCATAACGGTCGACAACGTCCGTCATGTCGAACTTTCTTATTTATGGCCACATCTTCACTAAATTTGGTAGGCGGCTTCCCTGCTCTTACCGAAACTAATGTACATACTTATTTCAGTGGTATGATGCCACTGTCGGCCGCCATATTGAACTTTTCAACGGTCTTTGTTACTTATGGGCCCATCTTCAAGAAATTTGGTACGCGGGTTCCCAACGCTAACTGAATCCTACTTACGTACATACATACGTCCATAGCCTGCAGCTCGGTCACCGTGTGAGGAGGCGTTGGGTCCCACATCCCAACGCCTCCCACATTATTGGCTGCCTGCCTGCCTATATAAGGCCGTCCGTTGCTCCAGTCTTTACATTCCCTTCCTTGCTTCGCCACAGGATTTACGTCTCCCTGCTGATAAATACAGCCTTGTGATTTAATCCACAGCTTCTCCGCTGTTTTATTGTTCATTTATTTCGATTATAGTTATTGTGTACGTATTTTAGACTTACTTTACATTGTTCAGATACCCATTTCCTTTATCGTTCCAACCGTACCTCCATTAACATGTCTATCGAGGTGATCACCATCGATCAAAGAACTGTCACTTACCGGAGATGGCACCTACCTTTTCCATTCTCTTTATTACATATTGCACGGCCATATCAGGCTCACTCTTGATATCCGGAGGAACATTGTGTCTTATGTATTGAATGACTAGGACAGGTTCAAGGTGTGGACTGATGACGGTACAGGAGATAATTATACTACACAGGAGCACTATAAGAGTGAAATGCTTAAGCCCATCACCTATGGATCTGCATGTGAGTTGATGGCTGCCGCTGAATTGTTCGGTTGTCGTTTTCAAGTGTACTCAAATGGCCAAATATTTTACACCTTTTGACAACCGCCAATGCTTCTTAAACAGCTTATATTTACAGGTGACGATTTCAGTAGTGGACACTTTGATGTTTATGAATGTTTAAACTCTCAAAAGCTGGATGTGAAGTTATCGATGAAACCGGTTGTATACTTACAACGCTTGACAGATGCCGAATGTCTCTTCAACACAAATCCTACAAATACTGTCGTAATTGCAACAAACTATGAAACTCAAACCGATTATGACAGCAGCAATCCAAGCTGTGAGATTTGAAACAAGATTACTGTTCACATGGCCAACTGTACATTGCATGCTCAAGAGTAAGCTCATTGCACAGCTCGGTCATATTACAACCGGAGGGCCGAACTCACAATATGGTATACAAAGAGATCCTTAACAAATAATTATTGGAATATTTTCCCTCAGTTTTAAAAGGTTTAATTTTCTTCTTAATAAAAATTTTAAGGCAGTACTTCGCCGCTGCGAAGCGCGTGTATTTTGCTAGTTTTCAATAAAACAAATATTCCCATAAAGTAGATGTGTGTGTTGGGTATATGTTCTAGAAATATATAAAAAAAACACTTTTGAAATTTTGGAAAAAATAAAAGAGGATGATCAATCAACGTTGTACTACTACCAATTATATACTTCAGGTGTTATGTTATGGTTGATATGGTAGATCCTACGCAGCGCTGGCTATGTGAAAATATGACCTTTCTCCCATGCACATGTGGGATTTCTCTCCAAACACTTTGTGTTCTGTGTTGATCTGAGACTCTAACCTGGTCCCATATCTGTAAAGACTGCATTGAGTAGAATTGATATCAGGTAATGGCACTAAGTCAGAAATTTCAAGCCATGGGTCAGAACCAAAAAAAAAGAATAAGCAAACAATGCTCAGAATTTGTTTCAAAAATTTTATTCAGAAAACAAAGTGGGCAAATGTGATAATCAAAATTAAAATTAACATGTAACCAGTGCCAAATAGTAATTCATAAATCATAATCAAAAAGCAGAACACAAATATTTATAACCAGGAATTCAACAAAGAGTGAAAACAATGGTATTTTGGGAGAATCCACAATCTTGGACAACCAGCAAGTGCAAAGCATGATCTTTATACTTTAAAACTGGTGATGCCACAGCCTGTGGTATATACTACATTGTGATCCCATGACAATTTGTGGAGGTGGAGGTGAGGAATGACAAAGTCATGCTTGGGATAGAAAAAATAGCAAAGAACTTTAAGTTTACAATACAATACATGTGCTGAGATGCCTAACTCTGAATGTTTCCAATAACCTGAACTGTTCACAAACTTTTCTATTTAGATGTAAACGTAAACGTAAGATG
This sequence comes from Polypterus senegalus, assembly GCF_016835505.1. Lineage (NCBI taxonomy): Eukaryota > Metazoa > Chordata > Cladistia > Polypteriformes > Polypteridae > Polypterus > Polypterus senegalus. Next base: position 43,645,489 of record NC_053159.1, read on the forward strand.
CAGTAATATTGAGAATGGCTCATTTCACTGCTTTAAACTGGAATATATCAATGATAAATTCTCTTCTGTCACTTTGTCTAGTGTGCCTTTGCAACATACTGCAATACTAAACACTAAAAACACACTGGTTGTTTCTACAAATTTGGTTCATTAGGTTAAAATTCCATCTGAAGTGCAGCTTTTTCAGCAAAGGCTGACACTTTTACTTTTTATTACCCGTGATGCTGTCTATCAAGAGATGCTGAGACTGAAACATGAAGGAATAGTTGACAGGATTAACTCCTCACCATGGGTGTCTCCAATTCTGGCATTAAAGAAGAATGATAGGCACATACAATTCTGTGTGGACTTAATGGATCCCAACAAAGCAGTTGTTATTGAAGCACGTTAAATACCACATTTTGAAGAAGTGTTTCATCAGCTAAAACGGACTAAACTGTTCTTAGTTATTGACCACCAAAATGCTTACCATCAGATACCCTTGGATACGAACAGCATGGACCTTACTGCTTTAATTACACATGACAGTCTTTTTTGTTTAATTAAGGTCCTATATGTATTGGCATCAGCACCTAGTACATTCCATAGGGTGATGTCGGAAATATGGCAAGGACAGTATGTTGTCCTGTGCATTTGGATTGCATCAGTGATTATGAGGACACTCCAGAAGTACATGACAATTACCTTAATTCAGTGCTGTGCTGCTTGCAAACCGGTGGTTTAAACTCAGGATTGACAAGTACAATTTTAGGAAGACTGAACTGTCCTTTCTGAGACATGTGATGTCTGCTTCTAGTTTCCACCCTGACCATATTCATGTGGCTGTCATTGAGCCACTACACTCTTTAAGAAAAGGAGCTAGCTTTTATTGGACAGACATAGCACAACAGACTTTTACTCAGTGTAGAACTGTAATGGCTACTAGCCCAGACATGGCACTGTATAATCCTTTTTTGCCTACTGTTGTAACCACTGATGTCTATGACAATGATATAGGGCCAGGCCTTACTCAACTACATGTTAACACTAAGAAGACCATTGCATTTGCTTCCTGTATGCTCCCAGACTCTGAAAGGAAGTATTAACTCTTAAGAAGAAACCACAATTAAATCTTGCACAACCTGCTCTCAGCACGACAAGACTGTTACTACCAGAATGTAATACCCCTTAAATGCAATTTCTCTCCGCAATGCTGCATAGGAAAAACTAGTTCTCAATATAGAAGGACCATTTATCTCTGCTCATCACAGCTGTCATTTTGAACTAATACTCATTGACTATTAAATAACTAGCCAGAGGTTTAATTCCCTTTTGAAGTCACATCTGATACTGTCATCGAAATCACCTGTTTTAAGCTGTGAAGAAAATCTCCTGGAGCTGGTAACTGACAATGGTTCTTCCTTTGTCTCACCTGTCTTTGAGGCACTAGTAGAAGCCAGAGACATAAAGCACTGTCTCAGTGTTGTGTACTTTCCAAGCCGTTGCCGCTGCCTCTGTGGCGCTGCAAACTTACGACGTGCTGTGAACCTGCTGGACACTATGAAGCTGCGGTTGCCTTGGTGAAGGACAAGCATGCCCTCGACAGACGTGTCAATCGCGTTTCAGTGTGTTGCCCCGTTGGTGAGGGTCTCAAAAGAGTTCCAAAATCTCACCCCCCCCCCTTAGCTTTGCCACACCAGTGTTGGCAGCAAAGTCTCTTCAATAGCAGAGCTCCATATGGAGCTTTGCTTGGTCTTGCCAGAAATGATGCCTCCTTCCAGGAAACCGCAGCTTTTCTGGAGGCTGCACTGGAAAGTTTTGAGTCAGTTGCTCTCACTGGGCCATGGTTTCTTGACTCTGAGAAGGAGATAATACTGAGATGATACTGATAGCGATAGTGGGATACTACATATATAGTGTGATACTAAATACCTTGATAGGGCCTGTGAGGAGGTCTTCCAATGTGCATGCGTGACAACCATTTAAAACTTTTCAAGTAAAAAAAGTTTTAAAAACAAAAGCCTGATCATTGCAGTATAGGAACCACAGGAAACTTGAACCACCATTCTTCCATCCATTTTTCAAGCCACAGAGAAATATCTAATTAAAACAATGCTGAAGCAGGCATACTGATGCTACTGCCTTATTCCCACCACATCTCTTAGAAAAGAAATCATCGCAGTTGCGTAACCCTTTTTGGATAGATGTCTTTTTTAAAGCCTAATAGAGCTAGTCCCTGTAATAGAACAATGGGTAGTATATGCAGATGATTTATATAAAAAAGTTTTTGAGACCCATTGTCAAGTACAGCCTCGGAGTCTGATACATACTGAAGGCCCAAAAAGACCATCTGGTGTCAATGGGGATGTCCCCCTCAACACATTTTAATTTAAGGAACAATACATGAGTCTAGCTTCCAAGTCTTTATGTATTAAAGCCTTAGATTGTGTCTAGGTCTGCCTCAAGGCATGACACACCTTCTTTGCTACTTCTGATAGATTTTAATGACTTAAAAATGTCCAAGCAATTTGACCATCTGCCTCATATCTATAACAGAAAAAGCTTGGTAAATGAAAATTGTTTATTTATGTATTATGGCCAGATTTGAGTGTGAAACCCCTTAAGCACAATTCCTTTAGCAGGAATATTTATTGAGTGTGTAGTGTTTTCAGTAACAGTAATGTGCAATCCCATTGGAAATCCCTTCACATAAAGAGTATACAACAGATCGAAATCTTTCATTTGCATAATTTCTTCAGGAAGTGCTGGTAGATGCCCATTTGGAGCCATAGTTGATGTGGACAGATGTCATTCCTTATTGTCTATAGCAGGTAGTTAGTTTTGTAGCTACGTTTGTCAAGGGTTTCCAAATGTTTCAGACATCGAAAACACAAACCTTTAGATTTCAAAAAGTCAATGCTGCCTTTATTTGGTAATTCTGTGACTTTACTGCATTCTACAAGAGGAGGCTCATCACTGCAAAATACACAAGGTTTTTTAAATGCACAAACAGCTCTTTTTGACCAAGGTATTTTGAGTTTCCCTTTCAGTAGCATCAGTAATACCTGTAGCAAAGGTGCTTTCTCACCGGCCACCCTTCAGGAGAAACTTTTATGCACAACTTTCTTCACATGTGGTATACATACAGGATTCCTTGCTATTGTGTTTCTTGTAAACTTTTAATCTTGCTCTAGATTCTGCAATTTCCTCCTCCATTGCCATTTGTTCTCTTTTCTCCTTCAATTGGAGTTCCTCTAGTTCTCTTTCAGCTTTCTGTTATACCTCCTCTATTTCTCTTTGAGCCTGTAACTGCACTTCCTCTGTTTCTAAAGCTCAGCTTTAGTTTTTTGTGACATGTATCGCATGTTCGGCTTCTGCCTTCTGCGAGCTCTAACATTTGCCTTTACAGATGAAGTGGATGAGCAAACTGATCAGGGAGCCACTCTAGAGACATTGTCCTCAGGCTGGACTATTGTTTGTACATCATCTTCTAGGTTAAGATTGCCAAATGCTTTATTAAGCCATTCTAACATATGCTTATTATGTCGCTCTGGAGATTGTGATTGCTCTCTCATATCTTCAATCCAGTTATGTATAGTTCCTGTGAACTCATTAACTTTTTTTATATTAGTTTCATATGTTACTTTCTGCATTTCTTTTCAGAACTCAATAAAGCTTTTCGTCTTTCTTAAAAGATATTCATATGCTCAGTGTAATTTAAATACATTTCCATTGAACAACTTTTTTACTTTATCATAATTTCTTACATCTATTTTAAGGCTCTGAATGTCTTTTATAGGTTTAGAAAGTTCATCCCTCTTCCTCAGCACAATCTTCTTAAGGCAATCCAATTCTTGCTTGCTTTCTGTGAATGCTATTGGGGGTTGGACTCACGGTATTCTCTCTTTCTTTCAACGTGAGGACTTCCTGGCTCCATTGCTTCAACCAATGCATATTATATTAAAGCTTCTATGCAACTTGGCATACAAGGTTATTTAAGACGAAAAGAGCGTTAGCCATATTTATTTTTTTTTTAGTGTTGTCACAGCTTCTTGCCCTCTTCTATGTTCGATCCCAGTCGACTTGTTCAGCATGCACAGGTTAGCAAGCGGGTATGTGAATAAGTAAGGCACAATATCTTATTTTAACACAGTTCTTTTAGTTCAGGTCCTTCTACTCATTCTGACTTTATGTCCTCCAGTTGCTGTTTTCTGACTTACATTGTAGCTGCTTTTGTCAAGGGTTTCCCCATGGTTTAAAATAGTTAAAATGGAGTTACCAAATAGACTTTCCGGGACTATTATGACTCACTCCACAAAACTCCACAGTAGTAGTACAAAGTGTCTTTGTATTATAAAGATTTTAGTGAAACGCAACATAAACAGTTCACACAAAAATAGAAAAAAAGGCCAATAATACATGCAAAAAAGAAAGGGGAAAAAGGGAAACTTATGATATTCTGCTTAAATAACTAGGTTACATTTCTTAAGGTTTCTATGTACAGGTCAAATTCTGTTACAAACAAATATCTTTACAACAAAATTTTCATTACAACAAAGTATTTTACAGTCCCGCCAGTTTCCCCATAAGACAGAGTCTATAAAATTTTTTTTACTACAAAATACATTCAGCAGGTACTTTCATTACAACAAAGTGCCCAATGGACCTTGAAATGCATGAATGAATCCACAGAGCAGTCAAGAGAATGAATCATCCACAGAGCCGTTAGTTCTGTGGTCACAGCTCAGTTGTGCACAACGATCCCCGAACAGAAACATTGTGAATATTTCTCTTTCTTCAAACTTTTCTCGTACTGTTTTTTTGCTGTTGTTTTTTTGAATTTAACTCATTGTAACCCTCCTATAGAAATGGCAGACATGAATAAACGACAACAGTTCACATTGGAAAGAAATAAACAACATTTTTGCAGCTCTCGATTCCGGCAAAAGCAAAAAAGACGTTGCCAGTGAATTTGGAATTTCGCCATCGACATTGTCAACTTTCTTGAAAAAAACAGAAGAAAAATCTCGGGTTGCAAACCTTGGGCCGCAGCACAAACATATGCAAACTGCTGCATTTGAAGATGCCGAAAAAGCAGTTATTCCTCTCATCATTGGGAAGTTGACCGTTACATTCCTTCCCTGCGAGTATAAAGAAAACCAGTGAGCTTGGATGACTCAAGACATTTTGGGAAACTGGCTGCGACAACTTGACAAGGATATTGTGATGCATGAGTCACTGGCTTGCACCTCAAAATACCCCAAAATATGAGGTCGAGTCTCAGTACTTTAGCAAAACCAGCTTTATTCAGCTTGAAACAGGAACAGCACAGTTATTTATTGCAGCGGGATCTACCACTCTCCTATACACAAACAAAGCAGTCAGGCAGGGTTGTTGCCAAGTAATACTGTTCCCGGCATTTATAATGTTCCTTGCATCACCCATTGATGATACCGCGGCCGCAATCGGCTCGGATTTGCTTCTGCGGCGCTCACGATATGAAGAAAAAGAAAAGGAAGATTCTGTTTCTGATTGATAACTGTGCTGCTCACAGCGTGCTTCTACATTTAGATAATGTTTGAGTTGAGTTCCTCCTACCCAATTATACGGCAGTGCTTCAGCCATTAGAATTGGGCATCATCCTCACCTTGAAAATGTATTATCACAATGGAAATGTGGAGAAAATTTCTCGTCAGCATAACTTGTAGACAGGAGAAAATGAAAATTTACGTAAAAAAAGCTATTGAAATGATTACAAATGCCTGGACACAAGTTAAAGAAAGCACTACAGTGACAAATACAGAATCTTATTACTACGTCATTTTCATTACAACAAAATATTTTTTAGGTCCCTGGCACTTTGTTGTAACGGAATTTAACCTGTATTGTTCTATGTCACGTTCTATGCAACATTCCATGTAGCGGCCAGATAACTTTTTGCCCTTAATGTCTATGTGTCTGACCACTTATGTTTCTTTCTAGCTGTCTAACTTCAATCTATGGGCTATTCTACTATTACACAGAGTTTAGATTATGAACATTCCATTTTCTATAATTTATAGGAGGTTAAACTGAATCCTCCATTTTTATTATAAGCTATATTATATTCAATTTCAAGCTAGGCAAACTAAGGAAAACATCATTAAAATTAACTAAAGGGATTTCGCTCTACAGGTATTATTAGAATTTGACGAAAAGAACAGGGGTTTTAGTTGCCTATATCGGTGTCCTCATTGGTGTTCCTTAGATATCACCCCTTAGTGTATACACCCTGGATTTTAAGCAGTGTATGCCCCTTGGTGTATGGAGCGTACAAACTTTTACTTTCATAAACAGCACCAAATAGGTAATAGCGCCCACTCAGCATCATCAGAGTTCAGCAACCTTCTGATCCCCTTAGAGTGCAGAGTGTGTGCTCCATAACTTTCATAAATGCCATCCCTCAGATGACGGCACCCTAGTGAACTGCCTAGGTCATCTAATGGATTGACAGGCTCTGCTTTCAGGTGAGCAAGCCCTGATATGATTGTCCTATTGATTGGCAAATTCGCAGACATCCTCAGACTCAGAAATACAGAACCTGAAAAAGTTCTCACTCTTAATATTTTTTACAAGTTATTTGTGATCCACCAGCCAACAAGCTAAGCAAGATAACCACTAAATCTAACATGTCTTGTTGCAATACAAAAATGTATCTCTCTCTAAATTTTAATTGATTTGAGTAAGACATTATTTAAATTTTACATATAAGCTACAAAAATATAGTCAGGTTTTGTAATACAGTAGACCCCCGTGACGTCGCTGTTCAGAGTTTGCAGCTTTAGTCATTCGCGAATTTTTCCTTAGAACCTAACTAATAATTGTTAGCAGAAACCTCAAATATCCTCCACAATTGTTATGGCGTTTTTGGTGGCAATACTGTACTGTAGAAAGAACTGCGGCTTGGGATAATGAAAGTAGCCAATAGAATTTGAAACTGCAACTCCCAGCAGTCCCTGCAGTGGATCTGATTGGTCTTCTGCATGAGGGTGCTGGGGCTGTTGAGGTCAAAGGGTGTTGTTTTTGTAATTTGTGTTTCAAGTTCCTGTCCATCTGCTTTCTGTTGGGTTACCTGTACTTATTCGTTTTGTCCTGGATCGTTTTGTGTGTCTCGATTGTCTGCCGTCTGCCTGTGTACATGAGGACTGTAAGTGGATTCATTGCCATCCTGTGAAGAAAGGAGCACTCCTGAACCTGTCCACCCGTCTTCACCATTTCAGGAACTACCGGTAGGACTATCTTTACATTCCCATTCAACGTGTGGATCTCTGGACTATCTATTTTCATCATTACATTTAATCCGTTGCCATTTTTCATGAACTTTTTCATGATTTACTGTGTGTGTTTTGTTTGTGCTTTGTTGTATTTAATGTGTAATCGCTGTAAGGGAAAAGGGGTGGTATCCTTATTTTCTTATTTCATTTGTTTTCATTACATTCTTTATTTGCTATCTATTACCGGTTTTCTTTGTTTTTGTCTCTGTTTGTGAGTGCATGCTGGTCAGGTCAAGGCTGGGTGCATCCCTGGAATCTCCACCATAAAAATAAATAAATGAATCTTAGCGGCACCAGATCGCTACAGCATTATTCATTTCTCCTTGCTTCTGATTGACTGTGATGCATCTCCAGCTGAATGTTCTTGTGTTTTCCATTTACTTAAAAGCATGAACAGCACCTGTCATTTTTGGCTGATTGCTTTGTTTCTCTCTCCTCCCCCAGACATTCTCTGCTCCTGTTGGGGTTTGTGCTCCCCTATGATGTGTGTCTATTGTTTAATCGATAACTAACTGCAAACTGAGCTTGTTTGACTTCTGAAAGAGACATGTTTGTTTGAAGTGTTTAAATAAAGTTCCTGTCTTTACAATCTCCTGTGTTTCTGTGACCCAAGCGTGACACCCTGCAGTACAGCAGTCGCACTTAGACTAGCCTGCCAGCATCAGTGCTTACCTCTGTGTGCTTGCGTGCATCCAGTTCAAGCGCAGTTGGCTCAGTGATTTACATCCATTGTCAGCTGCACTTTGTACATATTGTTCCAGTAGTTTTTTAAATAGTTTTTACAGTTCATTGTGTAAAATGATCAGTGATGCAGTAATTGTGATGCTCTTTGGATGAAAAAAAGTGTTCCATTAAAATTTCACTTTTTCTTTGTTAGTTGTGAGGTTTACTTAAAGAGCAGCAAATAAGTATTTGGCGTCCAGGGATGCATTAACCCCCAAGTATGTGGCAGTTTAAGGTTTAACGCCCCAAGATGCCGCCAAAACACCCTGCACCTTCTAAGGCTTCTGGCAATGAAAACGCACTTGCATGAATTACAGTACATATAGCAGTAACATCTTTATTTTACATTCTAGCACTGCGGAAGACATAGCAGTACAGTATACAGATTTACCTTTACATTCTTTATTTTTAGGTAATGTATTAAGCTGAGTTTGAAATTAAAGTGTTTTGGGGGCATATTTAGGGTTTAAACTATGAAAATAGGCATTTTTTTTAACCACATCCAAAATTTGTAGTTTTTCAAAATTCGGGGGTGCTCTAGGAACGTAACCCCTACGAGTTTTGGGGGTGTACTGTATAAAGTTTTGTTTACAATTAACATTTTTGGGCATTAATTTGATTTTATATTTGTTAACAATGTATATTATAGTTCTACAGCTCCAAGTTAAACTTGCTAGTGAGTTTCTAAATTTATTGTTTTTTTAACTCAAGAAAATATACAGTAATGTGTTGCAAAAAGGGACAAATCCAGTATATGCTACCACATATGAAAATTATTGTGCAGGGTATCTTTTGGGATATTATAAAATTCTCTACTGCATTAATGTATTTAGTTTTCATTTTTTTCTGTTAAGAAATTCAGTTGCAAAAATATGCTGTTTTGAAGTCTGCATCTATATCCCCATTTCTATGCTGTAAAGGTGTTTCCTAATCTTATCTAAACATTCATGTGGCAAGACCTGTGAGAAGTAAATATTAACAGCTGTCAAGAGATGCACCATTTGCAGTTTTTCCTGGGGTGATATCCTTCTTTGTCCTTCAGAAATTTCCAAGATAAAAAGCTTCAATTAAAATGCAATTACATTTCTAATCGCAGAAATAATTTTTGCAACCTAGGCAATACAGAAGCAACAAATGAGTCAGGCAGCAGAGAAATGGTACATCTACTGTAGAAAGGGACTATATACTACTACAATTTACATTTCCTAGGAAACGTTTGTAATTGGGTGCTGCTACTGCTGCCAACTGATTTTTTTTCTTTCTGTTTTGCATTACTAAACATGTTTCAAACTTTTCGGTCATGGTCTTTATATAAATAATTAGATGTAAGAAATTTTATATATCACTCTAAGCTTCTGCATTAGATTAATTTTATGGAGAGTCAGTTAATTCAATAATGCCTGATGCCTGTTTTTTATTTTAGAAAAAATCAAGGCTTGATACATAAAGCAGAGTACTTTTATTGCTATATATTTTAATCTACTTTAAGGCATCATACACTTTATTTGTGTACCGAAATTTTATCTTGTATTTAATTTAATTAATCTTTCTTTCTTACTAATGTTTCTGGTATTTTTTCTGTCTTCAACCTAGCTTATCAGAGAAAGGAAGTGGGAAAGAAATACCAATGACTTAAGTGGAATGAATTCTTTCTAGTGGGCCCACCTGATGTAGGCCTCTAAGCAGGAAAGCTGCCTAACAGAGAGAAAACTGTAAAGAAAATATACTGTATATTTTTAGAAAGACAGATATTAAGAAAATATTCAAAAAGAGAAAAAGAACTAAGGAATGTCATAAATAGCAGTGTTAGCACTAAGTTATGTATAGAACAACCTTGAAAACAATTATTGCAGTAAAAAGGAGAATATATTGCAACAGTCTGTGCAAGTAATTGATGGCCATTATATTACAATAATATAACTAAATACAAGATGAATAAGAAGTGAAAACTAATGCAATGCTTTTAGAATCACAAAAATCAAAGAACAAAGAAGCACTTTGACCTTCCAGTGCCAAAGTCCATTAAGAAAAAATAGTCTTTGGTGACAGGAACGTTTACCAAAAACATTTAAAAGCACAGTGGGAAGTATGAAAATGTAAAAACTTAGAAAACATGAATGGCATAACATTCAGGACTTAGTTAACTGAACTGAAAGTGAGGCATTTTTAGTTACTTCATCAAAGATTCAATTACCGTACTTTTATTTATTAAACATTTTTGTAACATTGAGTCCTATTCAAAAATAACATTGATAATAGAATGCAATTACATGTGTTAGTAAACTATATTAAACACCTGTTTTTTCAAAAGTACTTTACAGTGTCATAAAAGTGTTATAATAATAATAAGTTTTATTTGCAGTATGTAGCACCTTTCATACACTCAAGGACACTTTACAATTCAATAAACACATTAACAAGATAATAGAAATTACATATAAGAAAATGAATAATACTCATTGAAAAGATTTGTTTTTTTTTTGGTTTGTTTTTTTTTAATTAATTTTATTGCAATCCATACAAAGCAATCAAGTTGTTACAAAAGAAAAATTATGTTAAGAACAGATCGATCCCCACCCCTGAGAGAGAGAGCAAGCCAAACAGCGTAAAATTTAAGACTTGTAAACATACCTAAATTAATAAATTCTCTGTGCTTTATGAACTTATTTTAAAATATTACTGATTAGATCCTGCCATGTTTTGAAAAAAGTCTGTACGATCCTCTAACTGAGTATTTGATTTTTCCAATTTCAAATAATATAACATATCGGTTTCCCACTGACTTAAAAGAGGAGAGTTTGGGTTCTTCGAGTTTATCAGAATAAGTCTGCGTGCCAACAGTGTAGTGAATGCAATCACAATTTGTTTGTCTTTCTCCACTTTAAGCCCTCTGGAAGAACCCCAAACACAGCTGTTAATGGGTTAGGAGGGATTGTGAGTCCAAGGCTGTCTGAAGGTAATTAAAAAGTTTTGTCCAGAATAATGTTAATTTGGTGCAGGCCCAGAACATGTGACCCAGTGAGGCTGGGGCTTGGTTGCAACGTTCGCAGGTTGGATCATGCCCTGGAAACATTTTGGAGAGTTTTAGTTGAGACAGATGTGCTCGATATATAATTTTAAGTTGTATAATTGTATGCTTTGCGCATATGGAGCTCGAGTGAATTCTCTGCATTGCTACTTTCCACTCCTTTTCTGATATATTAATTGAGAGATCTTTTCCCAGTGTCCTCTTGGATCTTTGAAAGGAGGGATTGTAAAATGATTTTATATATTGTAGAGATGGAGTCTAAGTCCTTGAGATTGAGCAATATTTTTCCAGCATGGATGAGGGTGCAAGATGAGGAAAATCTGGAAGGTTCTGTTTAACAAAGTTCCTGATTTGAAGATAGTGAAAGAAATGTGTAGCTGGAATGTTAAATTTGGAATGTAATTGTTCATAGGATGCAAAGACGTTGTCTATATAAAGATCTCTAAGCAAGTTAATTCCAAATTTTTCCAGATATTAAAAACTGCATATGTTTGTGAAGGTTGAAAGAGGTGGTTCTCTTGCAGAGGTGCCACAGATAGAAGCTTCTCCGTCTTAAAATGCTTTCTACATTGGTTCCAGATTCTAAGTGAGTGGAGCACAATTGGGTTATTAGTATATTGCCGATAACGTGTGTTTATTGGAGCACAGAGCAAGGAATACAAAAAGTACTGCAGGATTTTACTTCTATTGCGGTCCAAGCCTGTGTATGTTCTTCTATTTGTGTCCAGGTTCTTATCGCCTGTATATTTGCTGCCCAGTAATAAAACTGGAAGTTAGGTAGAGCCATGCCGCCTTCTGCCTTTTGTCTTTGTAGGGTGCTCTTTTGATGCGTGGATGTTTTGAATTCCAAATAAATGAGGTTATTGTTGAATCTAATTGCTTAAAGAATGATTTATTAATGTATATTGGATGTTTTGAAATAAAAAGGAGCTTAGGAAGAATATTCATCTTAACAGTGTTAATTCTTCCAGCTAGTGTGAGATGAAGGGTTGACCATCTATGCAAGTCTTGTTTAATTTTTTCCATGCAGACGGCGAAATTTTGTTGATAAAGAGCTTTATGTTTACTTGTGATGTTTACTATTTAAACTGTTCTGCAATGATAACAGGTAGGGTATCTAATCTAATATTATATGCTTGAGAATTCACTGGAAAGAGTACACTTTTATTCAGATTAATTCTGAGACCAGAGATCTTTTGAAATTCTGTGAGTGCTGCTAAGACTGCAGGCACAGAATTTTCTGGGTCGATATATACAGTACCATATCATCTGCATATAATGAGATTTTCTGTTCCAGTCCTTCTCTGCTAATCCCCTTTATCTGATCAGTATTTCGACAATGTATTGCCAGTGGTTCAATGGCAATCACAAACAGCAGCGGTGACAAGGGCATCCTTGTCTAGTGCCACGTTCTAGTTTAAAGTAGTCTGAGCAAATGTTATTGATGCAAACTGAAGCTTCTGGGTTAGTATACAGTAATTTAATCCATGCACAAATGTTGGGCCAAACCCAAACTTCTCCAATGTAGTAAAAGGTATTTCCATTCAATCATGTCAATGCTTTTCTGTATCCAATGATAGTAATATTTCTGGGGTGTTTGATTTAGTTGGTGAGTATATTACATTAAACAGGCGTCGAAGATTTGAAGATAAGTGCCGCCCCTAATAAATCCAGTTTGGTCTTGTGATATTACGAGGGAGCACTTTCTCCATCCTTCTAGCTATGATTTTAGAGAGTATTTTAACGTCGTTATTCAGAAGTGAAATTGGTCTGTATGATGCACATTGTAATAAGTCCTTATTTTGTTTTGGAAAACAGTGATTAGTGCTTGGCAAAGGTTTGTGGAAGAGATTGGTTATCTCTGGCTTCTGTAAATGTTGCTAATAGGAGGGAGCTAGCTGAGCGGAGAATTTCTTGTAAAATTCTGCAGGGTAGCCATCAGGGCCTGCTGCTTTCCACCTTGGAGTGACTTTATAGCATCTAGTAATTCTGATAATGCCAGAGGTTTATCAAGTTCCTCCACACTAAAAGCGTCTATTTGTGGTATCTGTAATGTATCCAGAAATGCATTAGATTGTGTATTGTCTTCTTTAAACTCAGTAGTATATAGGGATTTATAGTAGTCTCTGAAAGTGTGCATTATATTTTTGTGTTCACGATTTTATCTCCGTTCGTGTTAGTGATTACGAGATTGCGTTGCACTTCTTGCTTGTGAATTTGTTGAGCTAAAAGCTTATTAGCTTTCTCTCCATGTTCATAGTAATGATGTCTGGATTTGTAAATTAGTTGTTCAGTTTCTTTAGTTGTCAAGAGGTTTAATTCTGAATGTAGAGCCTGCCTCCTCCTATGTAGAGTCTCGCTTGGTAGTCTGGCATGTTCTTCATCTATTTTAGTAATTTCGCTTTTTATCTCTGCTACTTTCTTGGCTTCGGATTTATTTCTGTGGGAAAGATATGAGATAATCTGTCCTCTTAAGAAGGCCTTAAGAGTTTCCCAGAGTATTCCTGCAGAGATCTCGGGGGATGTATTTGTCTCTAGCAAGAATTTGATTTGTTTGGATATAAATTCAGTACAATTCTCGTCAGCTAATAGAAGCGGGTTGAGGCCATCTGCGGGTGAGTGTATGGGGCTTAGTAATTTTAGCTCCAAGATCATAGGTGCATGGTCAGAAATAACAATAGCATCGTATTTGCAAGAATTAATCATAGGCAAGAAGTTATTGTCTATAAAGAAGTAATTAATCCTTGAGTAGCAATGATGTACTGGTGAGTAGAAAGAATATGTTCTTGAATTTGGGTTTAAAAATCTCCAGGGGTCTGATAAGTTGTGATCAGTTATAAACTTTGCAATTATCTTTGCGGTGTTAGATGCCGTTCCCCCTGTGGAGGAAGTCCTATCTAAAAGCGGATTTAAAACACAATTAAAGTCCCCAGCCATTATAACTTTATGAGTGTTCAGATTGGGAATGGATGCAAATAAATTTTGTATAAATTCCTTATCATCAACATTAGGTGCATAAACATTTATCAAAATCATTTTACAGTTAGATAAGTCTCCCATGACCATTACATATCTCCCTTCAGGATCCAATACAAGATGTGTTTTTAACAGAAGTTTTAAATTAATAATAGATTTTTCCTCACGAAGGCTGAGAGGAAGAGAATTCCAAATTTTGGGGCTATACACTGAAAGCTCTCCCAAGGACACTTTACAATTCAATAAACACATTAACAAGACAATAGAAATTACATATAAGAAAATGAATAATACTCATTGAAAAGATGTGTTTTTAACAGAAGTTTGAAATTAATAATAGATTTTTCCTCATGAAGGCTGAGAGGAAGAGAATTCCGAATTTTAGGGGCTATCACACTGAAAGCTCTCCCACCCATAGTTATTAACCTGTATTTAGGTACAGTGAGTAAGTTAGCATCCGATGATCGTAATGCACGGGCTGGAGTGTAAGGAAGCAGCAGCTCAGACAGATAATTAGGGGCTAACCCATGAAGGGCTTTAAAGGTGAGAAGAATAATTTTATATTTGATTCTTGAAGAAACTGGTAACCAATGTAAATCATAGAAGACAGGAGTGATGTGAACAGAGTTTTTAGTGTGTGTAAGTAAACGAGCAGCAGAATTCTGAACATATTGTAATCTATTGATATATTTAGTCGGGAGGCTACAAAACAAAGCATTGCAATAGTCCAGACGGGTAGTGATGAAAGCGTGAATGAGTGCTTCAGTATCCTTCACACTGAGGAAAGAATGCAGATGAGCAATGTTGTAAAGATGAAAAAAGGCTGTCTGTACTATTGAGCTAATGTGTGATTGAAAAGTAAGAAGCTGATCAAAGATGACACTAAAATTACGGACTGATGCTGAGGGTTGAACCAAGATCCCATCTATGTCAATTTTTAGCTCACGAAGGGCAGAGAGGACAGATTTGGTAGTAACTAATAAAGATTTCTGTTTTATCAGGATTAAGTCGTAAAAAAATTATCTGTCATCCAGTGATTGATTTCCCGAATGCATACAGTCAGCGCAACAGGTGATCACGTTGCAGTTGCATCAGCACTTACAAAAAGTTTTGTGTCATCGGCATAGCAGTGGAAGCTCAGACCATACTGATGAATAATCTCACCTAATGGGATCATATATGTATTGAAAAGGATTGGACTGAAAACTGACTGTTAATGAAGTAGAGACTGGTGGTGGCTCAATAGCTTCAATAGACAGCAAACTCCAACACAAATGTTTAAAAATGGTGATTGATGTACTGTTGTTACTTGTTGGTTGTGGAGGGTCAAAGTCTAATTGTAGTTCATATTTCTTAAACATAAGATTTTTGAAAGAAGTAGCCAATGTAAAGTTAAAGTCTCTGTTAAATTAAAATAGTTGGCTTCTTTGGCCCTTGAAGGAGAGAAGGTCTAAATATTTTCTGATAAATGATCATGTCAGAGGAAATTGAATCATCATAAAGTTAAGTACTTAGCATGTTTATTCACTCTAAGCTTAAAAAGTGATTCTTATATAATTCCTTCCCTGTTGTGTTCAGTTCTAAATAAGTGACTTTTTTTTTTTTGGACAATGACAGGGATACGAGATCTAAATTATCTTTCTGAAAAATGCAAGTGGCATGAAAGTAGCTGCAGTCATCCAGACAATAGCATGAGGCTAATTTCTGGCAGGTTTAGTGTTGCTGAACAGCTGGATGAAGGCTACAGGATTGGCATTAGAAGGCACAACAAAGAGGTTACCAAAAATCACAACATCCTGTCCAGAATAATAGATGAGATATAATCTGTTTGTTGTTAGTAAAATAGTGGTGTGTCTTGGGATGATTTTGTTTACAAAAAGTGTGCCACTACAGAGAAAAAGGTTGCAAGACACTGCTGTAGACAATAGTATGCAACCAATTTTTTTTGGAAGGCTTATTGAAATTACTCAGTTTAATCAGAAAGTAACTGAGAAATTTTCAGACCTGAAGGAAAGGAGGGCAAAATTTATGTTCAGGGATATATAGGTATCCTGATAGTAAAGGAAGAATAAGATTTAGGTTGGACTTATCCAGTGAGTGTAATACAAAACAGGCTGGGGGTGAGTTAGGTTTTAAGATGGGGTCTGTGGAATATACAGTGTGAATTTGTACTCAGGTGAGGTAAGCCTGGCAACGTTGCATAGGGCTGGGCAGATTGGCAACAAGTTTGGAATAAAATTAGGATGGTATTGACTCTGTGGGTGTGGTAAATGATAAACTGGGATACAAGACCAGAAAAATCAGAGGACTAGTACAGTATGATCTGGATTTATGGAGTACAGTGAAAATGGCTAAGGACTGGGCACACTATTAGCTGAGGCAGAATAAGATTTGGATTGGATTTATGTTGTGAATGTGTTAAAGGACAGACAGAAGTCCATGTAATTGGAAGATTACAGAGGTGGGGATGCAGACATTATGGTGTGAGTCTTGTCAGAATGGGGAACTGAGCAAGTTGGCAGATGATATGGCATTTTAGAGACAGGTGTAGTATAAAATTTGAGTGACAGGCTCACCTGTTCCTTTCCACATCTATGGGGCAAATTATGAGAAGAATAAGGGGACTGCGAATGTCATGGACTGAAGTTTTGGAGCACAGTAGAAATTGGAATGCTGGCATCAGACTGGACAGCATAGTGGAAAGGATATAATACATTTTAGCCGTGATTTGTCCTATGGGTGTGGTACTGGACAGGCCAAGATGTGCATTGACACTATAATGAGGACCAGAAGATTGTGTAGAATGACCAGATAGATAGATAGATATTAAAGGCACTATATATTAAATAGATGTGAATTGCACTATATAAGAGATAGATAGATAGATAGATAGATAGATAGATAGATAGATAGATAGATAGATAGATGTGAAAGGCACTGTATAATAGATACATAGATGTGAAAGGCATTATATAAAAGATAAGTTCATCTTCATTTTGTCCAACCAAATGCTGTACTACCTTCCACTTGTTTCTTCTTGGCCAGATTGTTAATAATGACAGTCAGCCATATAAAAACTAGGTTTGACTATAAACACTGGGAATCTAGCACATGCTTTTATGACATTAAAAATATTTAATCCTAAAAATGGTGCAATTATAAATCTATTTAATAAAAGCTATTAAGAGTAAAACTCATAGACCAATACAAAAGTAATTTTAAAGTAAAGTGATTTCCATATGCTGCGGTAGGCTGGCGCCCTGCCTAGGGTTTGTTTCCTGCCTTGCGCCCTGTGTTGGCTAGGATTGGCTCCAGCAGACCCCCGTGACCCTGTAGTTAGGATATAGCGGGTTAGATAATGGATGGATGGATGATTTCCATATGACATTGTTCTAAGTGGGCGGCACGGTGGCGCAGTGGGTAGCTCTGCTGTCTCATAGTAAGAAGACCCGGGTTCGCTTCCCGTGTCCTCCCTGCGTGGAGTTTACATATTCTCCCCGTGTCTGCATGGGTTTCCTCTAGGTGTCTCCAATTTCCTCCCACAGTCTAAAGACATGCAGATTAGGTACATTGGCGAAATTGTCCCTAGGGTGTGTGGGTGTGCCCTGCAGTGGGCTGGCACCCTTCCTGGGGTTTGTTTTCTGCCTTGCGCCCTGTGTTAGCTGGGATTGGCTCCAGCAGACCCCCTTGACCCTGTAGTTAGTGGGTTGGATAATGGATGGATTGTTCTAAGCAAGAATGAGAAACTGCTTCCTTTTGTACATCTGATATCAACTGAGATGCTAGACATCTCAACAAATAATTCATTGCAGAGATATGTATGTTAGTACAGTATGCTTCATTATTTTCTTTTAGCAATTTTAAAAGACCTGATTGCAGCTGTATGTACTACCAAATAGTGATGCCATGTATACAGCAGGCTTGCAAAACCTTATAATCAAATTCTAAGTAATGCACAGTTGGAAGAAGTCAAGCAGAGAGACTTTGATAAAATTCTTTTTAAGTTCAATATTGCACTGTGGTTGAGTTACTTCCAGCTGCAAGACTTCTGGAACACTGTCTATATTAACAGGAAAAACAAAGAATAAAATTAAAAAATGCCTGTCTTCCTGAAAGCAACATTAAAAGTTACCTTGAAGGATGGCAAATCTGAGATGCATATCTGGTGCAGCACACAAAGAATCTTGGTGTCATTTTTGATTCTTTCCTCTCTTATTCCGCCCACATAAATCACATTAAGAAACTTTCTTACTTTCACCTCTGTAACATATCCTGTGTTCGCTCCTTCCTCTCCTTTTCTAATGCTGAGAAACTTGTCCATGATTTTATCACATCCCGCATCGATTATTGCAACATGCTGCTGGCAGGTGCCCCTTCTAATCTTATATCACAGCTCCAGCTTATTCAAAACTCAGCTGCAAGAGTCCTTACTCGAACCAGCAACAGTGAGCACATCACACCCATCCTGCTTCACCTTCACTGGCTCCCTGTGTCTTACAGAATCGAATATAAAATCCTACTAATAACCTACAAAGCCTTAAATAACTTTGCGCCAAACTACATCAGTGACCTCCTCTTTCACTATGTGCCTGTCTGCCCACTAAGGTCCTCTGATTCTGGCAACCTTGTTGTGCCCCAAACTAATCTTCACTCCATGGGTGACAGGGCCTTCAGCTGTATAGCACCCAGACTCTGGAATGACCCACCGAAATTAATTAGATCAGCTGACTCCATGAATTCTTTTAAAAAACAACTCAAAACTCATCTGTTCACGAAGGCTTTTAGCTCTACTTGATTTTATTACCCTTCTCTCAGTTTATCTCTATGTCAAGATGCTCATGTAACCTGTGTGTGTGTGCTAGACCATCAATTATGTTGTCTGTTAGGCTTTCTCTGAATTTACTGTCTTAATGTTCTTTATTTATTTGATTTGTACAATGCTATATACTGTATACCCTGCCGTTCTTTCTTATATTCTGTAAGTGCCTTGAGCATGGGAAAGGCGCTATATAAAAAATGTATTATTATATTTCTGTCTAAACAGAGTTCTTTGAAATTGGAAAAACAGGTTTTGCCTGCTGCAACTCATTCAGATTATTGCAAAGTTTCAAGAATGGGCAAAAAGATCAAATAAAAGCAGTATACCAAAACTGAAGTAAGCTCACTTGGGAACCATAACTGTCTTGTTCTTTAGAGTTGGCTGGCACATGTATTTTCCGCTTTGTCTCACCAAACACACAAAGTTCTTTGCACTGTGTTTGCATTGGAATATTAATGAGCTGATTCATCCACATCAAAGTGTTTTTTGTTCCCCACTCATCA
Organism: Polypterus senegalus; assembly: GCF_016835505.1. Lineage (NCBI taxonomy): Eukaryota > Metazoa > Chordata > Cladistia > Polypteriformes > Polypteridae > Polypterus > Polypterus senegalus. The sequence goes on from NC_053159.1 coordinate 43,664,830, forward strand.
GGCAGCACATAATACTATACTATCTCAACCTGCAGCTTTTCTAGCTCTCATTGCACAGATAGTTTTTGACCACATGACTGATTTTGGTGCAAGCTACATGAATTTGGTCAAGACATTGTAAAGCTCCCCCATGGCTTTAGTTTTCACCAACTCCACAATCTCTCAACCCCTTCAGTTTCTGGAGGATGCCAGACAGGGCTGTCCATTATATCCATCCATCCATCCATTTTCTAACCCGCTGAATCCGAATACAGGGTCACGGGGGTCTGCTGGAGCCAATCCCAGCCAACACAGGGCACAAGGCAGGAAGCAATCCTGGGCAGGGTGCCAACCCACCGCAGGACACACACAAACACACCCACACACCAAGCACACACTAGGGCCAATTTAGAATCGCCAATCCACCTAACCTGCATGTCTTTGGATTGTGGGAGGAAACCGGAGCGCCCGGAGGAAACCCACGCAGACACGGGGAGAACATGCAAACTCCACGCAGGGAGGACCTGGGAAGCGAACCCGGGTCTCCTAACTGCGAGGCAGCAGCGCTACCACTGCGCCACCGTGCTGCCCCCTCCATTATATCCTTTACTTTTTAGTATCTCACTTGAGCCCCTTGCTATTGCTGTTTGCAAACTTGAGTTGATCACCCCATTACAGTTCATAGCTAATACCATAAAATCTCTTTATATGCTGATGATACTTTTCTCCTTCCTGGTAATGCCATTTTCTAACTACCTCAAATTCTTAGTATATTAAGTTCATTGGAAATCCTATCTGGCTACAAAATAAACTTGTGTCTCATAAAAAAACCCTGCTGCTTTGTTTTTCTCAGCTTCCACATTTGTCTCCTCAAAGATCTCTTTGGCAGAGGATTGAACTGAAGCAAATCCAGTACCTCTATTTGTGGTCAATGAGACTTTTTTCTTCCTCAAGATATCACTAGCTTTCTCCTGCACTTCTAGAAGTACATCCCTGGCTTTTGTTTCCTGGTACCTCACAGCTTCTACTCTATCTACATGACTCTCCCATCTTGTCTCGGAAACAGACTTTAGCGTTAACTTGACATGGTTCATTAAAATTGCCCATTTCTGAGTAGAAGCTAAGAAGAGTGCAATTTATGTAGGTAGACAGAATATGCTGTTACATCAGGGGGGCTTTTTGCTGCATCAACTAGCACACGATTTATTGTATGTGTACCACATTGTACAGCAAAAGCCATGAGATTTATTTCCAAAAGCATGGCTTGTATACCTTTCCTTTTTCCTGTCATATTTGCCCCATTATCATAAGACTGACTTCTACAGGCATCAAATGAGAAGATGAGCTCTTACAATGACTTCTGCAACCCTATGGCACTCCAAAAGATATTCCTTGATTTGTATGTTGTCTAATGTCACTGTCTGAATTACCATGGGCACATATTCTCTAAGAATTATGTCAGTAGTGCAATCTAAAATCAATGAATAGCATTTTAACACTTCAGTTTCACTGATGATGATCTCCATAATGTTTTAACCAATACAGTTAGTCAATCCATCTTGAATGATTTTCCATAAATATGAAGTATGACTGGTACTCCTTTCACCTGATGAAGATACTCTTTTGAGTACTGTATCAAATTTGGCCATTAGTCCCAATTCTTTCAAAGAGTTTCCAATATTTACTAGATAAAGCTTGTTTGTAGTTCCTCTTTTAACAATATTCCTCTCTGCTAGTGATTGGATATTGGTTTTGAGTGTTATCAGGATCTCATGCCACTTCTGTACTTTTTCTTAGAGAAAAATGTGCAGCAAAAACAGTAAAGACTTGTTTTTCTCCAAATAAGCTGTCAGCTTCCCTTCATTTTCTCTACATTGAGTAAATGTCTGTAAAAACTAGTGGTGGTATCAACTTCTCTTCATCTTTGGAAAGATAAAATTGTCTACCAATGTTCTCTCATCAACAAGTCTGTCTTTACCTTTCTGGCAAGGCTGACCATGTGGAAGGGTCTAAAGGTGCTAACTTGATAGACTCAGGCTGTGCTTGAGAAGAAGCACCAGCAGCCTGCATAGGTATAGAGGGAACTCTAGCACTAAGATGTGATGTACTTGGTTTTTTGCCTGATGCAGCCAAACTACACATAAAACAGTTTATCATTAGTTGTTATTGTTTTTAGAAAGTCTGAAAGTCACAATGTATACAAATTAACCAAAACACAAAAACTAATAGTGAATAAACATAAAGAGCACAGAGTGCGACCGCAGGTTAACCAAGCACTGAGAGTGAAAGAGAGAGAAAAAAAAGAAAATGCATGGTGAAAATTTACAAGCCATAAAAATAAGTCTTGTTCTTTACCACAAACTGTAAACAAATAAAAATGTTCGAAGTATTTTGTCTTGCACATTAATTGAATCAATATAAACATCTGCAGCATTTTGTAACTGGAAGCACTTGCCAGTATCTTGTATACCTTGACTTGAATCTGTCAGAAAACCGGTGATACAGGCCTTGTACCAATTAATGTGGGCATGTCATGACCTGCTGTGAGTTTATTCAGATATGGACAACCACTTGATTAAACATTATTTATCATTGACAAGTATGCAAATGCTCTAAAAACAATACTGTAAGAGCAACCAAAATGACACACAGAAATGCAATGGAAACTGCAGACCCCTACTTGGAAGGTCAGATGCTAAAGTATTTTTCTCCATCTTTATAGCAGCAGCACTGACTCTTGTATTAACCAAAAATGTCTTTAGTGCATCTGTAAAATTGTCAGTGGCATCGTAGATATTAGTCTACTGCATAAACCCAACTATGTGCTGATGATTATAACTTTGCATTATCTCTCAAGGACAGACACTTTATTACTTAGCCCTTGTTACTATCCCATTATAAAATGTGGGGTTTTAAATATATTTAATAAACAGATGTGAACTGGTAAATAGTTTGTGGTGAACAATATTATTTGTGTTAAAGTGCAGTTCATTTCCATTATTTAGGCACCACTGACTAAAATTGTTCCGTGACCAAGTGAAATGTTTGGCCAACTATAATAATTTTAACGAATTTCTGCTTTTTTCATAGCCGTAATGTAAACTTTATATCTTGGTAGAGTAATATTTTACTCTGCTTTCCCCTTTTGTATTATTAATATGTAACCTTTGTCAGAATGCCTCAAATCTCATAGACTTAGCACACTTTTTTTAAAATATTGGTACCATATAACTTCTCCCCACCTAACCTTCTACATTTATAACCTCAGGCAATTAGGTGTAGTAAAAGACAAGTAGGAGTTAAGTTACAATTTAAACAATGTATTATTGATAATATTCATAAATAATAACAGTATGCAAAGTACATTTGAATATTGGTAACCATACAACCAGGCGGCACACAGACTTGTTAGTTACTTAAAATATCTCTAGTTAAGGCATCATTTGCGGTCAGGTTTCTTCAGAACAGGCACAATATGGCTGCCGAGCTGTGCTCTTCATTGTGATGTCCTTTTCAGTTCATGGTGTGTGATGATCTTTCATCAGTTTGGTAAGAGAGAGAGAGAGTGAGGTAAAGCAAGCAAATTTATAGGTTTTCTGTCCAACCTCTAGAGCCAATAGGACGTCATGGCACTTAAAGGCTTCTGGTACAAGAGAATTCCAAACAGCCATACTTCAGACCAATGACGGGATAGAACACCTTCACACCTGCCCTCCAAAGCATGTGTTAAGGTAAAGCTTGGCATTTAAGCCTTGCTTTCCTGTGGGTGTTGACTGGGAGTCCTGCAGAGAATCACTTACTAAACTTGTTTTAGGCACTTCCCTCCAACCCTGTCATAAAATTCATTTTCCTGACTTAGTCCTGGGGGGGGATTCATGAATGCTTCTCACTAATGTAACATTAATATTACATTTGCTTGGCCTAAGTTACAAATAAATACATACAAAATATTTATCAACTTGTGTGCAAAATTTCACATCACAACAATATCCTATACAGTACTATGTATCTTAATGGAAACCTGCTATATATAAAGCAGTCCATTGCCTACACTGCATTGCCTCATAATGCAGTGGGTTTGGAAGCCACTTTGGTGTTAGAGGTTAACATTGCCCACTGAAAATGCAGAGTTCTTTTTATTTTAGCATTTTTAACATTTTTACATTCGAAGTGACATAAAGGCAAAATTGGCTACAAAGTAAAAAAAAATACACTTTTTACCATGCTCACCACTTTAATCTTGCCTAAATTAGCTCACCCTTATGAAAAATGCAGGAGATAACATTGTACTACTACTGTACACTGAACCATGCCCCCACTGAATCTTTTGGTTTTCCACATCCAGAGGTGGCCACACTGGACAACAAAGACAAAAAAAAAAATTGCAAGTTTCCAAAAGATTAAAAAAAATTGCCACTGTGCTTCTGCTCAAGCAAAATAAAAGTCAGAGAAGTACAATGCTTACCCCAGTTGCTTATCCCAATTAGCAGATTTGTTTGCTACATAAAAGGAAAATAACTTCCATTTTTGTTTTTCTTTTCAGTTTTTGGTTATGCATTTTTTTCAGTGTACTGGTTTGGCTTAAAATATAAAACATGGAAAGTGACAAAAGGCTGACACCTCTTTACAAATAAAATCAGCACCAAAGTAAAGCTTTATCTTTAAAAAGCAACAGTTTTATAATTGCTTGTCGCAGAAGTAAAGAACCACCCTATATGCTCTTCAAGTACAAAAGAAAAATACATTAAAGAAGCAAGTCAGCAAAACAGAAAAATACAAATCAGCTTACACATAGTCTAATTTTGAATAAATAACGCAGAAAGTCTTATCATGAGCTGGCATGGAGACACAAAGTAATCACTTCTCTCCTCTTCACTACCTACACTACTGCTCTGGAAATAATGTTTTTATGGCATTGTCTTTTGTAGAAACGTAAGAAATGTTGTTTGAAAATCAAAGGAATTGCCAGCAAGAGATCTCTGTCTGCAAACAAAGAACACTGCCTGTTGCTCTCATGACTTTGTCTGTGCCCTTATTGGCTGTGGATGATCTTGACATTATTAACAAAATTTGTTACCAAGATTTGAAATATTCCCTCGGAATGGCTAAAAAAAGTTCTCCAACATGTTTCTTGGCCTCTAAAAATGAATTAAACATTTTTTCTAGGGTTTTGGAGAGCCAAGAATCTCTAGATTATATCAATTGTCTGCATAAGAGTGTTGTAAACATTGTTAAAGAAAAATTACATTCTTCCATGGCACTATTTATTCTTCTCTTAAGCACTGCAATTGTGGGATCGCTTTGCTGTCGGTTGCTATGCCGTTGCTAGACAGAATATTGGATTCACATAAAAAACTTAGCAGTTGTTATTTATAGTTAATTTTTGAATTATCTGGTTACAACATTTTTTCTGTTCTTTTACTACAATTAACGTCTAGCAATATGACTGGTTATGTATCTTATATGCTTTCCTGCATTATTCATTGACCATGATTATGCTTTACATCCTAAGCTTTGTTTACTTGATTATAGTGTTCCTAGTAGCAACATTGGCTTATATTATGACTTTTCCAAACCATCTTCCAATTCCATTATTTTACAAAACTGCTGCTGACTATGTAAATCTGATGCAGGCATATGCCTGGAAGAGGAGAAAGGCATTCATAACATGGAGATTTCTGTACCAAGCAAGTAGTACATTCCAAAGTTTTAGGGTAGCCAGAAATGCTTGATCACCACTTTGAATGTCGCAAGAGCTTAGCATCCACAAAGTGATTGGAAAGAAGATATGAACACCCTGGATGTGGAATACTTAAAACGAAGATCTGAAACATAGGGAGGATTCAAGTTATTTAGAGCTTTAAATACAGATGTAGTATTGGCCAGCCAATTAAAAATACAGTCATATGAAAAAGTCTGAGAACCCCTCTCAGCCTGCATAATAATTTACTCTACCTTCAACAAAAAAATATAACAGTGGTATGTCTTTCATTTCCTAGGAACATCTGAGTACCGGGGTGTTTTCTGAATAAAGATTTTTAGTGAAGCAGTATTTAGTTTTATTAAATTAAAATGTGAAAAACTGGCTGTGCAAAAATTTGTGTCCCCTTGTAATTTTGCTGATTTTACTGCATGTAACTGCTCAATACTGATTACTTGCAACACCAAATTGTTTGGATTAGCTCATTAAGTCTTGAACTTCATAGGCAGGTGTGTCCAATCATGAGAAAAGGTATTTAAGGTGGTCAATTGCAAGTTGTGCTTCTCTTTGACTCTCCTCTGAAGAGTGACAGCATGGGATCCTCAAAGCAACTCTCAAAAGATCTGAAAACAAAGATTGTTTGTATCATGGTTTAGGGGAAGGCTACAAAAAGCGATCTCAGAGGTTTAAACTGTCAGTTTCAACTGTAAGGAATGTAATCAGGAAATGGAAGGCTACAGGCACAGTTTCTGTTAAGCCCAGGTCTGGTACACCAAGAAAAATACAGGAGCGGCATATGCGTAGGATTGTGAGAATGATTACAGACAACCCATAGATCACCTCCAAAGACCTGCAAGAGCATCTTGCTGCAGATGGAGTATCTGTTTGAACAAAGAACATCGGTATGGCAGGGTGATGAGAGAGAAGTCAGTTTTTGTATGCAAATGCTCATTGCTCATTTAGACAAGCCATATTCATTTTGGAACAAAGTGCTTTGGACTGATGAGACAAAAATTGAGTTATTTGGTCATAACAAAAAGTACTTTGCATGGCGGAAGATGAACACCGCATTCCAAGAAAAACACCTGCTACCTATTTTCAAATTTGGTGGAGCTTCCATCATGCTGTGGGGCTGTGTGGCTAGTTCAGAGACTGGGGCCCTTGTTAAAGTTGAGGGTTGGATAAATTCAACCCAATACCAACATATTCTTCAGGATAATGTTCAAGCATCAGTCACAAAGTTGAAGTTACGCAGGGGTTGGATATTCCAACAAGACAATGACCCAAAATACAGTTCGAAATCTACAAAGGCATTCATGCAGAGGGAGAAGTACAATGTTCTGGAATGGCCGTCACAGTCCCTTGACTTGAATACCATCGAAAATCTATGAGATGATTTGAAGCAGGCAGTCCATGCTCATCAGCCATCAAATTTAACTGAACTGGAGAGATTTTGTATGGAAGAATGGTCAAAAATACCTCCATCCAGAATCCAGACACACATCAAAGTCTATTGGAGGTGTCTAGAGGCTGGTATATTTGCAAAAAGAGGCTCAACTAGTATTGATGTCATATCTCTGTTGAGGTGCCCAAATTTATACACCTGTCTAATTTTGTTATGATGCATATTGCATATTTTCTCTTAATCCAATAAAGTTAATGTCACTGCTGAAATACTACTGTTTCCATAAGGCATGTCATATATTAAAAGGAAGTTGCTGCTTTGAAAGCTCAGCCAATGATAAACAAAAATCCAAAGAATTATGAGGGGTTCCCAAACTTTTTCATATGACTGTAAAATCACAGTTAACTCTTTCCACATTTTAGGTGATAGAAAAGCCACAACTTTAGCTGTGTTTCCAAGATGGAAGAAACTACCCCTGACCACTGCATTTATCTCACTGTCAAATAGAAGGAAGAACCAAAAATTACCCTCAGATTTTTAGCGTTTGTTTTAATATGTGGGGAAAGTGGACCAAGGTTATTAGAAAGACCACTAATAGAAGCTGGAGGACCAAAAAACTGCACTTCTGTGTTAAAAGTAAATCCTTATTTATCACTCTTAGCAGAGAAGATTCCAAGCTGTGGAGTGTTCTGAAACCCAACTGAAATTTTTTAAAGAGCTGATGTTTATTTAGTAAAGCCAGAAGCGATGAAAGGACAGCATTTTCCAGGATTTTGGCTAGGAACGGTAACAGAACCAGCCCCTTAGTCCAAGGAAAATAACCTTTAATTTGTTTGGCTGGGTACACGTTTATTGATGAACCAGAAATCTGCTGGCAACCTTGAGAGATGAAAGGTATTGACTTTCTAGTACTGGTGTTTGTATAAGCTGAATGACTTCCTGACAAAGAAAAACAACTGATAGTAGGCTACTGGTAATTGAAACTGCAGAAAGAGGTTAAAAACAAACCATTAATTTACATGCATATTGTCTGTATTATATTGAAGAATGAAAAAAGGTTAAGATTGATAATGAAGATGTATCATGAAAAGAATGTAAATGATTTATGATGAGTATGTGCTATAAATGTGTACAATATATAACTATTTTGTACGCATTAATCATTAGTACCCAAAGAGTCAATGCATATCAAAAATTTAAGTTCCACAAACATTCCATCCAACAAAGCATAACCAAAATAAAAATCAGAATTTGTTTTGTTTTGTATACAGTATGTTTATTGTGTTTTGTCTAAAGACAGTGGTACTAACATTTTATAATGATTTATATTCCACTTAAACTATTTAATAATTGTGGCACAGAACAAAGTGCAAACTGGGATAATATTTAGTGGAACAAAATTTACATTTATTGATGACATTTAGTCCAAAACTTAATAGGCACATTGAAGACAGTTAGATAGACTACAGTATGTGCAAAAACAGGTAACATCTGACAGGACATGTTGTGACAGTAGAGGGTGCTGTCGCTCCTCCAAACCCGCAGACAACATGTTCAGACACCAGGTAAAATTATAAGAAATAAATTTAATTTCTTGACTAATGTGCACCAAGCACCTCCACCTCCATGATACACAATAAATCAATAATAATCACAATAAATCAATAATAAATCCTCCTCTCCACCCAGCAGCACTGTCACACTCCCTGCCAACTCCGGCTCCATCTGCTGGGTTTTCCTATCGTCTTTTTATAGTTTGCGATCCAGAAGTGCTTCTGTCCTTCAGTCCATGTGATGCCATAACACTTCCGGGTCAGATGAAAAATTCTCCTTTTTCCTTCAGCCCGGAAGTACTTCATTTCTTCTGCCCCCCATGACTAGGGAGTACTTCCGGCCTATAATAGAAACCATTGCACCTTCCTGCACCGTCCCCTGGCGGCTCCCACAGTATCCAGCAGGGCTGTGAAGTAAAACTCCAATCTACATGATGCCCTGCAGGAACTCGGGGGCAACTCCATGTTGGCGGCGTGGGGATGTTGGCCGGGATAAACTGCCGGCCATCTCTCACAATGTTTATATTTAGATAAAGACAATGTCAGAGCTTGACCCTTGATTATACTGTATTGGCTTTTTTACTGTTTTTATTATTACTGTGAAATGCATGAAGTAGCAATAAGAGTATTTGAGTAAGTTACTTCAGGTATTGAAAAAAAGGATTGTTAAGATTGTGGATCAGAAGGACCTGTATGTTTTTCAACAATTTTTACTGCCCTGCTCCTTGTTCTGGAGTGGTGACGTTTTTCAAAGCGTGAAGATGGTAGCCAATGACCCTTTTTGCAGAAGAGCCAACATAATTTAATTCTTTTTTGAAGAAAGTGGATACTGGACTAAACAAGACAGTAATTGAGACTATGAGGATGTCCTTGATTTGTGGCTCAGTAACTTTGACTCACTGCTGGAAATATACAGTGTGTCCACACATGTGAGTAGGAGGCAGCTAAAGGGCTTAAGTAAAAGTAATACCACATCCGACCAGGGGGCGGCAGGGTGCATTGACTGTCTTGACCTTCCCCGAGAAATCCTGCCAGGTTCCGGTGCCTCAAAAGATGTCACTTCCAGGTCTGGGCCCTTCAATGATGTCACTTCCGGTTCTGGAGTGTTCAATGATGCCACTTCCCGTACAGAAGACAATAGTTCCGGTTCCGGCCCCTTCGATGACATCACTTCCCATACGGGCCTTTAAAGCCGCCATCTTAACATCAATTAGTCAGTTCTATCTTGGACTTAGTCAAAGGAATAATCTCTTCTACTTTAAAAGCCTTTTGTAGCAAGGGAAATGATATGGGTGGCTGCCCCAAACCTTTTTCACGATGTCTGGTCTCAGTTATTATCACAAGGGCATAACCTAGTCTCTGGAACACCAACTGACACTGCACAAAGCAAGCAAAGTGTTTCCATCATCAACAAGTTTTTAAAAATGAAATAATCTACCCATGGCTAGAATAATCAAAAATAGCAGTCAAATGATGAAAACATTACAAAGTTCATAGGGAGCAATACACTGCAAGCATTATTCTGCTAATGACTAAAAAGCAAATTTTTTCATTGGGTTTAGTTCTGGAATCAACTATACATTGGGTGCTGCCCATTACAATGATTATTTGCCCATCCATAAGTTAATTAGCAGGTGCGAGGTTATGATGAACCTTGCAAGCACTGATTTATGCTAGTGAAGCATTCACAGTGTTGTCTATTGTAGCCCTAACCATTAAAGCATGGGATAGTGATTGGTTTCTAAATCAGCTAATAAATAACTAACATTACATCTTTTTTTTTTCTAATTTTGATATTCAATTAATTGTAATAGTTATCCAAATATATGTTCAAAACAGAAAATAAACCCTCTTAAAACATGAGCTCACGTGTCACCCATTTTTGAAAGTGATTGAAAAAAAAATAACTGTCAGAAATGAGAGCTGTTAATGAATGCCTGCCACCTACAACAAAAATCAATCATGCTTTGTTCAATATTTCTCAAACTTGAACAGAAATAAAAAAAAAATTAATTGACAAGCAAATTAATTTAAAACTTATTTTCATGTTAATTTAAATATGTTAATCCTGTTAGTACTATAGTTCTCATTTAAACAAAAACTCACACACTCACTTTGTACAAATAAACTATTGACAATAATGAATGCATTTACAATTGCTGTCTGCAGTTGTTAAATCTTATTTGTAGACAGAACATTTTTGGTCTATGTTTAAAAAAATAAAGGATTCTTAAGCACTGTAGCTTACAACCTAATATTCAAAAACAGGTTTCCACCCCTGCTGACAACAGAGCGTACAATGAAAGGTAATGCTGTGCTTTTATATTATAAAACACATAAGAGGGATCTGATTTTTTTTTATTGAAAATGTTCTCGGCTCCCCACTCATACACAATATTTAGATCATTTTAAATACTGATTACTTTAACAAAAACACATTTTATGTGTTTTTTGTTTTTAAAGCAAAATCGTGCCTTGTGTGCATTTGCTTTTTTACATTCCTCTTCTCTGTATTTTCCAAACAACAAACTTTCTCTGGGCAGTTGACATATTATCCATTATCTGGAGGTTTTAAACACAGTCAACTTTTCCAATAAATGTAAGATAGATCGGGGATACTTATACAATTTTTAAAAGAAAACTGAATATTGGCTAAATGTTTTAGTGCATCTGTGCAGTCTTGTGACCTTCAACTTTTATGTAAGAAAAATATTAATATAGATATAGAGCTCCCTAAAAAATAGACAGTTGTTAATAACAATAGAAATAGTCACTGAGTAGAACTTGTGACCATAGGTGATGAAGGAAATAAATACTGATCATTCAATTTAAGATTTGTCAGTGGACTTTGGCCTTACTAAGACTGTGGAGTGCAATATTTGTAAAGTACTCCTTTGTAAACAAGGTCCAAATTTAATTGAACTCGTCAACTAGAGGTAGCTGGTGCTCATTTAACTACATGGAGTAAGCTACTATTTTCTGCTAGAGGACAACAGGACCTAATACATAAAAACGAGAATTGCAACCTTAGTTTGGTAGTGAATAATCTGCATATAATCCAATCCTTGGTGCACCCCACACTTATCAATGAAAATCACAAACTAACTCATCATGATCCCAGGTATGTGAACATAACCTTACCTTGCAAACATCAAATGTAACGTAGCAGCAAATCAGAAACCCCATATTATTGTGACAGCTTCCAAAAACCATGGCATACATGGTCATAAGTTTGATCCAAGTCTGCAAATCATATAGTACTGTTTACATGACAACTTACATCAGGAGGTTAAATCAGATTACTTGCCATGATGGTGGAATCTTTTTTCTTAGCTTGCTTTGTAATTTCTTTTTTATCCCCAAGATGGAATACAGAGTGATGAGACAAACTGCACACTTGCATTGACAGGGTATGTCACCTGTCTGCAGAGGAATCTGTTCATATCAACATTCTGTATTATGTAGAACAGACCATTTCAATGAATAAAGAGAATATTCTGTTTAGTAGAATGAAAAATCTTCACAGTCATGCCATATTAAATAGACTATTTGTGCTTTTTGATTGTTGACTGCATAATTTGTATTCGCCATTGTAATATTTTAAATAATATATGAGGCAATTACACTAAAAAAGGGAAACAATTCAAACTTTTACCTACAATAAGAAAAATCTAGGCAAATAAAATTGCAGAGATGCAAATAATCTAAACTACACAAGTAAAAGTGAAGCACGTAAAAAACTTAACCATGTCGTAATTATGACTTAACAAGAATTAGGACGCTTCACCTCTTTGCCACTTCCATCTTGATGCATTAGGGAAGTATTCAGACCTGTATCAATCAATCAACATTTATTTATATAGCACATATTCATACAAAAAAATGTAGCTCAAAGTGCTTTACAAAATGAATAGAGAAATAGAAGACACAATGAAAGATAAACATAAGTCAACATTAATTAACATAGAATAATGTCAGGGTGGACAGAAAAAACAAAAAAAAACTCCAAAGGCTGGAGAAAAAATAAAATCTGTAGGGTTCCAGACCAAGAGACCGCCCAGTCCCCTCTGGGCAATCTACCTAACATAAGTCAAACAGTCCTCTTTGTATTTAGGGTTTTCATGGAAGGACCTGATGATGATGGTCACGTAGACTTCTGGCTTTCAGTCCATCAATGTTGGTGCATCATGATGCTTTGAGTAGGTGGTGGTGGCGCAGGCCGCCACCACAAAGAAACCGGAAAAAGAAACAGAAGAGAGAGTAGGGGTCAGTATGGATTTTAGAGCCACCATGAATAGTTATTATGAAGAATTGAACATACAGAGTATCAGGATTAAGTTAAAGTGAAGTTATAAAAGGCCATGTTAAAGTAATGTGTTTTCAGCAGTGTTTTAAAGTGCTCTACTGTATTTGCCTGGCGAATTCCTATTGGCAGGCTATTCCAGATTTTAGGTGCATAACAGCAGAAGGCCGCCTCACCACTTCTTTTAAGTTTAGCTTTTGGAATTATAAGGAGACACTCATTTGAAGATCTAAGGTTACGATTTGGAATATAACGTCAGGCATTCCGATATATAAGATGGAGCGAGATTATTTAAGGCTTTATAAACCATAAGCAGTATTTTAAAGTCAATCCTGAATGACACAGGCAACCAGTGTAGTGACATCAAAACTGGAGAAATGTGTTCGGATTTTCTTTTCCCAGTTAGGATTCTAGCAGCTGCATTCTGCACTCGTTGCAAATGATTTATGTCTTTTTGGGTAGTCCTGAGAGGAGTGCGTTACAGTAATCTAGTCTACTGAAAACAAAAGCGTGAATTAATTTCTCAGCATCTTTCAATGATATAAGAGGTCTAACTTTAGCTATGTTTCTTAAGTGAAAAATGCTGTCCTAGTGGTCTGATGAATATGCGATTTAAAATTCAGATTACAGTCAACGGTTACCCCTAAATTTTTACTTCCGTCTTAACTTTTAATCCTAGTGCATTAAGTTTATTTCTGATAACCTCGCTGAATCCATTATTGCCAATTACCAAAATTTCAGTTTTCTCTTTATTTAGTTTGAGAAAATTACTATTCATCCATTCAGAAATACCAGTAAGACATTGTGTTAGTGTATCAAAGAGTCGGAGTCATCAGGTGCTATAGATAAGTACAGCTGTGTGTCATCAGCATAGCTGTGGTAGCTCACGTTGTAACCTGAGATAATCTGACCTAACGGAAGCATGTAGATTGAGAATAACAGCGGACCCAGGATAGAGCCTTGTGGAACACCATATCGGATATCATGTGTCTTTGAGATTTGATTACCACAACTCACAAAGAATTTTCTCCCTGCCAGGTAGGATTCAAACCAATTTAAGACACTGCCAGAGAGGCCCACCCATTGACTAAGGCGATTTCTAAGAATATTATGATCAATGGTGTCAAATGCAGCACTCAGATCTAAGAGGATGAGAACAGATAAATGGCCTCTGTCTGCATTTACCCGCAAGTCATTTACTACTTTAACAAGTGCAGTTTCTGTGCTGTGATTTGTTCTGAAGCCTGACTGAAAAGTATCAAGAATAGCATGTTTATTTAGGTGGTCATTTAACTGCATAATGACTGCCTTCTCTAGAATTTTACTTAAGAAGGGCAGGTTAGAAATGGGTCTAAAATTTTCAAAGGCAGAGGGGTCAAGATTATGTTTCTTAAGAAGGGGTTTAACTACAGCAGTCTTAAGACAGTCTGGAAAGACCCCGTATCTAATGACAATTACTATGTCCAGAATATTGTCAATTAGACGCCTGATATTTCTTTGAAAAACCTGGTTGGTATTGGGTCAAGGACGCAGGTGGAGGGTTTCAGTTGAGAGATTATACTATGTAATTCAGGTAAATCTATCCTGGTGAAAGCATTTAATTTGTTTATAACGGAGTACCGGGGCTTTGGAGGTTCTGCAGTGTTGGGGAGATATACTATGTTATCTCTAATATCATTAATTTTTTGAGTGAAAAATACAGCAATGTTCTCACAGGTTTCACTGGAAGTATTCTGGGGGCATTCCTTTGTGTTACCTGGGTTTAACAGACGATCAATTGTTGAAAATAAGACTCTGGGATTACTAGCATTGTTATTTATAATATTAGAGAAATAGCAGCCTCTCAAGACGGACAGTGTTATTGTATTCTGTTATTTTAACTTCAATATCTCATAATGGATAGTTAGTTTAGTTTTCCTCCATTTACGCTCAGCTCTACGACATGTTCTTTTTAAATCAGACACTCTTTGGGTCTTCCATGGAATAACAGTACTAGAGGATTTTTTAACTGTCTTTTCAGGTGCAACTATGTCAACAGCAGTTCTTACTTTAGAATTAAAGTTTTCCACTTTACTATTTACATTATCCTCGCTATTATAGTTGGCATTATAAACGGACTGATTGCTTAGAATAGTTGTAAGTTTTAAAGCTGCTGATGAGTCAAAGAAGCGTTTTTAACAAAATGCTTCTCATGAGCGTTTTCTATCTTTATTTCTATATTAAATAGTAGAAGGAAATGGTCTGATAGACCGATATCAGTGACCTGCTTTATATCAACTTTAAGTCCTTTAGTAATCACTAAGTCTAACGTATGACCTGCTTTATGTGTAGGCTGATTTACGAGCTGCCTCAAATCAAAAGAGTCCAGGAGGTTCATGAATTCCTTTACCTTTTGGTCACACTGATTGTCGATATGAAAGTTAAAGTCGCCGACTATTAAGAGTGTCATAGTTTGTAACTAAAATTGACATTAAGTCAGAGAATTCCTCAAGGAAAGACGCGTTATATTTAGGAGGTCTATACACGGATAATACGAGAACGTGAGAATCTCCATGAATAACAACGGCGAGATACTCAAAGGACTTAAATTTACCAAAACTAACATCTTTACATTTTAATCGCTCGAGTAAATGTTTGCCAAACCGCCCCCTTTTTCCCTGGCGGTCGCACGAGTAAAACTGTAATCCGGAGGCAGATTCGATTAAAACTGCGCCCCATTGAATTAAGCCATGTTTCATTTAGCGCAATAAAATCAATGTTTCTATCACTAATAAGATCGTTTATAAAAAATGTCTTGTTAGTTAAAGCTCTAACATTTAATAGTGCCATATTTAATGTTTCTGAAGGGCAGAGCTGAATTTTATGCGTGTTATTGGTAATCGGAACAAAAATTAAGTTATTTTTGTTAACGCTCTGTGTGTACTTTTTATGTAATCTACAATCCGTTTTATAGTCTTAATGCAGTGTTGATCTGAAGTAGTAATTTCAATTAAATTATTGGTGTTTATGCCGCACTGCCTAGATTTTTTACGTGCATTAAGATTTGTTATTAGATTATTAATGATGTGCACTTTAACGGAAGACTCTGTTAAGCCATTATGTCCTATCAAACCAGTAGCATTACGTAAGGGGTTAGCAGTAGAAGTAGACAGTCAAGATAGACGAATTACCTTAGCGATGTTTTCGGAGAGGACCCGGGCGCCAAATCTATTCGGATGCAGTCCATCCCGCTTGAAGAAGCGGCCTTTCCCAAAAAGATCCCAGTTGTCTATAAACCCGATGTCTTGATTCTCGCAGAAGCCTCTCAGCCAGTTGTTTAAACCCAGCAGACGACTGTAGTATTCATGCAATCATCTGACAAGAGGTAGTGGACCCGAGATGAAGATTTTTGCGGATGGGGTCCTCTCCTTCGTGTCTTCAACTAGTGCTGCGAAGTCAGCCTTGAGAACCTCTGACTCTCGGTGCCTTATGTCGTTTACGCCGGCATGTAGAATGATGGATCCAATTGCCCTCTTGTGCTTCTGGTAGAAGGTCGGCGCCCACCTCATCACATCTCGAACTCGAGCACCGGGAAAACAAGAAACAAAGGATTTTTGATTAGGGCACGTGATATTCAGGTTTCGTACAATCGAATCACCTACCACGATTACATCACCCGGGTTGAAGGCAGACTGGGGACGCGGAGAGGGTCGAATCGGTTCTGGATTTGAATGCTCGCCTGTGCCGCTGGAGGTGTTCTAGCCTTGAACCCCGCCTGCAAAGCTGAAACCCGTCGAGGTCTTCATCAGCGTTGTCGTTGTTCCTACGAGGCGCGGGGGTGAAGCTTACTTGCCCTTGGACTTGAGCGGCACGAGGTGGGGTTGATGTTACGCCGACTTCAGTTGTTTGGTGTGGTTTGTCCAGCAGCCGAGTCTTCAAGTCTCTGAGGTACCTTCGTCTGGACAGGAGTTTCTGAATCTGTTTGTCGAGTGCCTGGAGTTCCTCGACAACGATGGCAACGCAATTCATCTCACTGTCGGCCATTGTCTGCTTCTACTTCCGCTTCGTCACCTAGGAAAGAAAGAGAGAAAGTCTCTATGTACTAGAGTACATAGCATAGCTGTGGTCTACTGGACAGCCTACTGCCCGAAAACCAGCTACATGCTAATTGTTGACATGATGACTTCACTTTTTTTTAGGTGCAGGACATCCATGAATTTGTCCTCTCACAATGGTAAGTGCTCAAAGGTGCTTATTGTAAATCATCACTACCATCTTTGACTGTGGAAAAATACATGCTTGAGGTATCTATGAATTTTTGGAATTTCACACACAGGAAGGTTTGCTGTGTCTTCTAGCATAATCTCAAGAGCATGGAGCAGATACCAGGAGACAGGCTATTACATGAGGGTCATAGAAGCATATCATCCCTGCAGCAGGACCAGGTATCCGCTCCTTTGTGCGAGGAGGAACAGGAAGAACACTGCTGGAGCCCTACAAAATGATCTCCAGCTGGCTACTGGTTTGCATGTTTCTGTCAAACTATCAGAAACAGACTCCATGAGAATGGCATGAGGGCCCAATGTCCTCTAGTGGGACCTGTGCTCATAGTCCATCACTGTGCAGCTTGATTGTAATTCGCCAGAGAACACACAATTAGCAGCTTCACCATTAGCACCCCGTTCTCTACACAGAGAGAGAGCAGATTCACACTGAGGACATGTGACGGAAATTAAACTTGAGACGCCATGGTGAACGTTATGCAGCCTGCAACATTATACAGCATGCCCACTTTGGTGGTGGGTCAGTGATGGTTTGGTGAGGCATACCTTGTAGGGTCACACAGACCATTATGTGCTAGGCAACGGTACTCTGACTGCTGTTAGGTATCCAGATGAAACCCTCTCCACCACTGTCAGACCTTATGCTGGCGCAGTGAGCACTGGGTTCCAGCCTTATGTGACCAGAGTGTGTAGGATGATGAAGCCATCAATGCTATTGACTGGCCCATATGTTCCCTAGACCTGAATCCAATTGAGAACTTCTAGGACATTATGTATCAGTGCATCTGCTGCAGCCAAGTAGTGCAACAGACTGTCCAGGAGCTCACTGATGCCCTGATGTTAGATCCCCAGGGCATCATCTGCTGTCTCATCAGGAGCATACCCAGGTGTTGTTGGGAGTGCATGTTGGCACATGGGGGCCATACCAACTACTGAGTCTGCTATGATGAAATTCATGCAAATTGGATCAACCTGTGATTTTAATTTTTCATTTTGTTTTTCGGTGTGATGCTGAATACAGGTTGGAGATTTTGGTTTCCATTGACCACTGTTACATCATTTTATTCTTAATGAATTACACAGTATTACTCAATAAATATTTTTCACTTGAATATTTTGTTCATCAAGATCCAATGTGTGATTTTACTTTTCCCTTAATTTTTTTGAGCAGTGTGTGTATCAGATCTTGACTTTGCTGACGATGCTGTGATCTTCGCGGAGTCAATGGAGGCTCTGATCGAGATGCTCGAGAGACTGAATGAGGAGTCTGAGTGTCTGGGCTTGTGAGTGTCCTGGATAAAAACCAAGATCCAGGCCTTTAAAGACCTCATGGGCACAGCCATCAGCAGTGTGTCTGTATGTGGTGTGAGTGTTGACCTTGTCGAGAGGTTTACTTACCTTAGCAGTGACATTCATCTCTCTGGTGACTCTTCCTATGAAGTCAGTAGAAGGATCGGGAGAGCATGCAGGGTCATGAGGCCACTGGAAAGGGGTGTGTGGCGCTCCCAACATCTATGCAAAAGGACAAAGGTCCAAAGGTCTTTAGAGTCCTGGTGCTTTCTGTCTTGCTATATGGTTGCGAGACATGGACGCTATCCAGTGACCTGACATGAAGACTGAACTCCTTTGGTACTGTGTCTCTCTGGAAAAATCCTTGGGTAATGTTGGTTTGACTTTGTGTCAAAAGAGCGGTTGCTCATGGAGTCCCGAATGTGGCACATTACTTGCATTGTAATTAAGCCAGTCTTCTGTGTTTTTCCTGAAACACCTTTGATGTACCAGGCAAACTTAACTATTTTTAAATGTAGATTTGCTACATAATCATATATAATATATGAATACATTGCCTTTATGAATGTTTTATCTTTTAAATTGAAATGGGAATTTGTAAAAAATGGAACAACAATTCAAAACTGCTGTACAGCCCTATGTATTCATTATATTGAATATTATAGTCAATTATGTTCATCATGACAATAAAACAATTATTTAATACACAATACTTGTTAATTAAACTTTGCAGACTCTCTTCAGGCTAAACCTTGCTATTTTCATGTACAAAACTTCAATAATACAAAACAGCCATTGTATTAATGTGTTGCAAAATAGAGGAAAAAGTTATTTGTCACAGAAAAATGTAGGCGTTGTGTTTATTAACTGACTCAACACTTTCAAAAGTGGTGTTGTGCCACATCTCTTTAAGACATTTCTGCAGCACAACTCTGTGTATGCCATTTTTTAATTTATTCAATTATTCCTATGAAAAATAGATAATGTTCAATGAAAATATATGAAAATGTCCATTCTTGACTTCTCAAAATACTCATCTAAAAATTGATATACTGTAGAATTTAAGGAAACAGTAAAGCTAAAAACTCACAAATCAAAAAACCCTGAAATTTTAAAACGTATAATTGATTAATGCAATTACCTTTGTAAAATAGATACAATGTGTACTGAAAAAGTATGTAAATATTTAAAACCACTGCAGGAAACAGCATTTAAGAAACTCATTTATTTCATGTTGTACTGTACAGTATCTTTCACTGAGCACATAATTATAAAGTGCACTGTAAAGCATTAGCAATTCCATTCAAGGCAACAAAAATTCAAAGTAGAACACAATGTAATTCTTGTATATTATAAATCACAACCAAACAAAAATTAAGAGGAACATTTAAAAGTAAAAATAAATGTATGCTCAGTTATAGGTTGATGATTAATACTAGAAGAAAGAATAGTAGATTAATCATAAGGATTTCAGGGTCACGGGGGTCTGCTGGAGCCAATCTCAGTCAACACAGAGTGTAAGGCAGGAAACAAACCCTGGGCAGGGCGCCAGCCCACCACAGGGCATGCACACACACACCAAGGACAATTTAGAATCGTCAATGCACCTAACCTGCATGTCTTTGGACTGTGGGAGGAAACCAGAGTACCCGGAGGAAACCCACGCATGCCAACTCCACGCAGGGAGGACCTGGGAAGTGAACCCGGGTCTTCTAACTGCGAGGCAGCAATGCTACCCAATGCGCCACCGTACCGCCCATGCTTACTGGTTTTTGCAATGTGAAATACAACTTGATAACTTGCTAGTAATGCTTTTTCATTAGTAATTGTTGCCAAAGTAAAAGTGACTTTCTCCTTGTAGAGGTAGTTTAACTTTCTTTCAAATAATTAAACAAGCTAAAGTAGCTTTGACGGCTTCATACTTTGTTTTGACAACACCTTTTGACAAACTGCAAACTGGGGTTTATTTGAAATAACAGTAAAACCATATTTAAGATATTCATTACTGTACAATCTCTTTTTCTTTTTATTCATGCCACTGCCAGACACAGAAGGTTCCAATGATCTTTTTAAAAATGTATCCATCTTTAACAAAATGGGCATAGCTCGTACCTATTGTTGAATATTCAACATTGTACTTGTCACTCAACAGCACAACGCACAGCTTTGAAATGGTGCCTCATTGCACTTTGCAGCTTATATAAATAAAGCCGAATTTAAATTTCCAGAAGAATACAATACCATTTAGCAATGATGCAGCAACTAAACTAGCACACGCTTTCTTGAACATGGTGAAAAGTCCAGGAAACATGAAGAGACTATCAAATTGCGCTACTGGGTAAAAGAATTTGCCAGTATTTCTATTACTTGACTGAACAGTGTCATTTCCAGGCAGAGGAGTAGCTTCAGTGACAGACTTTTGTCACTGTCTTGCTCCACTGACAGACTGAGGAGATCGTTCTTCCCCCACACTATGCGACTCTTCAGTTCCACCTGGGGAAGTAAATGCTAACATTACTCAAAGTTATTGTCTGATTTTACATGCATTTTTATTTCTATTTAATTTAAAATTGTTTTTTTGTATCAGTATACTGCTTCTGGATTATGTGAATTTCCCCTTGGGATGAATAAAGTATCTATCTATCTATCTATCTATCTATCTATCTATCTATCTATCTATCTATCTATCTATCTATCTACTTGATAACTATTTTACTGTGGCTCAACTGCTGTTAGTTTAGTAATGAGGTTAAGTACGGTAGTGGGGGGTTGTAAACAAAATTCTTGCCCAAAAGTGGGTTCTACCTTATAAAAGTTTGGGAACCACTGGTGTAGCCATAATAATTTGGCACCTATCAAATTCATTCATCTCCCCAATTCTTCTGCATTGAACATGTTAACTTGAAGCACCTAATGTCAGCTTGCTGTCTAATAAATCCCTGACCTTGTCATATGCCATTGTTATGAGACAGTCAACACCATTTGCTTCATATGGGAGTTGTCATAATATTTTGACCTGTTTTAAATAGAGAATAAAATTAACACAGCTATAGCTCCTGTAAAATGCAATGTGAATGTTAAATCTAACTGAACCTCCCAGAGAGAAAGAGAGTTCCAGAGAGCAGGAGCGAAAAATCTGAGTCCTCACTAAGAGCTGCTTAACATGATAATATAAAAATGCAAATGTCAACATTCAAAAATCTCAGGTGTCTCACATGTTGGTGTGGAGAAAATAATGATGAAAGCTTAGCTGTTGCATCAGCAGCATGTTTTTTTAATATAATTTAATATTGTAAAATACATATGTCAAAGTCAAGGTTTATGGTCTACTTCAATGCCTACCAAGTTTAACTATCATTCAGTTTTCGCCTGTGATCAGTTACCAACATACTGTCAGGTTTGAGCACATGGTGGTTGTGTGAGATCAGTAGCTGTGTCATGAAGTCTTGGCAGCCATCATATTAATTTCATTACTATTGATCTTTCTGGAGACCTCAGACTCAGGCATTTTGCGATTCACTTACCCAAATTTTATGGAGCCCGTTTTCCATCATTGGCTATGTAAATCGCATGTGATTTTTTTTTTTGAGCACATTTTTATCCTATTGTTTGTTTAACCAAATCAAGGATTAATTAGGAAAAGAGTAAGCAAGTGCTTATACTGACTGCAATGGTTAGGGTAAAATAAGCTCTTGTGAGCCCTACAATGGATTCAGAAAGTATTCAGGCCCTTTCATTTATTTCATATTTTTTTATGTTGCAGCCTTGAGCTTATTAAAAAAGTCAGTGTGAAATATCTTATTGACACCAGTCTTCGGGCCCTTTAATCAGTACTTAGTCAAAGCACCTTTGACATCATTTGTTTTGAGTATGGTATAACAAGGTTTGCACAGCCAGATTTGGAGATTTTCTGCCATTCTTCTATGCAGATCCTCTCAAGCTATGTCAGGTTGGATGGAGACAGTCAGTGGACATCTACATTCAGGTCTACCCAGTGGTGTTCAATTGGGTTCAATTCAAGAATATTACTTGGCAACTCCAGGATATTCCCAGAGTTGTCCCTAAGTCACTGTTATTTGTGTTTGCTTTGTGTTTATGGTCGTTGCTGGGTTGGAAGGTTAACCCTGGGCCCAGTCTGGGGTCCAAAGCACTCTGGAGCAGGTTTTCATTATGGATATCCACATACTATTTTCCTTCAGCCTTGTCTAGTCACCCAGTCACTGCTATTAAAAACAACCCCATATCATGATGCTACCACAACCATGTTTCGCCATTGGAATGATAATGTGCAGGTAATGAACGGTGCTTGGTTTCATTCAGACATGATGCTAATCTTAGTTTCATCAGACCAGAGAATCTTGTTTCTCACAGTCTTAGAGTCCTTTCGGTGTTGTTGTGATGTGGGAATTTGCATATAACTTGATAAATGTTTTGTTTGTCTTTATTTATAATTTAGGCAAACCAAGTGGTGAGAGGTATTCGTGTTTGCCTCCCCCCCCCTCCCCTTTTTACGACTGTCTCTTTGTAATTTTATGACAGGATTTGGGGGATGTGTCTTAAACCAGTTTGATGAGTATTTCTCTGCTAAAGTCTTTTTCTCATTCCCCATACAAAGCCAGGTTAGCTTAACATATGGTCTTGTTGGTGTGGGTTGAGGTGTTAAAATGTACTATTTCTCTCATTGGTCTGAGATATGGCTGTTTGGAATTGGCTTGTCTCAGAGGCCTTTAAGTACCATGATGTCCTATTGGTTCTAGGAATTAGAGAGAACCTATAAATTTGCTTACTCAACCACATTCTCTCTCTCTAGCCAACATATGATGAAGAAGCATCTCTCTTGCTAACCTGTGATGATGAAGACAACACAATGAAGAGCACAGCTCAGCAGCCATATTGAACAGACATGTGGCTGAAAGCTGAGCACCAACGATGCTTTAACTAGAGACATTTTAAGTAACCGCAAGTCTGTGTGCCACCTGAATTACACATCACCATTTTATCAGGTTGTATGGTTGCCAATATTCAAATGTACTTTGCATTTTGTTATTATTTATGAATATTATCAGTAATACATTATTTTATGTGTAACTTAACTCCTGCTTGTCTTTTTACTACATCTAATTGCCTGAGGTTATAGATATAGAAGGGAAGGTGGGGATAAGTTATATAAAATAATACCTTATAAACAGTGGTAAGTCTGTGAGATTAGACATTCTAAGGCTACATATTAATAATACAATAGGGGAAAGTAGAGCAATATATATATTACTCTTATTCCAAACAGGGTTTCATGTCCCATTTACTGAGGGGAAACTTCTTTCTGACTACTCTGTCAAAAAGCCAAGATCAATAAATTGTTCTGTGATGGTTGTCCTTCAAGAGGTTTCTGCCAACTCCACACAGGTTATCTGGAGTTCAGGTGGCCATCAGGTTCTTGGTCACCTTTCTTGCCATGGCCCTTTTCACACAGTTGCTCAGTTTTGCTGGAGGGCCAGCTGTATGAAGAGTTATGATTTTTCCAAACTTCTTCCGTTTAAGAATTATTAAGGCAACTGTGCCCTTGGGAACCTTCAATGGTGGAGAAATGATTTTCTCGTCTTCCTCCGATTTTAGACTCAACACTATCCTGTCACTGACACACATTGTCAGGTATGGGTCATTACATAAACAGGTGTCTGTCATCCCTAATCAGGTCCAGTTAATCTAATTGACTGCAGATGGATTCCAAACAAGGTGTAGAAACATTCCAATACAATAATGATCAATAGAATCGGATGCACCAGTGCTAAATTTCAAGCATCAAAGGTACTGTAAACAGCACCAAAGGTGCTTCAACAAAGTATTTAGTAAAAGGTCTGAATATCTGAGTCAATGTGATAATTCAGTTTGTTTTTTGATTTTTAATAAATTTGCAACAATTTGTAAAATTATGTTTTTGCATTGTCATTTTAAAGTAGAGTGTTGCTTGATGTGGGTAAAAAATTAATTTAAATGATTTTAGCTTAAGTTTGCAATATAACAAATGTGAAAAAAAATTAAAGAGTATGAACACTTTCTGAATCCACTGAATGATATGCTATCATTTATTTTCCTTTTTCAGTATTCTGATATGCCCTCTTTATAGCTTGCCATTGTATAAAAACTTAGTTACACATTTCATACTAACATATTTTGAGTTACTTTATTCTTTACACTTCTTTTGGCTCTAACGTAAACCATGGATGGCTAGTTCTGTCTTTCCTTCCCTGCTATACAAACAGATTTGCTCCTGAAATCTAGATGAGGAAAACAAAGAAAATCTGTATAAAAACATTTTATACCATACCTTACTGAAATGACTTAGTGTTGTGCTTATGAGATTTGTAGACTGAGTATGGAGTGGTTTCATGAAAAGCAAAAAGGGAGCTCTTTCTCTCAGCTTTAGAATGGGAAGAGACAGAGTGTTAGCTCTTTTTTTTGTGTAATATAACAATCTATCTTGAGCAGCACATTTCAAAGATGCAATAGTGATCGCTGGTATATGTGATGCAGTAGAGATAGTGATGAATTGAAGATGGTGCTTGTAGCACAAAAAATGCAACAAAGAAACTTTGATAATTTCTCAATCTGCCAAATAATGCTACATGATATTGTAACAACCCATGGAATGCAGGAGATGGAGGAATTGAATTAGCCTCTTCATGTTGGTTGCGGGCAAATGGCCCTAAAAAGGACCATTTAGATTTTTCAGTGCCCACTTCCATCATGCCACTCAGGTCTTCAAGCAGCTACTTGCACTTTCAGCTGCTTTGTCCATGCGCACATACCACCTGGCTCCACCTCACTCTGCTCAACCTGGAATCAGAGGCAGCCCATGAGTCAGTCCAAAGTAAGCTTCCACATCTGAGGCTATCTGTGGGCTATACATCCTGGCCGATGTGTTTAAGTGGTCAGTTGACATGGTCAAAGAGCTCTTTAAGTGTTATGTTTGTGCCCGTTTTCTACCTGCTCAACAGGCTGTTTTATAGCTGTGATAGACATTGTAACCAGACAAGAGTGTGAAGGATTACCTGTGGAAATCTTGTATGCTAATTATCTTCTCTTGATAAAAAAAAAAATTAAAAGAGAGGCAAACTAAGATCTGCGGTGAGCTGGCACCCTGCCCGGGTTTGTTTCCTGCCTTGCACCCTGTGTTGGCTGGGATTGGCTCCAGCAGACCCCTGTGACCCTGTAGTTAGGATATAGCGTGTTGGATAATGTATGGATGGACGGATGGACAAACTAAGATGGTTAAGAAGAAAATGTGGACCAAGATGGAGGAAGAGCACATAGGGCCAAGAGTGAGGCCAAAGAAGGCATTTGTAAGGGGGTGTTAGATGAGGTGAAAAGACTGAGTCTTACCATAAAGAATGCCCAAGACCACAGAGAGTGGAGGAAAATGAATAGGGTAGAAACTAGCTAACCATGTTAAATCCAGAAAATGGTGGTTGTGAAACTTGTGATGATAATGATGTTCTAGCTTAGTCATGACAGTCTTGAAAATAGTCAGAATGTTACATTCAAAATTCACAATTCCAAAGCTTGCTGTACACCACTTTTACAGGGCCAAGATTCAGTCAATAAATGTCAGTCTTCTTTGGTAATTATTGAGTTAAAAAACAGAGATATCTTTCTGAAAAAGTTACTCAAATAAAAGTACAATGTACCCATGAGAAAACTTCTGAAATGTAAAGTTGAAAGTATCTGATGTTAAATGTGCTTAAGTACAAGTAAATGTAGGATTTCTCCTTGTGTTATACATATTCACCATATGTGGAAACCTACGTATCTGGAACAAAATCGATGGTAGGTTCCAGCAAGCATTGGGCCCATCACATTGTGAACACACACACATATATGATGGACAGTTTAGTACCTCCAATCTATCTAAATTGCATGTATTTGAACTTTGAGAGGGAACTACAGTGCCTGGTGGAAATCCGTGTGAACATGGGGAGAACGTGTAAATTTCACACAGGGAGAACCTGGAAATTCAACCCCAGGGTGCTTGCTACAAGAAAGCAATGCTACCACTGCACCACATTTGTATTTAGTCAAAAAAAGTTCAGACCAAATTTGAAATATATCAAACTTCCTTCTTTTTGTGTGTGACTCATATTACAATCACTAAAATATAAGCCAAGTAACTTGATGCGCTGATATTCAGCACAAGTGGACATTTTAAAGATTATATTGTAATTCAGTTGGTAGGGTCTGAATGAGAGAGGTGTACAGCCTTTCTCTGCTTTAGGAAGGAGCTAATCCATTTCTGAAAACCCCTTTGTGAAGTATATTATTATAATGCAAATTATTACAATTAACAAATTACTGAACATGATGAAAATTGACAGAATCAGTTTAATTATGAAATTAGTCATCAAAACAATCCATAAATATTTAATAAAGCACTTTAACTTGACTTTATGACATCTAGTTTCACATTTATAGGAATGGCCTCTCCTTGGGGTTTTCCAACTAGCTCCATCATCTGCCTTGGAGCCTTGATGCCCAAAATAATGGGAGAAGATATGCAAGCAAAATATGTAATACATTGAGTAAACAACAGCACATGAACGCACAAGTACACCTCTCTGCAATCTGTAGATTAGGCCCACCCCATTTGGCAATCATGAGGCTAGTGTCTGAATATAGCAGCATCACTTGTGGAAATAATTGAGACTGGGATTGGGCATCACCAACGTCCAGCCCTTCCCTAAACCTCCACCTCCACCCAATTTAGCAGGCTGCCTTGGAGACAGCATCTGAATCCAGCAGCTTCAGCTGTGGAAATAACTAAGATTGGGATTGGATGTCATCAGCATCCAGCTCTGTCCACTTCTACAGGCTGCAGTGCTATGTAAATGATCAGATATTAGGACCAGCAGGGCACATTTGAAAATTGTTCAAGATTCTTGACATACTGTACATGAATTTTCCTAAAGTAGGGAAGCCAGTATTTTAGATAATTGATCAAGTAAAACATTGTGCATGTGTGTGCAGCTCTTAACTTTTCTAGTTTAATACAGTGCAACAAATATACCCAGAAAAATATATTGTCATATAAGTATCCATTTGCATTTGAAAATCTAGTGCAGTTAAATTAAAAGTAGGCAAAAAATGTATAGTCAAGTAAAGCAGAAATATTCTCAAAACATACCCATGCACACTAACAGTACATACAAAGTATTTTTATTTTGTTACTATACAACACTAGTCTTCTTAAGATAAACAGAAAATTCTATAAGAAGCTGTTATTTTACATTTAGTATGAGGATGTAAAAAGTTAAACATTGTCACAAAGCTGAGACATACTCAAAGAAGTTTTGGGGCAGCCACCCGTATATTTTGGTATCCTGGCTGCAAAGTCGTTTTTTATCATAACAACAGCACTGATGTGCATACAATTGAGTCCAAAACAAGACTGAGGGTAAGGGGAAAAAGGGCAGGCTTTTAAAGGGGAAGACAGGAAGTGAGGTCATGGGAATCGGGCACGTGTTCGCCACTCATTGAATCAGGCCCGGACGTGACATCAGCGGGGCCGGCGCCGGTTAGTTCTGTCTCCATTGGTTCGGTCCCGGAAGTGATGTCACGAGAGCCAGGTGGAGTCTCCCAGGGATGGTCTACAGGGAAGTGAGAAAAAGAGTCAGTGCACTCTGCCACAGCCCGGCCTGTCTCAGAACTGCCGTCACTCAAGCCCTTTAGCTGCCTCCCATGCGCATGTGTGTGACAAGGCCCCCCCCTTAGCCCAGACCCGTCGGGTCGGGCGACCCTAACCGAGAGGTCGTGAACCCGAGAAAGAGCATCAGCATTGGCATGGAGAGCACCCGACGATGAGCGGCGAAAACTTATGCGGCTGCAGGTCAAGAAACCACCGGGTGACCCGGGGATTCGACTCCTTGTGCAGGGCCATCCACTGTAGAGGCGCATGGTCCGTGACAAGAGTGAACTCCCGCCCAACAGGTAGTACCTCAGCTGAGTAATCGCCCATTTAATCGCCAAAGCCTCCCTTTCCACCGCTGCATACCTGGTTTCCCGGTCCAACAGTTTCCGGCTTAGGAACATGATGGGGTGTTCCACACCATCGACACTTTGGCTCAGCACGGCACCCAGGCCTGTGTCCGAAGCGTCCGTCTGGAGGATAAAAGGCAAAGAGAAGTTAGGTGCCATCAAAATAGGCGCGGACGTAAGGGCCTGTTTCAAGTCACTAAATGCAGTGCCTGTGTTCTCAGTCCATACCACAATGTTCGGGGCTCTCTTCTTTGTTAAATCAGTCAAGGGCACGCTCTCCGAGAAGCTGGGGTACAAACCGGCGGTAGTACCCGGCTAATCCGAGAAAGGCTTGGACCTGCCGCTTGGTTCGCGGGCGGGGCCATTTAAAATGGCATCAACTTTGGAGCACTGTGGCCTCACGGTACCCGACCCACCAGGTAGCCTAAATATTTGGCTTCACTTAACCCAAAGAAGCATTTCTTGGGATTAATCCGGAGCCCGGCCTCACCAAGTGTTCGCAATACCGCTCGGACCTGCTGTAGGTGTTCTGTCCACGTGCTGGAATAGATGACCACGTCATCCAGGTAGGCAGCACTGTATGAGTTATGTGGCGAGCACTTTGTCCACCAGGCGCTGGAAGGTTGCTGGCGCCCGTGTAACCCAAATGGAAGGACACGATACTGCCAGTGTCCGCTAGGGGTACTAAACGCGTTTTTCCTTCGGAGTCCGTTAAAGGAACCTGCCAGTACCCTTTTGTCATGTCAAGTGTGGTCAAGTACCGAGCCTTTCCCAGCCTCTCGAGGAGGTCGTCCACTCGAGGCATAGGATAAGCATCGAATTGGGAGACTTGATTAAGCCAACGGAAGTCATTACAAAACCTCCAACTCCCGTCAGGCTTACGGACGAGCACAATTGGACTGGACCAGGGACTATAACTTTCCTCAATCACACCTAGCTCCAGCATGCGCTTGATCTCAAGCTCCACTTCAGCCCTTTTTGCCTCGGGAAGACGATACGGGCGTTCTCGGACAATAACCCCGGGCTCTGTCACAATGTTGTGCTCAACCAGAGAGGTCCTTCCGGGGCGTTCACTGACTACCTCCCGGACGGTCCGGATAACTGTTTCCAGCTCCTGCCGTTGTCTGGGACTTAAGTCCGTGCGAAGTTAAGGCGTGTGTGTGAGCGAAGAGTGAGCGGGCTGGCGGAGGAGGATCGGGGTCCCTGTCCTTCCACGGTTTCAGCAAGTTCACATGATAAACCCGCTCCTTTGGCCGACGATTGGGTTGACTCACCAAATAGTCGACCAGCCCCTTCCTCTCCTTAACTTCGTAGGGGCCTTGCCAATGGTCAAGCAGCTTAGAGTGGGAGGTAGGCACTAGGACCATGACCCGATCTCCCGGGTGGAACTCCCGAAGAGACGTGCCGCGGTTGTAATAACGGGCCTGTGCTGCTTGTGCTTCTTCCATGTGACTTTTAAGGAGAGGCGAATCTTTCCCAATCTATCGCGTAACTGCGCGATATACTCTAATATGTTTGTAGAGGGAAGAGCCTCTTCTTCCCACCCTTCTTTAGAATGTCTAATATGCCCGAGGTTGTCGCCCATACAGTAATTCAAAGGGGAGAACCCGTGGAGGCTTGTGGGACTTCCCGATAGGCAAAAAGGACGAGGGGGAGGAGCTGATCCCAGTTCCTTCCATCCTCGCTGACCACCTTACGTAGCATTTGTTTGAGAGTCTGATTAAACCTCTCTACTAACCCGTCGGTTTGAGGATGATACACCGCGGTCTTTAAATGCTTTATTTTCAGCAACTTGGCAGTCTCCTTGAACGTCTCCGAGGTGAAAGGTGTCCCCTGGTCTGTCAAGACTTCCTTGGGAACATCCACGCGCGAAAAGACCCCTAGTAATTCCCGTGCGATAGCTTTGGATGTAGCTGAGCGCAACGGAACAGCGAGGGTATCGTGTAGCGTAATCCACGAGGACTAAAATGTACTTGTGTCCTCGGGCTGACGGCTCCAGGGGTTCGACCAAATCGACCCCGATTCTTTGGAAGGGAACATCAATCGGGGTATAGGGACAAGAGGAGCACGGTCCCTCCTGGGAATTTGTCGCAGTTGACACTCCGGGCAGGAAGTGCAAAAGCGACGAACCTCCTCATTGACTCCCGGCCAGTAGAAACGGAGCTTGATCCGCTCCAGAGTTTTTTGGTGCCCAAGTGGCCACCTAGGAGGTGGGCGTGTGCTAGCTCGCAGACCTGCCACCGGAAGGTACGCAGAACTAGCAGCAGCTTTCTCTCCTGTCCATCATGCATTGCTACACGATAAAGAAGGTCGTTGTCTAATACAAAGTAAGGGCCCTGTGGTATAGACTGATCAGTGCGCTGGCCATTTACAAGGACCACTGCATTTTTTGCAAATTTCAGGGAGTCGTCATTCCATTGCTCCCTTCTGAAAGAAGCCGGCGTTTCTTTAAATTGAAACCGCAATACAGAGAGAGGGTCAGCGTCGACCTCAAGGGGCGTGGCCTCCTCCCGTTCCGTCTCGGCTTCAGTGGATGACGTACCAGCACGCGACGGCCCGAGGGTAACCACGTCACTCAGGGAAGCCGCTTCGTCTCTCTCTGCCGGCTGATTACACGGCGTGGAGGCAACCTGAGACGGCTCGTGCCCGTCTATAACAAGGCTCAAAGTATTCCCGGGAGTCGTATGTGTCTCACCGCATTTAATTTCAGGCCAGTTCCACCCCAGTATCACCGGGTGTGGGGGATCAGGAAGGATTGCCACAGTTAATTTCCGAACCGATCCCCTGTAACTGATGACACACGTGGCGGCCTTGTACCAGCGGGTTTCCCCGTGGACACAGGTTATACCGACCTTATAATTTAACCACTGTCGCGGTAGCACAAAACGGCGAGCAACAATGGTAGTGTTGCTGCCGGTGTCTAACAGAGCAGACGTTTTGTACCCGTTGACGACCACCATGCCTGTGTGTGGAACCGCCAACGGGTTTATCAGAGCACACCAACCCCTCCTCCCCCTCCACCTGCATTCCGCCTCATTCCCAAGCGGTTTGAGCGCCCGCGACCCCGGGGACGCCGGCACAAGCTCTGGGTTGTACGGGGGGGGCTAGGTGTTGGGACATACCCCGGTTGAGTTCGGCTAGAGGACGGTTCAGCTCCCTCAGATTGCGAGGCCGTCCTTTGTTTCTCTACGAGCTCTATGAGCTCTGCCATATTTGTAAATTCTCTACCCCAGACCGGCTGGGTGAAACCACGGGGTAGTGTGTCCAGAAGCAGGTAGCAAGCCACCTGCTCTATGACTTGGGAGGGCTTAAGTGTCTGTGGCCGCAGCCACTGCCCTACTTTACCCATAGGGACCAAGCTTGCTGTGGGGTTGGCCGCTCCGGGTCAAACCTCCAGTTTTTCTGGTTACTCACCTGCCAGTCTGGGGCACCCCTAGGTGGAAATCGGGGCTCTGGCTTCACAGGGAGGCAGGCACTCTCCTCCGAGAGAGCACAAACAGCCCTCTTCGCCTCCCTCTTCCGAAGCAGCCCACGTCTGTGAGCCCCGAACACTCCCTGGCCTGTCTAGATTGCCTAGTTGAGCATGCCGGGAGCAGAGCCTGTACCGGGCCACTCCGAAACACGGGCCACCCTCCCCGCCTGAAAACTCGGCCCCGGTACAATCCCACCTGGACGTGTTGCAGGTCCTGTCCCCTTCTCTTCCAGAACATATAAGTATCCATTTGCATTTGAAAATCTAGTGCAGTTAAATTAAAAGTAGGCAAAAAATGTATAGTCAAGTAAAGCAGAAATATTCTCAAAACATACCCATGCACACTAACAGTACATACAAAGTATTTTTATTTTGTTACTATACAACACTAGTCTTCTTAAGATAAACAGAAAATTCTATAAGAAGCTGTTATTTTACATTTAGTATGAGGATGTAAAAAGTTAAACATTGTCACAAAGCTGAGACATACTCAAAGAAGTTTTGGGGCAGCCACCCGTATATTTTGGTATCCTGGCTGCAAAGTCGTTTTTTATCATAACAACAGCACTGATGTGCATACAATTGAGTCCAAAACAAGACTGAGGGTAAGGGGAAAAAGGGCAGGCTTTTAAAGGGGAAGACAGGAAGTGAGGTCATGGGAATCGGGCACGTGTTCGCCACTCATTGAATCAGGCCCGGACGTGACATCAGCGGGGCCGGCGCCGGTTAGTTCTGTCTCCATTGGTTCGGTCCCGGAAGTGATGTCACGAGAGCCAGGTGGAGTCTCCCAGGGATGGTCTACAAGGAAGTGAGAAAAAGAGTCAGTGCACTCTGCCACAGCCCGGCCTGTCTCAGAACTGCCGTCACTCAAGCCCTTTAGCTGCCTCCCATGCGCACGTGTGTGACAACATGAATTAACTGGTTTCACTGGGGCAGGATGTGCACTTGCCTATGGTTGAGGTAAATCCAGAAGTAATATTGAAATAAAGAAACTGGATACCATCAGCAGTGTGGATGAAGAAATGTAAAGCAAGCATGAAGATATTAAAACATAGGAACAATCAGAAACTTTAAAGGGACACCTCCACAGGCAGGCTATTTACAGCTGGTTTCTATACCAAAAACAGATGCAACCCAAGAGTAAGGAGCACATGCAGTAACTAAAGTACTGGAATATTTTTGTTTAATTACAGACTTCACATTTGGCAAAGCCAATAACTCATGCATTTTATGCAAGTCTCCTTATCTACTTTTCCCTTTAGATCACTCATCTGCCCTGTAGACGTTTTGGTTTTAAACAACAAATAAAGGTTTTCCTCTTTTGTGTATTAAATCAAAACGCAGCATGTAATGGTTATCACTCATGTGGTGATTTATATAATTTGTATTTTTCTCTACTTTATGATGGTAATGAGTTGTAAAAAATAAAAAAAATATATTAAATGCTTGATTTATTTAGTCAATGACTTGCCACAATGAATGCTTAGACAGTGCAGCAAGATATATATGCAATTATTTTAAGGTAGATAGAATAAATTCTTAATGTATTCTTTTGTATAATGTTATTATTCAAGTATTGCTTTTATAATGTCGTATAATTTAAAGTCGCATAATGTAAAGTTCAGTTTTGGATGAATAAAATGAATTATATTGCTAACTGTTTATAATTATTTGTATATTAAAAGCAGAAGAGGAGAAAACTTATTTATTACAGATTAACTATTCTTTCATTAAGAGGATTGCAACTTTATTAGAAATATAAAAAACAGCATAGATTGTCTTAAATGTTGCTTTCTTTATACAGTATTACACTCCTGGAATTTATTACTACATGTAAGAGTGCCATTGCAGAACATGGTCAAAGGATTAATGGCCTCTCATGCACTTATTTCAGCATCTTGACTTGAGGA
The DNA here is from genome assembly GCF_016835505.1 of Polypterus senegalus. NCBI lineage: Eukaryota > Metazoa > Chordata > Cladistia > Polypteriformes > Polypteridae > Polypterus > Polypterus senegalus. Next base: position 43,698,731 of record NC_053159.1, read on the forward strand.
AGGGATGCTGGCGCACGCATGCTGTTGCCGCTCCTCCCTGTTAACAACACTTTTCGTAAAATTCTCCTTAATCCTGCACTCTTTTATGCTTGTTTTATTTTCTTTATTGTACATATAGTTTGTGGATGCATCCGACTCGAATTGTATGAATTTGGATTAATTTTTGCGGATTTTATAGACTTTACCTTGACTGGTAACAACTAAATCTGTGGATCACGGTATGAGACCTACGAACATTTCTTTGTACCTTGGTGATCTAGGAGCCTGGGATGATCTGCCTCCTTGATTATAGTTGCTATACAGGTCTGCTCTTCATTCATTTTATTGTGCATTATGACTAAGGACTGATCTGATGTTCACACCCATTTGGCTTGTGGCTCTGGGGTGATCACGCCTGTAATACTCAGCGTTACTTGTTTATGGCTGTATCTTGGAACCTCCAAACCCTGCTACATCCTCCTGATATGCTTTCTGCTGCATTGCTATCGCCACTCATCTGCGCCACTGCACCCCGCCCGTCTCACCAGCTTTGCTGTGCTGCTTTTCCACCGCTATCAGATAAGTATTGCTCAGTATCATGCTAAAATACTCTCATGACAAACATGACAGACAAAATGCATTATTATTATTATTATCTTCTTGGGAAGGTTGTTCTTCACAGTTTCACATAATATAACTGAATTACCACAATTTATCTGTTTGTTGTTCTTGAATATTAGATGCATTCTGTACAGTACTCTGCAGGACACACTGCCTATTGGCAGGGTTTATAGTCTGAATGAAGAGCACCCTCTCAAATTGAACCTCAATTACTCTTTGCACTACTTTCCAAATTATTACATGTGATTGATCAACAAATCCATATATGCAAAATGGGTTTACTGGTGTTTGGAATAAACTTCATGCCTAGATTAATAAAACAACAAACTTTATTGAAATATCCATTCATCATCCTGAATATCCATTATGGTTTCAATCATTCAAAATTAAAGACAGTTTTAAATATGTATTTTCCTTTACATTTTCTTTTTAATCTACTCTTTTCTATTTGTAGCCAAATACCGATGACACTGAATGGTAATGGGTAACAATAACTTCAGTGACAGATTCATTGGTCTGCTCAGTAGTAAGAAGAATTTCTTAATAAGCCGACAAGTGAAATTGGTGATATGATGGTTATTCTTTATCATGATATAGTACAATAATTTCATTTCAATGTAAATAAAAAACAATTTTAAAGTTATAGAAAAAACAAAGTGTGAAGCAGCTGAGATGAGGATTAGCACCTCCAAGTCTGAGGTTGCGCTTGTCTCTCAGAAAAGAGTGGATTGCTCCACTTGTAGGAAGGGAACAACTGCTCATAGTTGAGGACTTTAAGTATCTTGGGATGTTGTTCATGAGTGATGGAAAGAGGGAGCGCAATCTGCAGTGGTAAAGTGGGAACTGAGTCTAAAAACAAGCTCTCTGTTTAGTGGTTGATCTACATCCCTGTCCCCCCTATGGTCATGAGCTGTAGGTAATGACTGAAATAAATTAGGTTTCTTCACAGGGTGCCTGGGCTGTCACTTATAATAGGGTGCAACCGCCCGCCCCGGAGGCTCTGGGCACATCCCACTGGAATGTAACTTGCAGCAGACTAAGGACATGCTGGAGGGATTATATGTCTTGCCTGGGAACGCTTCAGAATTTCCTTAGAAACAGCTGGAATCTGAAGCTGGGGACAGGGAAATCTTATCTGAATTACTTAGCCTGCTTATGAAACAGCTCTCATCTGGAATAGTGGTAGATAAGATGAGATGAGATGACATATATTTATTACATATTACAATTTATTACAATTACATCAGAATTAGGTTTCTGGTCTTTACACACTTTTCATTTTTACCTTTTTGAGAAGATGTTATCTTTTTTTAAAGGGAAATTACATCTAGAAGATCAATACAAAACTGAGTGAATTTTAGAACAGAGAAACAGTGAAATTAGAAGATTGATGCCCTTGGTTGAAAGGAGTATGGCTAGGGTGACAAGAAGGCCAGCAGAAAAGGAATGAAGAAGATAGGGGTATAATCTTGCAAGTGATCTTATGAAAATCAGGGGTCAAGGTCATGAAGTGGGTGAGTATAAGTATTTAAAATCATTCTTGTATTATAGGAGTCAGTGAAGTTTATGTAGGATGGGGCATTGGTTTGATTTACTAAGCATGCAGTAGAATTCTTGGTCAGCTTGTTTAGCAGGGATTTAAAATGAAATAGCATTACAATAGTCTAATCTTGAGGTGACAAGTACACAAATTAATGTCAGAATTGCAGGGTGGGACAGTTAAGGCGAAGTCTTGAAATGTGACAGAGGTAATAAAAGGCAACTGTTAGAAACTGTTTGTAAGGGTCAGGTTTAGAAAGTTAATGTTAATATTCATGTATTTGCTTAACGTGACTAGAATATGTAAATATGTTAGAATATGTTAAGTAGATAGTGGCATAATCTTTTACTAAAACTATTAATTTGAAGACTATATAGGGCTATAGAATTGTTTGAATATGCACCACACATTTGCCTGGATAAGCTGAAGCTGCAGAATTTTGGAAACCTTCAACAAACACAACTACACAGGTTCTGTTTTTAAATTTTCTTTTCTTCCAGTTTACGTTGATTGCCTATGTTTGTGACCATTTAGGTGGTTTTTGAACATGAAGATTCTATTTATCTGGTTTATTTTATTATATGAACTTTATTTTATATTGTTGAAAATAATGTGCAGTTTTTGAAAACTTGTTTATATCATGGGCATCATCATTTTCTGAATCCAGTTATAATTATTTAGGTCCCAGTTGCCATGAGCATGGTTTCAAAATTTATGAGTTAGTTCATGAGAGACTAAAAGGTCATCTCGGTGGCCATTTTGGTATCTGAATTTGTGTATAAAAATCTAAGAACACTTTCTTCCTATTTCTTTAGTTTTAAAACACCTTTGGGGTAAAGAACTTTTGGCAATAGCATTTTGACTTTGACTTTTGCTTTCTGTTTTCAGCTTGATCTCCTAGTTTCTGAATCTTGCTCATTTTGTGTTGACTATATCTCATTTCCTGGTCCTTCTTTTGAAATTATTATCTATTCCATTCAAGGTTTTTAATTTGATAGTCTAGCAGAGTAAGAGTGACAATGATGGAAATAGCAAAGATGTAAAATTCTGAAAGAGAAGCTTTTCTAGAACATAGGGAGAATTTAGTTTCGCCATAATTAAGTTTCAGGAGACGATGTGCCTTCAAAGTTTTAATATCATGGAGACAACTCATCACAAAGGAGGTTGAGCAGACTAAAGAGGATTGGTAGAGATATAAAGCTGAGTATTATCTGCATAAAAATTTAAATAAATAACACGGTGGTGCAATTGAATCAAGTAGGGGAAGGTAATTAAAAGTAAGTCGTACTTAACCCTGAGGTACACCATGGGTAATAACTGAATGGTGAGAACTACAATTTTATATATGAATACATTTTAATCTATTAGTCAAATGTGCCTAAAACCATAAATAATCAATAATATGAAGACAGTCAACCCAGTAGAGGCTAAAGAATGAAGCAAGGACTGAGCCCTGAGGTACACCTGTGCTGGAGTGAAGCACATATGAAGATGACACTTTTAGTACTATTTTTTTTCTTGCCAATAGATTATTTATTTGATCTCATTGCAATTTATTCTCCTTACTATGTACAAGTTCACAGCAGTTACATATATTTACAACTATAATGGACTAATAGTATATTATTACACATGAAACATTTATAAACAAATATAAATTATTTTGTGATTTGTCATCCTTCGTTCTTCACAAAAATGTTGAATGTATACATATACATCCCTGGAGGCTCTGAGGCTAGGGATCTGCACTGGCAGCCGGTTCGAATCCCGTAAATGACAAAAGGGACTCTGTTGGGCCCTTCAGCAAGGCCCTTAACCTGCAATTGCTGAGCGCTTTGAGTAGTGAGAAAAGCGCTATATAAAGAAAAAGAATTATATTTGTTTTCTGCTGTTTTTGCCACTGTTGTTCTTTATTTGTTTATTCGTTGCATTAAACTTCATGCATTATTGGAGAATACAAAATATATGTGATCTTTTTTTTTTTAAATTCAATACACTATTAAAAAAAGTGTGTGGTGTATTAAGATAGGTTTAGAATGATCCGGAGCATATCCTTAAAATGGCAGTATATATTGTTCAGTTATTTAAAAATTATGTGATTGGTCTACTAATTTCCTTAACATGAGACATTTTTTAAAGCTTTATAGATTTTTGCCAGGGGAAGGCAATTAATATATTATTGATCATGTGTTCACTTAGCAAGGCTTAGATACTTTGTAATAACTGTGCATTTCTTAGATTTCTGTGGGTCCTCAATTCATATTTAGTCAATATCCCATTAAAGAGTTATTTCACAGGGTGGCCTCAGTGCGTGTTACACAGTAAATTCTGTGAACCTTAAAAAGCATTATGTTGCACATCAGCATAAAAAATGGAGACTCTGAATGATTTATTTTAAAGAAAATGAAAAAGAAATTCCAGACTGAAACAAACTAACTTTGTTCATCGATTAAGATTAAGGCTGTCTTATTGATAGCACTTCTCTCATATGGAGAGCGGGCAACTAATTTATCAATTGTGACAATTAGTTAAACTGTGGTGTAAAGCCTCGGGCCATAAGTGCAATGACAAATGGAGGAGTTTTATTTTTGAAACTCATTATGATCCAGTGTGGTAAAGCTTAAATCCAGAATTCCCAAATTGCATTTATTTAATGACTTTTCCTTTTCTACTTTGCCTCTCAGCTACTGCCCTTAATTCTATTCAAAGCGATTTATCTTATTGTTTCTCTTTCTGGTTTCTAGCACCTTCTTTCAGGCCTTCAAATTATTCAGAGGTGAGGCAATTTAATATGTAAACAACACAAAATATAGAATCTGGACATGTAATTTTAAGTAGTACCCAAACCACTTTTCTGAGAGTCGAACCTGGGAAGAAGTATTACTACAGATTAATATCAAATGAATACTTCCAACAGAACTACCTGAATAAAGATAAGAAAATAGTCAAATAATGAATGGTCTGTTACATTCTATGTAGTTCGTCATACTTACTACAGAGTCTCCATCATGATACAATGCATCATTATTTTACATAGGATGGTCAATTACATGCTTGTATTCACAATATTTACACTAGTTTCTCCACAATCATACTGTATGTCTCACAAGTGGTAATATATTTAAAACAGAAGAACAAAAGATTTGCTTTTTTTATAATAATAAAAGGTGAAATTTTAGGGATTCTTTACTGTTGTGATTCTGTTGTATTCAGGAGCAGGCATGTCATAAGTATTGAAGAGAGGCTAATATTGGGATGGGGAAATTAGGTTCAAGGGTGAGAGGTCAAGGAGCAGAGATAGTAAAGAACACAATAAAAACAGAAGTAGAGAAGCAACAAGGAGCAACAGTGCAAGTGTAGCGACAGCCAGGAGGAGGAGAAACAAAATAACAGTACAATAGAGCAGTGGTTTTTAAATTTCAGTCCTGGGGACCCCCTGTGGCTGAGATATTTTGAGAAGCACTGCAATAAAGCATTAGACACAAAACAGAAAAGCTGAAAGAACCAGAAAATGAGGAAAGTCAGGATTGTGGAGATAATTTGTGATTTTTTTTTAAATGCAGAGACTTCATTATGGATATACTGTACAAGTCTTGTAAGATTACAGGAAGCATTAGGAATATACAGTAGATGCAGCTTCTGGAGCCCACTATAGCAAAGATATATTGCTAAGACCATGTATAAGGTTATGGTATTATTTAAGACAATTGTCCTCAGAGCCATAAGCTCTGTAAGGAAACAACCCCCCTGGGAGGGAGCTGGTTTCTTTTGTTCTTTATCCAGAAGTCCAGACCAGCACATATTGAAAACAAATTCAGTTTTAATCAGTGTGTTTAGTTTGGGGTGGAAGAGAGAGAAACTGTAAAGGATGATGCAACTAATGGCACAGGTAATAAACAAAAATCATTGTATAAGCAGAAAATCCACCATTAGGAAGGGTTATAAGAGGGAAGAGGAAGTCTTAAAAACGCAAGAATAAATGGCACTATAAACATAGTATATTCAAGATTTATTATCTGTGAAAACAGAGAGACTAGTGTGTCTAGACAGTATACACATATTCATTTTTGAAAATTGAGCAGCATGGGTTAAAAAAGTTTTATGACCTTAATATTACTAATTGCTGGAAGAACTAAGATGAGAGAAAGATACATCATATTGACTTTACAAAAAGTATGTGGGATCATAAGCAGAGAAAGTAATAGTAAGCTATTGCCATAAATGCATGCAGTTTTGCTCAGTCACAAATCGGGTAGGATGAAAAATTGAGGCATGTGGATAAACTAAGGTAGTCACTTAAAGTAAATGAAACACATGTTAAACAATAAAAGTTCATATTGAGTTTAGGAGGATTAACAGACCAAACTGGTTCGATGAATCTGTGTGAATGCCTAACAATTCTAATGGTTAAAATAAATTTGAATTAAGCCCTGCAGGTGTTCTTTACACAGCACACAGGAAGTAATACTGACTGGGAATGTCTAGAAGATAATCTGAAGAGCGGGAACCCAAGATGTGGGGTCACGTGTATATATGGGCTCCCGCTTTAAGTCTGCTTTGGTGCCAAAATGTTATCCTCATTGCTGATCACATTCAGGATGGACAGTAATATCAGGAAAATGGAATCAGGTCACTTGTGCATTGGAGGATGAAATCTGGTAGCAGTAAGAGACATGAATATATGGAATTTCTTTAATGCTCTACTGTAGCATGGATAATCAGCAGGATCTGGAAAGGTCCTTTAAATCAGAATTCAAGAGAAGGCTTTATCTCATGAATGTGAATGTAGACATAAACTCCTATAGAAAAGGTGTGATAGAAATTTAGAGGTAGATTAGGAAAGGTAGCTTTGAACTAAAAATAAGAAGACCTTAATAATATTTTAAGGGTAAAATAACACACATATACAGTTGTTTTAGAAAGTGAGTGTGTTCCAATTTTTTACACCGGTACCAGAGCTTACTGAGGCCACAGCTCAGTCTGTTTAAGCAGGTATGCTTCATGAAAACATCAAATACAAAACACAGAGACTTGGGTCATCTTAGTTTAACCTCTACACAGAATTAGGCCAGTTTCTGTATAATGTTACTACTGGTCCTTTCTATTTAGTTGTCTGATTGATGATGATATGCACAGTGGAACAATTATTTCAGCTACATGCCTTTGGATAAATCCAGAATTATTTTTCTCACAGGGTGAGATTTTATATTACTGGTTAAATGTAAAGGAATGGCAAAGTATGGAATAATGTCTTTATAAAGGCATTTTGCAATAAACACTGAATTGACGTTCCTGCATGGAAAGTCACAACCTATTTGGAAAAAATATCAATTATCCCTAATACATATTGATATGGAAAAAGGTTTTTGGATTTGCTGCAAGAGCAACTATGGCAGTTTCACACACTTTGGATTCTTTTGCACACTTTTGATATGGATGCTTGTCAGATAACAAATTGCTGACAAAATATTGGAGTCACTGATAAAAAGGTGCAAAGGTGTTTAGATAGTGCTGCCAATCCACTCTTCATCCGAGGAATGTCACAGTCCAGGGGCCTCATGTATAAACGGTGCATATGCACAAAAATATTGCATACGCCTGTTTACATGCTCACATCGCGAGGTGTAAAAGCTAAACTTGGCGTAAAGCCACGCACATTTTCACGCCAGGTCAATCCCTTGCGTACGCAAGTTCTCCGCTCAGTCTTGCAAACTGGTGGCACCCAGCGTCAAAGCAGTGCTACTGTTCCTGTGTGGTTTCCTTTTATTTTTTATATTCACATTCCTGACGCGGCTTTATCAAATACACTGAAATTGACCACATATCGTTTATTGGTTTAAGGCATCTGATTGCCATCAACCCATAACAATATAATGGTCCACAGAATAGCCAAACTATTCCAAATACTATAGCTGCTTTAGCATTGTCACTGTCACTGCACCACTCAGAGTATTTTACACTAGAATTACCAAAGCTTATGAAAAACTCGTAAACCCGGCTCACCTTAAATCCGCTCGCACCTCTCTGTCAGATATATTTTTTGGGAGAGGTTTTTGCTCTTTCTGCGTTGGTGGGGGGATGGTATAGCAGGCTGCTTGCTGCTTGGGCTTATTGACGCATTTACAAGACAAAAGAAACTGAATGGAGAAGTGCCAGCAGATATAAGGTGGGTCAGATTTATGAGTTTTTTCGTAAGATTTGGTAATTCTAGTGTTAATCCACTGTATCTGAGTGTGGAATGACAGCAGTACAGCAGCTGATCGGAAAGCTGTACCGCAGATTGTGTCAAGAGTGGGGAGAAATATCGGGATATAGCTTCTATCACATGCTGCCTCAGCCATGTGCACAGTCTATTTGAACTTCTTCTCATTCAGCAAATGCTTCACAGCCTTTCCTGTATAGACCTCGCGATTCAGAAACAGTTTCATCCAAAGAGCTACAAAGGCACTCAATCAGTCCATCAAGTTCTCCCGGTAGAACTGTTTGTACTAATAAGTACAATTGCCTCAGTGTAATCTTACATTACAGTTGTAATATTGCACAAACTGACCAACTTATGCTTTCATATTGTATATTTATCACTATTTTTTTATCCTATTATTATTATTGTTGTTACTTTACCATTTTATAGGATAATAAGTTTATGGAGGATCTGCATATTGAATCTCATTGTACTATACAATAACAATAAAGGAATTCAATTCAATTGAGAGCACGTATTTACAGATGATGACAACTGGCTTCTAAGTCAATTTATATTTTCAGGTGCTATCTTCGTGGAGCTTTTGATATCATTTTAAAGATGAAATGCATTAAAGTATACATATTACATTATACAGAAACATTTTAAATTTCATTTAAATAATATATATTGTTAACGATTAAATATTTGAGGACTCAGTTGGTAGCGGTAGCAATGAGCTGGCACCCCGTTCAGGGATTGTTCCTGCCTCACTCTGTATGCTTGCTGGGGCTGGCATGACCCTACATGGATAGATGGATGGGATAACTAAACATGTACTATGAACATATTTCAATGTTCCTTAACAGTTTTGAAGAATCAGTGTTCTAAGCTTACAGATGGCTTGACATTTATTAAAGAGCTGATTGTTTGGCAATTGGTTATTTGACGAAAGAAAAGGAAGGGCAAGAATCGGGGTTTAGTACGTTCGAAAGAGACAGCACTACTGCAATAAATTATTTTATTGAGGGTTGTGCACGGGGCAGCAAGCATCTTGCGGGAGGCAGGAAAAATCTCTGGAAGGTGCCACTGCGCTAACGTGTCTCAATGTTTTATATATGCTTTAATTTCTGTCATCATGAAAATTATATCAAGTATACCTCTTAGTATTTAAATTGTTCATAGAGCTGTAACATCATGAATGTAATGTATTTTGTGTCCTGTCAGTGTAAGAGAAAGCCTGTTTAAGAAGCACTTATTGATTAACACACATAGAATATGAAGCATTTAACATGCTACTTTAGTTACGCTGGGATTTGAGAAACTATTAAATTAAATGATTTTAAGATAAAGTTTATGATGTTCTACTTTAATGACAAAATAAACTACGTGATTAAAGTAGAAATTTTGACCTTTTTTCACACTGTGTCTCAGTTTTTTTTCTTTTCTCTGTACCCTAATACGCTTCCATATGATGGTGGGCTATGACTCGCCTTTTCACGGTGACTTTGATATTTAACCATTTCTTATTTATTTCGGGCACTGTGCAACTTTCTGAACTTGAACTTTCTATATTCTCTGCCACTCTGTCACTTGATCAAATTCCTCTTATTGTTTATATCACTGCTTAAACCAACAAATAGTATGTTTTTCCTTGCCTCTACTTGGTATTCGCTGAAATTCTTCTTTTTCCCCGTGCTTTTGCCATTGTCTTTTCACAGACAGCAAAACATAAGGGGCTGTTTATATTGATTTGCATATTTAAAGAGGCATAATTCTGGTAGGAATCGGGGTGGAGTGAGAGGCACGTGCACGGGCGTTACTTTTCATGCTGACCGGGATTTATGGAGTGGAAGTTTGTGGAAGTTGGTGTACACACAGATTTATGCACATTTTCACTTTTGTCCGTACACCACGTTTTAGTGTGAATTCTACACACGGCGTTATGCATGAGGCCCCAGGGTATTTTAGTGCATTGGAAACTCACTGTGTTGACTGTCTCCTGGGGTGATGCAGAAAAATGAAGAGAATGGATAGTGATCTGGTTTAGGGAAAGGGAAGTAAAAGAGGTAGCTGTTGGTGCCAAAACAACAGAGCCTACCAACAGAACCTAATGTAACCTGCTTAGCATAGTAATCAGATAAAATAGTCACTATAGAAACTGGATTAGAATTATTCAAATGAGTGAAACACTTATAACAGCAAAAAAGGAAAGCAATAGTGTAGTATTGAAAAGATTAGCAAAGTGTTAAAAAATTTCAAATAGAATAGAAATATCAAATCAATTGATATCAATTGATACTCCACCTGAGTGGTCACCATGACTTGCTTGGGTTGTGTTGGTATATGAATTTAAATAAAACCATACAGTAATACCCTGCAGTAAAGTATACTATGACACTGCTTTTCATTAGATAGAACTGAGGTTAAAATTGAAAGAAAAATATATGTTGAAAAATACAATTAAATTCATCTTCTAGAAGGACAGTCATCCCATACATCTCCTACTGTAATTTATAGAAAGGCTCAAGGTGAAAAAGGTGAATGTTTTGTAATGGTCTAGCTACAGCCATAATCCAGCTTAAATTTCTGCCACTATTTGAAAACTAGAGTGCAAAAGCATCACCTGACTAACCCAAAGAGCCTGGAACAAGGTAGAATAGGCCAGAATAATTCAGAATCAGTGTGCAAATCTGTGAGATGCTACCCACAAAAAAGCAGATATTTCTTCAAAAGAACTCTGTACATAATACAACAATGTGGAGAATAATTACCTATGAAAACAGCATATTTCTTTTGTAAGTTTCATTTTATTTTTATTTTATTGATTCTAATTAAAAGCTAATAACAATCCATACAATCAAATCAAACTTAACAAAACCAAAATTCAAACCAACATAAAAAAGAAAGGAGAGCCAACCAACGAAGCAAATCTTTGAAGTAGCAAGCCTTGCGGTAGATGCTTATTCTAAAATGTTATTGATTAGATCCTGCCATATTTTAAAAACGTTTTTAACGGAATCTCTGAGTAGGAATTTTTTTTTCCAATTTGAAATAGTATAGGACATCAGTCACCCACTGACTTAAAAGTGGTGGGGTGTGATTATTCCAATTGAACAAGTTAAGTCTATGCTAGTGGTGAGGTTAAGGCAATTACAATTTGTTTGTCCTGCACCCTAAGCTCATCTAGGTGTACACCAAACACAGGTGCTAGTGAGTTTGGAGTGATTGTGACACCAAGGCAATCTGGTACACATTCAAGGATTTTTGTCCAAAATTATCTTACACACCCAAAACATGAGGCCCAGTGAGGCTGGAGCTAGATTTCAATGTTCACAGGTTAAATGTTACTCTGGAAACATTTTTGATTGTTTTAATCAAGATAAATGCACTCGATAGAATATTTTAAGTTGAATAATTGAGTGGATTATGCATATGGAGCTAGAGTGTATTCTATCCATGTCTGCCTTCCATTCCTTTTCTGAAAGACCCTTTTCCTATTGTACCTTGGGATCTTTGAAAGGAAAAGACTTTAAAAGTTTTTTATAAATTGTAGAGATGCTGTCTGAGTCTTCAAGACTGATCGATATTTCTTCTGGAATAGAAATAGGTGGAAGATGAGGAAAATTGGGCAGATTCTGTTTAGCAAAGTGTCTAGCTTGAAAGTAGCAGAAAAGTGGATGTGGACAAGTTAAATTTGAAGCTTAATTGCTTGTAGGGTGCAAAAACATTATCTATATACAAGTATCTAAATGTTTTAATCCCAGACATTTTACAGACATTAAATACTGTATATGTTTCAGAAGGTGGAAAAGTGGTTGTCATGTAGAGGTACAGTATAACAGATAAGAGCTTCAGAAATTCAGCCAGTTTGTCAGTAAGCACTGTGCATGCTGATTTTGGCACATGTTAATTATTTAACTATTTCAATACGAATTATAAACGTTTGCTTAACATCTTTAAGCTGAGCAGCAAGTACTCTGATTTCACTCTCTAACATTTTTATCATTTTTTTCTAGAATTTCTATTAAGGCAGTAGTAAACTTAGTAGTTAAACGTTTCTCCAGATCTTTTATACCCTGATGCTGTCTTTCATTTTTCTTGTTTATGTTCTTTATTTCTCTCTTTATATCCCTTATATCATTCTTTATATCACGCTTTATATCATTTATGGCCTCCAGAGTGCGGCAATCATTTCTTTAGCTCGGAAAGTGTGTTTCAGTCTTCTCTGTGCACTGTAGATGAAGTTGTGAATCTGGTTGGGTTTCATGAGGCTAACTCACTGGGGGTATTACCTGCAATTGACAGCGGTGATTAAAGGGCCATCCTCAGTTCCAATAATTCTCCTGGAATCGACAAATTCTCCTTGCTCGCACTTTTGCTTTCGGCTACAGTGTCAGGTCCTGGAAGATCTGTTCCTTCACCCATCTCTTCCGGGTCAGCCACTGGTAGGCCATACTGTAAACTTGAGGCCGGATTTGACTTTGATGAAAGTTTAGCTACCTTATCTTTATTCTTTTCTTTTTCTTTCTGAACCCTATGTTTGCTGCTCAAACTTATTTGTACGCGTGTGTGATGTAAATACAGAATATCCCAGCATGACAGCAAAAAAAAGAGTAAAATAAGACCACTGCTATCGGTGCTTAACTCTAGCTGTCCATCTCACACAACGGACGGACAAAAACCCGTAATTTTCATTTCTAACATAAAATTAAACTGAACATTAATATTAAAATTAAATTAAAATATCACAGAGAACATAGTTGGAGTAGAGAATATGTCATTCAGTTAAATTAGAGAATATTTCAAGCTTGAATTATTTTGCAAGGAACTCTATATTTTCAAATACTTAGCAACAAATGGAACTAGCTGATGTGAGTTAACAAAAGGATCATTTTTTTCACATGTTTATCTTTCCTAATTAAATATGGAGGAAAAAAGTTAGAGAAGCTAAAGTTTTCCCCCTCACACACAGGTGAGTACTTGCATCTTACTGTATTTAACACCAACATGAAAAAATATATTCATTGTGTTAATATGTTGGCTTTTCCCTAGCTACAGGATTACAAGCATTATTAGTCCTAGAACCAAAAGTACAATGCAGTAATGATTTATATTTTAAATTGCATTTACTTATTTGGCTCACACCTTTATCCAAGGCGACTTACATTTACGATACAATTGGTTACATTTCTTTTGGTTTTCCAATTGGAGCACAGGCAGGTCAAGTGAGCTGCTTATGGTCACACTGTGTCAGCAGCTGGATTTGAACCCACAACCTCAGAGTTTAGGTCCAAAGCTTCTTGGTCTTTGTCAGATTCTTGTCATCCTAAGGGATGGAGGTAAAGTTTTATCTTAAAGGTCATTGGAGATTTTACTGGCACCAAAGGAAGGAGAATATTTGTGCTTAATTATCTAGATTACTCATACTTTAGTCATAATTTTCAGTCCTCATCTGTGTCGTGCAGTTACAGTCCTTGGGTTTTCACATGATGATTCCTTCTTGCTAGCATAAAATATATCTGCAAGAGTTAGTGAACTATTTTTCTTCAGTGAAGTGAAAAGTTACTGCCATTAAAAAAACTGTCTAAAATGACTAAAAAGGATTTTTTAATTATAATAAAAACAAAACTTAAAAATGAGTGCAAAATGAAAGTGAACTGAAACTAATACAGAATATGAATGGAATTGCAAAAGTCCTTAGCCTTTCATAAAAGAAGCTAACTGTGGGTTGAAATCTAAGTAGTCAAGGTAAATCTTAGCATTAACATTTATAGAGCATCATTCAATACACGTCTCTTTTATATGCCATTTGGTATGGGATTCAAAAAAACTATTAATTTATGTGATGTAGTATCTGTTAAAATGGAAAATGCAATACATTTTATTACTACAAAATGTTAGGTATGTGCAATTTGTAGGAATGACAAATGCAAGGCATTTTATTACTAAAAATGTTTGTGATGCACCATCTGTTAAAATGAGAGACATTGGGAGTGGACATACACACAGTCAGGCACACAGACATTTACCATTTTATTAAGGTGGATAACTAAATAAATAATTAAAGCAAAAACTTTTTTCCCCCAATGAAAGATCACTTATTGGTGACCTCAATGCAGCATCAATACACTTTTTCATTCCCTTGATCCATTTGTCAAACCAAACAGCAAAATCACCTTTAGTCCAGCTCAGTAGTTGCTCATTCACTACATCAATAATATTCACCACATCATCAGTTAATCAAAAACTTTTTGGAAACACCTAGAATTCACAAAGCTGGGTGAATAAGGAGGGGGTTCAAATAGCTGGATGCTAGATTTGTCTAAGCTTTCAATAATTAGCTTTACAGTGTGTGTTGGTGCATTGTCCAAGCAGAAAAATGCCTTGTTCAGAATCAGGTCGGGGTGACCAACTCCCCTGTCACAATTTTCCCCTGCCACTCACTATTACTATAATTTCATTTTTTTTAATTAAAAAAATAAACTTGACCTCCAATCAATGTGAATATGGTGGCAGCTCACTAAGCTAGAAGGTTAAGAATTTTTGCAACGCCCCCTCATATTTAAATGCTAACTGAAATTAAACTAAATTGGTATATTGGTGTTTGTTCTGTTTTTTTTTACATTTTTATTTAAATTAATTTATTTACAGAAGCCCTTTTAATTAACTAGCTATGTAATATATGGCAGTGTAAAAGACAGGTTTGTGAAATAGACAGATAGATAGATAGATAGATAGATAGATAGATAGATAGATAGATAGATAGATAGATAGATAGATAGTGTCACACGTGCGCTTGGGAGTCAACCAAAGGGACCAGAAAATGCCAATTCCACACCAGGCCAGGGGGGCAGCGGGTTGTGCTAAATAAACTTCTCTCATTTCTCTCCACAGACCACATACGAGAAACCCTGCTTGTCCCGGACCCGAGAATGTCACTTCCTGTCCCAGCCTCAAGGACTTCACTTCCTGGAAACCGACTGTAAAAACCCCTCACCCTTCATACTTAAACAGTTCTATATTGGACTCGAATCTGTACACATTGTACTCAACTAAAAGCCTTTTGCAACCAGGGAAACTATATGGGTGGCTGCCCCAAACCTTCATTGTGTGTCCAGTCATTTACTGGAATGACTAAAAAGGATTTTTTAATTATAATAAAAACAAAACTTAAAAATGAGTGCAAAATGAAAGTGAACTGAAACTAATACAGAATATGAATGGAATTGCAAAAGTCCTTAGCCTTTCATAAAAGAAGCTAACTGTGGGTTGAAATCTAAGTAGTCAAGGTAAATCTTAGCATTAACATTTATAGAGCAACTAAAAGCCTTTTGCAACCAGGGAAACTATATGGGTGGCTGCCCCAAACCTTCATTGTGTGTCCAGTCATTTATTTCACAATAGATATAACTTTATATGTCACTAGGGGGAAATCTGGCCCTTTTATAGAAGCTCATTAAATGAATAAATACATAAATAGATAGATAAGTATGCAAATAAATAAATATACAGTACATACACAGTTTAATCTGAACACACACTGGAGTGATTATTAAACACTTTTAAACCGCTTTACCATAGGCGTCTATAAAAGGTTGAGGACAGTGTCATGCTGAAACATCTCAAAATGAAAGGCTATGCTGGTCAACAAACTTATTTCTGTCTGCAGAATATTGCCTTCTGGTTACCTCAGTCATTAGAACAATAAAAGAAAAGAGGTATGCAGGCACAAGTATTTATTGAATCAGGATTTCCTAAAAGGTTTTGAGAATTCCTCGCCTTCATAAGGTATTGTGAAGTACCTGATTCGAAATTTAAATTTCCTAATGATGTCAAAATAAAAATTACCTTCTCAAAAATATAGACTGGCATAACCTGATTTAAAGATGTTAAAAAAAATAATAATAATAAATCACTGGAGCAAACGGGGCTGACTGTGTTGTTTATGGGCATATCTGCATATTCTACAGTCCCTATTCTATGATGGCACAGCATTCATTTCTTTATCTATTCATCAAATTGCCATGTTTCAAACTATAATGAAAATCAGTATTGTATCATTTCAGTTTAGTTGAGGTAAGTCACTAATAATAAAAACTAAAACAGAAATTGTCAAAGTTTAATAAGACTAAGTTGAAATTAAACTGAAAATAAATCGACAATGGCAAGCAGTGTAGAAATAAACACTTATTTTAAAAAATTTAAGTAAAATAACCTTGGTGAGACAACCTTATTGCTTATCATCTATAGTCTCTCCTGCTTGTGCACTTCTCTATCCTTACTAATGCATCAATGAAGCTGTACCCTGTATATCTTCCTGTCCCAAGTCAGTTTCTGGCTGTCTTCCACTGCTGAGCTCTGGTTTTCCTGACATCAGGTCCGGTTTAGCTGATCCCAGGCTAATCTGAAGACAGCATTAGAAGAATGGTGACTAGAACAGGCTATTCATTAAAACAAGCTTGTTCATCCAATTCACCTATACTGTCCATAATAATATCAATTCAAGATTTAAAGGTCTCTAAAGACCTCATCTCCACCACGCTACTTGGCAATTTATTTAATAGGTGTATGGTTCTTTGTGTGAAGAAAAAATTGTAACATCTGTACGAGAAGAGAATATAGGGAGCTAGTGCTGACAAGAAATAAGTCTATCTTTTTGGTTGAAAATTGGCGCAGAGCTTAGTCAATCAATGTGGCCAAAGGTCAGTTATGGTCACTCACAGATAAAGAGTGTCAGATATGGCTTCAAATGTATCAAATGATTGTGATTTATCCTCTTCATATGGAGAGGCTGAGCTGTGTCTACCAAGAGAGAAGGATCCACTCCCTGTTTTACATAGCCTCAGCAAGATAGTGGAGGTTGCACATACAGTGGATACCCAAAGGCCTCTAATATGAAAGCAGATGATGGTAAATGATTGCACTGAAATATGATGCTTTATTTGATGACAAGAGGAAGCTGATGGTATTTTTATACTAGAATAAACAAGTGAGTAATAGCTTTACAATGAATGTACGGTACATGTATATATGAAACTAGCAGAATACCCGCGCTTCGCAGCGGAGAAGTAGTGTGTTAAAGAAGGTACGAAAAAGAAAAGGAAAAATTTTAAAAATAACGTAACATGATTGTTAATGTAATTGTTTTGTCATTGATATGAGTGTTGTTCTCATATCTATCTATCTATCTATCAATCTATATATATATATATGTTGTTCTCATATCTATCTATATATATATATATATATCTCTATCAATCTATATATATATATATATATATATACCCGCGCTTGGCAGCAGAGAAGTAGTGTGTTAAAGACGGAAAGAGAAAGAAAAGGAAACATTTTGAAAATAACGTAACATGATTGTCAAAGTAATTGTTTTGTGTATTTGGCGGCAGCGTCGCAAAGTTGTTTTCGGTAGCTGCATCAGAAAATGTACCACGACGTCTGACACGCCTCCTTTTTACTGTTTTCTCACAGCTTGCATTGCTGCTGTCATATATACACACACACACACACACACACACATACATACATACATATATATACACATACATATCTTCATATCTACATATATATATATACATACCTATCTAAATCATATATACACACACATACATACATACACACACACACAAATTATATATATTTGTGTATGTATATGTATGTATGTATGTGTGTGTATATATATATATATATATATATATATATATATAATGTAGATAGGGTGTGTGTGTGTATATATATATATATATACATACATACATATATACACATACATATACTTGTGTGTATGTTTGTATGTGTCTATATGTGTGTGTATAGCTTTGGTCACTGAGTGCAAGGGAAAAATAATAAAATATAGTCTATAAGTTATTAAACAGTAAAACATTAAGGTTTTAAGAAGTACAGGTACATTGAGCACTACTGGAGTGGTTGCGGGTAAACTATATTTTAAAGACTGTGTAACACAACAGGTAAGTAACTAACAGCAGCTAAAATATATATGGATCATCTCTCGGTAGTAGATCCCTTTTGAAAGGCGCTACACGACAGCTGTGGTATAGAAATTACATTTTCTATGTGAACGTTCAAATGTGTGCCTCTGGTAATGTGCCTTACCGGCATTTAAAGAAAATTAGTTTTGTGTCCTCTGCAGTGTTAAGAGAGAAAGGCTTTGGTTTGGGATAAAAGGAAAAAGGTGTAAAGAAAGGAAAGTTGCCTTTTCTTTTATATAGTATAGAGAGATGTGTTCGCTGACGTTATGATTGCCTTTTGGGGACAGTCGCGGTGGGATTGTGTAGACTGGTGAGACGTCCCGCCATTAATCGGCTGTGATGGCACTGTCAGTCCTTCACTCCTGTGCGTGTCTTCATAATCCGAGGTGAGGACCTGATAATCGTATACGTGCAAAAGAAAGTGTGAATCGCCTTAATATTATTTTGCCGTGGTGTAGAAAAGGGGTCCCGTGTTTGCACTTGTCTGGGCTATAGCGCAGGGGGAGGATGAAAAAAATTAAAAGTGCTCACTTTGACTTAAGGCAGAAGCGCAGTCAGCGTCTCAAAGGCCGGCACAGCTATGCACGCGCGCTGGCTGCTCGACTTTTGCTGGCCAGGAGACCCCAGTTTTTGCAGACACGTTCATGATATCAAAAGTCTCAGCGCTCTTTGGAGGTCATTCATATATATATATATATAGCAAAATACCCGTGCCTCGCAGCGGAGAAGTAGTGTGTTAAAGAAGTAATGAAAAAGAAAAGGAAACATTTTAATAATAACGTAACATGATTGACATTGTCATGAGTGTTGCTGTCATATATATGCCTGCCTAAATAAGTCACCCTCGCTTCGCTCTTACTTTTTACCGTTCATTTAATCATGGCTAGTGGCGGAAAAATTATAAAATGGAAGGAGGATTACACTGGTATGGGTTTACCAAAACAATTATTGATGGCGAATCGATTATTCATAAAGCTTGAATTGGTGATCTGTTTTTCTGTGTTAACCTCATATTTTTTCATACTTCTTCTCAAACTAAGGTGGTGCGAGGGTAAAATGAATCGGGATGCACTGATCAAAGTAATCGGTGTACCAGGAAATCATGCATTGACAAAGCTCCCTTTGCTTGTAATGCAAAGTGTGATTAAATGCATTATTTTTAAGCGTTATGGAGCACATGCACCGAAGCTTCTCAGCTGTGCTTGTGCTAAGAAAAGGAAAGATTTTAAAAATAACGTAACACGATTGTCAATGGGACCTTTTGAAAGTAGTGCCTGGAGGATTCAGTGTGTAGAAACTCTAGAGACAGTGTGTGTATTAACTTGTGGATTTTTCTGGGAGTATTTGGTGGCAGTGTGACGAAGTTGCTTGAAGACGGCGGAGCTCAGCTCAGACCGAAATGAGATGAATGGGAGGGGAGATGATGACGTGACTCCCCCACCCGCCTTAACTGTCAATCCCCCACAAACACAGTCTCTCGGAATTTGCATAAGCACACCCCTTCACCTACAATTTTAACTTAGTTACAAAGTGATCAAAACTCTCGTTTATATCCTGCGTCCTCTCATTAAACTTGTATCCCGCATTACCTGTGGGCATGAGAAACGCAGGCGGCAGCCTGTCTATGAACTTAATTTAAAGTTTAGGTTTACACCGTGCTTTCTTTCCGAGGTAGCAGCACTCATGAATATGGTATTATAGGTCACTCGCTCGCTTCTTATTGTTTCGCTGCCTAATAAATTTAATAATGCATGTTTTGTTAAGCGCTTTTTGGAGGTCTTCCTGGTTTTATACTCAGCGCGTTGACAGTCAGTTCACGTGATTACGTGGGAGGCGTGATGATGTCACACGAAACTCCGCCCCCCCACGTCATTCCAGCTCAACTCCATTACAGTTAATGGAGAAAAATACCTTCCAGTTATGACCATTAGGCATAGAATTTCGAAATGAAACCTGCCCAACTTTTGTAAGTAAGCTGTAAGGAATGAGCCTGCCAAATTTCAGCCTTCTACCTACACGGGAAGTTGGAGAATTAGTGATGAGTCAGTGAGTGAGTGAGTGAGTGAGTGAGTGAGGGCTTTGCCTTTTATTAGTATAGATAATTAAGTAAAATATGCAAAAAGGGTAAACTAATTTGAGCAGTACAAACAATATGATGCAGTTTTATTGGTAAATTTACACATGACTGGACATGATCAACCCAAGAACATCATAAATCACAATCATTCCAGCACTTTTACGTTAGTCGCAACAAAGTACATGGTTTCTTAAACTTTGGCCACAGCTACAATATTAAAACACAATAACATGGAATTGCATCTTTAAAAAGTTAATGCATTACAATCAAAACCTTCACATACAGAAACTGTGCATCAAAGCACCTTTAGGTATGTGAAATAAAGTAATGTAGTGGACCCCAAGATTCACAGCATCCGAATACGATGATTTGTTTATTTTCTTATCAGGACCCCAGGAACATACCCAGCATGTACACAGTCACACACAGAGACGCGGCACAATGAATTGATAAATAATAAAGATAACAAAGGATATATCAATCAAATAATGAAAAGAAAAAACAATATCACACAAAAATGCATTTGTAAATGTCCTCCCCAGTCCCCTGACTGTGATAATTATTTAGATACATGAAACTGAACAAACAACAGACATTATTGAATAAACAATTAATACTAACTACAAAGTCCAAGACAGTCCAGTAATGCCTCTGTTGCTAATCCTTACACAGTGCTCTTTTTATTTTTTTCTCAGTACATACAGCCTTCTAAACCAACACATTCACTCTTTATTAAATCTTAACTATATTTAAGGGGTAAGCAATTTACTACACTACAAAGATACATGATAATGGTCATTGCAACTCTTTTTTCTATTTTTTAACATTGGTATATGTTTTAGAAAAAGACTAAGAGATGAAAAAGGCATCAAGTTCAGGAGCAAGCATGGGTTAGAATACTGAATGTTAATCAGACAATTCAGAGCCAAGAAAATATAAATTAATAAAGCACAGCAAGGAGTACTAAACATATCTATTAGCCCTTTGTTATGCAAAGTTTGTTTTTAGAAGATTTTTAATCCAAAATTATGGATAGTATGACTTAAATAACCAACATCTAAAAATCATTATTGATTATCTGAGGTTAATTTGCAAATCAAGTCAGATTTAGTATGGTTGGTTAGTGGCAAAGAGTCATTCTTCCTGATTCTGAGAGCAAGTAGTCTGCTTGACCTGGCCCCATATGCATAATAACAAGTTTTAGTATGGTGAAACTGTGGTCTCTGAACTAAAAGACCATTAAACTCTATTCTAAGTTCAAGATTTTTATTGACTACAAGGGTATGCATATTTTACTATTCTTTAAAGTATGGAACACTTAAGTGTGAAGAGAATGAGGTAGTAAAGCTCAGAATTAATTATTTAATTGCCTACCAGCATTACCTGGACTGAACACAAGAAACTCATTTAGTAAAGCAGCAAGCTATTCTCTTTTTTGTGCAAAAGGGAGATTCTGAATTTTCAACTTGGAGCAAACTATGTTAGAAGTGTTTGGTGCAATTACAAATGGAAAAATTTGTGATCGGACTAAGTGGAAGAAGCTAACAAGGCAGCAAATACTAGCAAAGAGAGTAAATGCAAAATGAAAATGCAATCAATGCAGGACTGCAATTTGTGACAAGAAGAGAAAAATGAGAATTCTCTGCCTGAGAGGTTCTGCAATTAGAAAGAATCGATCAAAGTCAGCTGTAAATCTCATAAAGAAAACACAGAATGAGGAGTGTACTTGCTGATAGGAGAACGGGACCTGTCTAAGAGCAGATGTCAGCATCAATTCACTATTAGTTCACTATCAGAGAATTTAAGCAAATGACTGGTGAAGTAAGGAAAGAAGGAAGGGGAATACAGAATTACAACTTATGCCCTAAGGGGATTTTGGCTTTATTGTGCCTAAATTACATACGCAAAAATAAATGGCTACTATTCTACTTATGTGATAAAGGGCCTGCCAATGGCTAAACAGAAATGAGTACAACATTACAAATTTTAAAACATAGTATTTATATGATTTAAAAAAATTGTTTACACCAACATCAACTAAATAAAACACAAAGGAAAACTGGCGATTAAGAGGTTTCATTTCAAAAACAGGATTTTTACAGCCAAGACATTTAGGATGTACAACCATCCATTTACTTTTCTGCCCCAATCTGTCAGCTATCATTGGGCCAGGTTTAGATGTCATATCCCATAGCATTGTAAAGTCATACTGTTTAGCACATGGTGTCCCCCTTTTTGGAAACAGTGCAAACTTTTTCGAAAGCTTTTAGTCTATATTTATATATATATTTAGTCACACATGCATGTTTGGGAGTCAACCAAAGGGACGATAAAACACCAATTCCACACCAGGCCAGGGGGTGGCAGCATTAAATCTCTCTGTTTTCTCTTTGCAGACCAGATACAGAAAATTTTTCCTGTATCCGAGCACACTCCAACGACGTCACTTCCTGTCCCGGCCCAGAGGACGTCACTTCCCGTCCAGCCCGAGGACGTCACTTACGGTTCTGCCCTGATGACATCACTTCCCTTGAGACACCTTAAAAACTAACCATCCTCCATAATGAGGCAGTTCTACTTTGGACTCAAACCTGTAAGCCCTTTTGCAACCAGGGAAAGTATACAAGTGGCTGCTCCAAACCTTCATTGTATGTCCAGCCATTTATTTCACATTGGCATAGTCAGCAGGATGGCCTCCTTCATGAATCAGGAGACAGACTTAAGAAAAGCCTGGACACACCATACAAATATCTGACTTCGAAAAAGACAGGTGGGAGATTACCATTCCCGTGCTCCCACTAGGGGGTCGCTTGGCGTTGGTAGTGGGGACCAGAGGCACACTTCAGCCCAAGAGTCTGGTAAAGAACCCTGGGCATGTGGACGAAGGGCCTAGAGACTAGGGCTGGGCTCAGAAGGGAACAAACGGGGGAATGATTATCTGGTCCGGGGTGAACGGACCGCTCTAAAAGCTGCCACAAAGGGAAAGACCCTTAATAATTGTGGGAGTACTCCAGGCTGGCAGGCAAGGAGTGATGCAATGGGAGTTCAATCCCCAACTGCTGACCACCCCCTAAGCCATAAAATTGTGGACTAAAGTCGGGTGTTGGTTAAGACCAGAAATCAATAACACCAAACAAATAGTCAAGCAGATAGCGTGTGCACTACTTCTCAGAGCCCTTCTGTCTGAATTTGACCAGCTGGCCTGGGGTCAGTCGATTAAGAACATGGACTCGTTAATCGAGGTCGTACAAACATTAAGGATGGAAACCTACTTGAAAGAATCAGAAAAGGAGCCCTGTGAACTCGGATGTTCTCAATGCCTCGTCACCACGCTACGAAGCAAACCTTGCGGTGAGAAAGGGGTCTGCAGAGGCACAGAGAGGGGGAGGTGTTGTGCTCTCACAAACCCCCTGGCTTGTTCACAGGACGTGCTATTAAACGGAGTTAAAACATCAGCCATATTCGATTCTGACAGTAACATTTCAATGTTAGTGTTGCTGCGACAATGGCTTAAACTTAAGACCAATATAACCTTTGTACACAGGGACATCCGCGAGTATATGTCTGCCTCGTGCTTTGCCAGTCATAACGGGGCAGTAAAAAGACTGGCAGTAGTCATAATCTAATCTAATCTAATCTAATCTAATCTAATCTAATTTAATCTAATCTAATCTAATATGTATAAAGCACCTACATAATGCGTATTCTGTTTCTAGAGTTTTCTGAAAGGTGCATTATTGCAATTAAACCCTGGGTTGCTAAGATTTGCAAAGCTACTACAATCACTCTGTGGTTTGAAGGTAGACAGAGAAATGCATCTTTTGACCTTATTTATTTAAATGAGCAATGCAAATTATTTGAAATGAACTCTGCTATGCATTTATTGTACTGGTTTAATAAAATCATAAGGTCACACAGAAGCAAAGCTGACCCCGTAAGCATCAGTTTCAATGCAATGACCTACCCTGGACGGGGCTTCCGGGACAGGATTTAAATTCCTTTTTGGTAATTTTCTGTGTAGATTTTTCATGTTTTCACCAGTGTCAGTGTTTCTCCCACATCCCAAAGAAGTATATGATAGATTATTTATCAACGATTTTTAACTGTATGAAGTATTCTACTTTTTTTTTTTTACTTGAAACATTTGTATATTAAACTCAGAATGCATCATGAATAAGTTAAATTTCAATCAGGTACTTCTAATTATATTTTCTGATTAATATATCCCTACATAAAAAATAGATAGATAGATAGATAGATAGATAGATAGATAGATACTTTATTAATCCCAAGGGGAAATTCACATACTCCAGCAGCAGCAAAAAAAACAATATTAAATTAAAGAGTGATAAAAATGCAGGTATAACAGACAATAACTTTGTATAATGTTAATGTTTAACCCCGGGTGGAATTGAAGAGTCGCATAGTGTGGGTGAGGAACGATCTCTTCAGTCTGTCAGTGGAGCAGGACAGTGACAGCAGTCTGTCGCTGAAGATGCTCCTCTGTCTGGAGATGATACTGTTCAGTGGATGCAGTGGATTCTCCATGATTGACAGGAGCCTGCTCAGTGCCCGGCGCTCTGCCACTGATATCAAACTGTCCAGCTCCATGCCTACAATAGAGCCTGCCTTCCTCATCAGTTTGTCCAGGTGTGAGGCGTCCCTCTTCTTTATGCTGCCTCCCCAGCACACCACCGCGTAGGAGAGGGCGCTCGTCACAACCGTCTGATAGAACATCTGCAGCATCTTATTGCAGATGTTGAAGGACGCCAGCCTTCTAAAGAAGTATAGTCGGCTCTGTCCTGTCTTGCACAGAGCATCAGTATTAGCATTAAGGACAGGGAATATATAGCACTTTTACATAACATCTTTTTATAGTAAAGTTCACCTCAAGATGAAATACAAACTTGTAATATTATGGTCATAAATTGTGCATACATCAGCAGAAACTTTGGTTTTCTTACTTCCATTAGTACAATATGTTGAAAAGGTAGAGATGGACTTTCATTTAGTACTAACACACAACCACAGAATAAAGAATTTCAGTTGGTAGTCTGGCAGAAAAAGATATACCTAGCAGTTTTATAAACATTTTTATTATAAAGTGCTGCAGTAGTTAACAGAACTTCATAGAAATGTTCCAGTTAAACGTCAGAACTTGATCAAAGGCAAAAGTAACTTCTTTGACAGAGTGCAGACTAATGAAATGTGAATAATTATCTACAGTAAGGAAACTTGCATGCATCTATGCTACTTTTCTAACTGTCTCTAATTTAATTTCTACAGTCATAGTACTTTAAATCAGATGGTTCTTTTTATTTTTAAAGTTTCCAAATATTATATAAATCCTGCATTTTTCCTTTGTTTTCATACAAATGCTATATTAAATGTACATTCATACAGATTCCTTGATACTAATTCAAAGAAATGTTAAGTCCAGCAAAAATCTTTTTTCTCCTGCAAGAAGATACTCTCACCAGACTTGACAGTTTGGAAGGCAATTATTTCTGAAAAGATATGCTATCAAGCTACACATCAGCACAGTACTATGACATCTCCAGCAGTCTGGGACCTAGCCATATTATTACTGGTGTTTTAGAAGTAGGCAGAAACAAGGCATTATGGGTTGTCCTTTGTAGCACTGCTTACAAAGGTATGTTGCTATCAATGCCCTACTGGCAGTATAGATTTTTAGATACTATAGAAGAACATTCTGCTAAAATGTTAATTGAATTGCATACACCAATATTTAGTGAGTGCCTTTAGTAACAGTCTAGTATTATAAAATCTTATTGTGGGTAGCAAATTGGCATAGTGGTTAGCACTACTGTCTCACAGCTTCAGGAGAACTGAGTTCATATCTTTCCCACTCTTTCTCTCTGTGAGTTTTATACATTCTGCCCTTGTCTACATGATATTTTTGTTTGTTTGCTGAAAGATATTCCAGGGTTTTAGTCAAATTCAGAAGATGTATATGTTAACTGGTATCCCTAAATTAAGGCCAGTGTGACCCAAAAATTAGTTTCAGCTTTCTGTACAATGCTGTTGGCACTCCACAACCCCACAATTTCTTTGTGGGGTTCAGGAAATGGAAAGGTCGATGAATAACTTATTCTTTATGATACATATGATCCAGCAGCCATACCACATGCACTTTGGACCAGAAAATCCACCTGAAGTTAAGTACATTTGAGCCCGGCCAGTACTTGGATAGGAGACCATTTAGGAAAAACTTGGGTTGCTGTTGGAATAGTTGTTGGAGAGACCAACATGGGATACTTACCCTGTGGTCTGTGTGTGAATCGCAACGGTCTAAGGCAGTAATGGGGACAGTGTGTAGTAAAAATGGTGCTGTAAGACGTGAAACTGAGGTTGTGACACTATGTAGTCATCTGGGAATCCTTTGTAAGCAATAGGGTGTATCCCGATGTCCAAGCTAAATTGCCCACCTTGGCCTTGTCACTCTGGCTCCCTAATCATCCACTATCTGTAATTAGTTATGTCTCTCACCCCTTAACCACTGAATAGCTCATGTGTGGAGCGGGTACTGGTGTAAAAATGGGTGGTGTCACATCATCCAGGTGGATGCTGCACATTGATGGTGGTTGTAGTGGCTCCTCACTATGTAATGAATTTTGAGAAGTTAGAAAAGAGCTATATATTGAAAGAGTTTTTATTATTATTAAAAAATGTTTTAAATGTAGCTGCAAGTATCACAACATAAACAATTATGACTATATTTAACTGAAGTTTTTTGGCTTTGAGCTAAGCAGATTTTAAAAATAAAGCACATAACTAACAAATCTAAAAGTGATTTTACTTGCTTCCGTTTACATTGTTTAACATGCTTTATTATTGTTTTTACACCATTTTATATGAATGTGTTTTGCACATGGGGCAATACTATTACTAATACTACTCCTTACTTAAACATTCCATTGTTTGTTTGTTCATTTTCTTTTAACATAACACTGATTTAAAGATTGTCTTTCCCCTGTTTTCATTGCTTTGTGTTTCAGTGACACAGACTTTTTCAGTGAGCAATTTTTATTTTTCATTTCAGTATGCAGTGTTTTAGTTGATCGGCAACGCTTTTCAAAATGAGCAGTGAACTTTATTTATGTTGCCTATTATGGAAATATTTAAATGAGCTGTTATGTCTTACCTTGGATCAGAGCTGTTCCAATTATAAAATCTCACTGTCTCCTAAGTTTTGTTGTGTTTCAAGTGATAACTGACTTTTATGCATGTTTTTTCTACTTTGGGGAGATTTTGGAAGCCTTCAGTAGTCCAGACATATCTCAAGCTGTATATAAGTCAACATACAGTATCAGTCAAACCTCACGAATTGTGGCTGAACTGATTGTACCTGGTAGGTACAGAAAACCTCAAGCCTACTAAATTACCCTTTTAAAAGTTTAAAGCATACCTAAAGGATTCTAGGGAAACAAAGCGTCTCAGTGCCATTGCTGTCAACCATCGCATTAGTTTTATTCTTGCAGCAAAGATCACTGAACTAAAATGTTTAGAACCAACTAAAAGTTTTTTTGTAGCAAGCTAAGAGATTCAAGCCATATTGTCTAAGGAAAGACTATCTGTTGAACATATATGCAGAGCTGTGTGCTGTCTCTGATTTTCTTCAACATAAAATCAAAATGACTTTATTTATATACATCAACTCTTTAAAGAAATAGAAATTCTTTATTGCATGAACATTATTAATGTATTATACATTACAAAGCCCACAAAAATAAAATAATATAAAATAAAATAATATACAAAGAATAGCAATGTAGAATATACTCTAAACTCTCTAAAAGAAGTGGTGGTATCATTGCAGCTTAAGTCTGGTAACTTGACAACTGAATATAATGACTTATTTCAGCAAAAAAAAAAACATTTAAGCTGTCACCTCAGCATTGGAACATAAAAAGGTAGAATACTCTGTTCCACTAATTTGTTTGGTTACTTAATAGCTAATTTGCCTCAATATCATAAAGAACTGTAGACACATGGAGTAAATTACAAAATAGTGTGTTAGTGAGTGAGGCTTTAGGCACCTTCAAATCTCAAGTTGATATTACTTTGAAAAATCTAGTTAGCAGGATGAACGAGCATGGTGGACTGCTCTCAACACAATTGTTCTAAGATTCTAGTAGTGATGGGCCGCTCGATACTGAGGTTTCAACACTGTTTTGAGCTTTCGAAACATTGGAGCTCAAAGCGCTGCTTCGAGGCTTGTTTCAAATGCTCCTGTCACATGGTTGTGAGGCACGCTAGCATAATGACGTCATTGATATCTGCACGGTCAGCAGTCCATTTGATCACTCACTCGTCTGCTGAACTGCTTTGGCTCAAAGCGTAAAAGAAGTTGTCCCTGCTGCAGCGGTAAGGGGTGCTGATGCGAGTTAATTGGGGCTCACGTATGTTAAAATAAGGACTTTGTATAAAACAGTTATGTAGTGCTTGTCTGTAAGTTAACAAATATATTTTGGAGACATTATGAACGATTTACACAGGGCACCTTTTACCTTGGTGTGGAATCGTGTCCACCTATAATCTGTAACAAATTGATGAGAATATTTTGCGTAAGGTAGCACGTATTATAACAATCCAGAATCTATTCTACCCCATGTCGATCATATCAGAGAGGCTAAGAAACGCTTCACTAAAGCCGACGTGGTCATTACACCAGTATATGTGCCCCCGAGCAGCCATGAGTTGAGGTATTTCTTGGTAGCGAAAACCAATTTGATCGCTTTCTGCTGCCAAGATTCTACCAAGAATTGAAAGCTCGGGCCAATCGCAGCCCGTATCAGCTACCAAGAATTGACCATTCACAACCGGTGTTGCCTACCAAGAATTGGCCAATGACGGCTCGGTAGGCTACCAAGAATTGGTAACTTCTTGGAAAATATCAGAAAGTACAGTGCATTAGCCTATGCATCCATGGGCGCACAAATATCCCTGCCTCCAGGCCATGGTCCATATTGTTACAGAATACATGGCCAAATATACCATCAATCTGGACCCTTGCACCCAGGAGAGGGTGAAACCCCAAAATTTGCTCAAATCTATACATTAGACCTGAACGGAGCAGCTGATCAAAGAATGTCAATATTGACAAACGGCGGTTGCAAATATGAACTCATGAGAGAGTTGAGTGCTTTCATGAGTCAAAATAACCCATATGCTCAAGCATACAAAATGATGTTTGAAGTTGAACAGGAAGAAGAGCAAAGGGCGTTAGACGAAGGACATCAACCAAAGCAAATCAGCATGGCATTAATAAACGATCGCAAGGACAATCAAAGAAGATACAATAATCCCCACTATAACGAGGTAGCAATTGTCTTTCAAAGTGGAGACATCCAAGACTTCATGCAATTGTCATGGTGCATGGACCATGTGGTCACGTAAATAAGACTTGCCAATGTATGGCCGATGGAGAATGTACCAAGAAGTATCCTAAAGAGTTTAACAACGCAACAAATCCTAATGTAAATAGGTACCCGGTGTACAGGAGAACCAACACAGGAGTATGATTTGCAGTAGGAAAATATGATATTGATAGCAGATGGATCGTCCCATATAAACCATATCTGCTATTGAAATACAACTGTCACATTAACGTTGAAGTGTGTGCTTCAATAAAAAATGTCAAGTGGGACACTAGGTGTGGGAGCTAGGTCAGTATGTTGGGGGGTATAGGTCGTAAACTTTTATTTATTATGAACATGTTCTTCTTAAGTTTGCATATGCTGCGTTTATGCCCAAATGTCTGTTAATGGTGTTTTTGTTTGATAGCCAAGATTCAGCCAGATCTCTGGTACTTTTAGTACTGGCCATAAATCTTTCTTGTACATTGTCCCAGTTAAATGTATGTCCTGTTGATTTTGTATTTGTATAGATCAGTGATCGTGAGTCCTTCCTTCTAACGGCTGACTGGTATTTTTTTGTACTTAACACTAATTTCACAAATCGTTCATATCCATGCTAATATAGGATAATAATAATTATAGTAATACTCTATATTGACATTGATGTTATAAAATATGGTTATAAAATAGACCTACACCTTTAATACTCAGACAATTCTAATCATACAGCCTCCAAAGGCATAAAAGAATGCCATATAAATATATAATTAACTAAGTGGTGTGTGTGCTGTTTACTAGAACATATATAGTTGTTTTGCGCTAAGTATATAAACATTTCCCTTTGCAATATCTCCAAATATTTAGTTTTACCTACTTCAAATTAATTAAATGTCAGCATCAACTAGAATATATTACTTGCCAAATTTTATAAATACATACAAACATAAGGCTGTGCACTATTATATATTAATTCTTATTGTGCTTTCATTTGTATTGTACCCCTCTTGATTATCTGAGCAGTCATCTGAGAGTTCAGTAAAGGTGCTATATAAGTAAGTGAAATGCATTACTATTTGTTATAATTATGATTCAATAGAATGGGCAGGCAGTTTGTTTAAGTGTGATTTTAACTATGCTTATTGTTCATGTGTTCCTTAACAAATCGATCATTCATTAAACAGTTTTTGATAATTTCTGGTACTTTGTCTCTCAAGATTTGCTGCTATACTTCGACTAATACGTGCAATTCTATGTGCAAGACTCTCCTCATTAAATGTTTTTACTATTCAGTGATTCCCAGATCTGTAGCTGATTTGTATTATTGATTTCCAAAAAGCAATGTGAGTAAAAGCATGTGCTGCATAACTAATCACAACTGTCTTTCACCGCCATCAACAGTGTCTTCTGCAATTTAAGGAAAGCCTCAGGATTTCTGTGCTAATGAGAAAAAAGTTGTAAAGAAACTTTGTGAATTCATCCAGAGGTGGACATAAAGATCACTCAAGTACTGATAAGAATGAACAGCTGGATAAGCACATCTGGAGCCAAACTTTCAAAAAAGCACCTGACTTTGTCAGAAACATCCTTTCCTTGTGAATGCATCTTATCAAAGGCTGCGGTGGGGTCTAAATAATTAATCTTCCAAACTGCAGCACAACAGAGTAAATCATTGATGATAAATAGAATTATTGAAAGACTAATCTTTTGTCGTTTCTGTATTCTTAAACCATCCTCCAGTTACACAATACCCCACAGTCACTGTCACATTTAACATTCCCTGCTACTTAACCTGTCTTGTTACCCAAAGCATCAACACTCAGTTTCATTCAAGACTTTACCGTCCTTCCTTTTATAGATATAAAATAAAAGACACACATTTCCTCTACATATGTGTCCAATAATAATAGTAAACTGGCAGGAACGAGAAAAAGCACAAGATGGGAATATTCATGACAAGAGCCTGGGCATCAGGGTGA
Organism: Polypterus senegalus; assembly: GCF_016835505.1. Taxonomy (NCBI): domain Eukaryota; kingdom Metazoa; phylum Chordata; class Cladistia; order Polypteriformes; family Polypteridae; genus Polypterus; species Polypterus senegalus. The sequence continues at coordinate 43,730,489 of NC_053159.1, forward strand.
GGATGTGCCTTGTCACCCATTACGTGAGCTCGTCTGCCACCCCTCAGTTGCACTGGCACATGTTACACTGGGAGCAAATGCAATGGAGAATACCGACAATGTGCACCTTCAAAAGTGGAATAAATCGACTGTATAAGTAGAACATTTCAAATAAACAATGAATTTTGTTAATCATGAAAAATGCAACATAACTATTATATGTGTTGTTACTTTTTTACTTATTCTCACCAAATGTTACATATCTACATGGGAATTTAACATGGGTAATATGTTTATAATAATTCTCGTTAAAATACACTGTCACAATATGTTAATGAGCAAATTGAGACAAATTGGCCTTTAGGAAATATAAAAAAGCGTGTGCACTGTCATTTAGGACACAATGCATTGTTAACGTGACACACTCTCTACTGACACGATGTGAAAAGAAACAGCACAGTCCATGCAAACTCATATCCACCTTGTTTTTTGAGCTTATGATTAATTGTCAATATAAATAAATAAAGTCATTTTAAGAAGTCTGCTATAGTCAGTTCAATTAATGCTCCTTTTAAAAAGTTTGCTTATACAGAATATAAAACAGAATCTAGATGATGCTGGACTTGTGAGTAGTAACGAATAATATGTGACACTGAGAAATTATAATTCCTAATAACGGGAACAAGTAAAAACTACGACTTCCTAAAACGAACACTGTAAACATAGGCATTTCAATAAATAATTTAGCAGGCATGTGTGTGCATTTCAATATTGATGTAAGAACGAGGTAGGCCACCTGTTGTACTATAAACGGCAGCTCAAGCAACACTTAACAGTAAATAGTCTCACAAGACAATGACTGACTGAAACAAAGATGCTGTGCTGCAACAATAAAGGTTCACACTGTCATTCACACTGTCATTTAGAAGGCGCTGATTGGCTGAAACTTTTTATAGCAAATTGTCCCAAGTTGGAAGTGCCGTGGAGCGATCAGAAACGAAAAGACACATTTAGACATGCTGGACAGTAGTTTGTTTTTCTACAATACAAATTCAGTACGACACCAGGGTCTCGAAACACTCAAATATGAAGCTTATTATGTTTTACAGTGAAACTCTTTACATACACAATATAATTAGGAACGTGTACCCCCTGGCTGACTACGGTGGCCCAACCTTCCCACGATAGCTTGATTTGCTCACTATCCGTCCAAGTTCGAAATTTTTGTTAAATGGAGGAATTGAAAAAAGAAACCTTTCACAAGAGGAGGATCAATGATGCAAACCCCTGGTGTTTTTGCTAAGAGACAGTTGCAATACCATTGAGCCACCTAATCGGGATAATTAACGAGCTCCACACAACAGAACTACTACTACTGTTCTTACTGTTCTTTGACATATCTACGTTAAATTGGTTTAATTGACACGAGAGTATCATTGTTGTATTCTCCTAATGAAGATGAAAAAATTACATTTATAGATGTATACTATATGCCGTACGTTTTGAACAATACATAAAAAGGTTGCACGATTTACCTAATCTTTTTATATATATAAAGTTGATATATGACAATATATCTTTGACACTATGTATCAGACAAATGAAATCACAGCAATCCACAATAACGAATGAATAATGAATTCTCAGCAACTACCTCAATTGTAGTTTCAAGCTATCACTTAACTATATCAACTAAAGTGTGTAATGTCAATGCAAATTACAAAATATAGAGGTCAATGCCTTTGAGTGTGTTGAGGCATCACAAAGATTCAGTAACCAGTGCGCATATCTGCTCAGTGCTTCGAAGCTCGTGTCATGAAGCAATCCCAGTGCGCATGTCTGCTTGAGGCTTCGAAGCTTGTGTCAACCCAGTGCGCATGTCTGCTCGGTACTTAGAAGCACGTTTCATGATGCAATCCCAGTGCGCATGTCTGCTCAGTGCTTCTAACCAAGCTTGACAATTCCAGTGCACATGTTTGCTTAATGTTTCAAATCATTATTCATCGAGCTCCCGTTTGAAGTACATATCGTATCAACAGAGTTCAAAAACTCGACAGAATTCCTAGGTGAAATGAATGTTTGTGGATGATCAATACATTTTAAATGATTGTGCTCGATAATACATACTGTAGTGGCAAAAAATAAAATTATAAATTACAGTATACATCATACAAATGCCAGCTTGTAGAATGCAAAATGCTGCAAAGAAGAGCTTTAGTAATACAGGTAACGACTTATGATACTCTCATAAATATCCATTCTTCGCCTCGTGCAACGTTTTCATGCAACACTAAATGTATATCATATAGTATACATCCATCCATTATCCAACCAGCTATATCCTAACTACAGGATCACGGGGGTCTGCTGGAGCCAATCCCAGTTAACACAGGGTGCAAGGCAGGAAATAAACCCCAGGCAGGGTGCCAGCCCACCGCAGGGCACACACACCCACATACCAAGCACACACTAGGGACAAATTAGAATCGCCAATGCACCTAACCTGCATGTCTTTGGACTGTGGGAGGAAACTGGACACGAGGAGAACATCCAAACTCCACGGCACCCGGGAAGCGAACCTTATATAGTATACATCTATATATAATTGTTTTCGTCTTCATTACATCCATACATACATAAAAAAACATACATTATATAGATCCACTCTATTAAAAATAGTAGTGGTGCAGTGGTAGCGTTGCCGCTCGATAATAAGGATTGCATGGGTTCAGGTCCCACGTCCAACCACTGTGAATTGTGACCCAAAAGAGTCTGTTTTTCATTTAACAGCAAATTCTACTGTAGACCGAAAGCGAGCTATCGAAGTGGGGTTGGATTGCCATAGCCGGCCAAGTTGCACAAAACCCTAGTAATGATATATTAAATGAAAATGGGCATCTTGTTTTATGTTTATAACAAAACAAATTATTTGAGTGGCGATTTCAACTGTTATTGTAGTTATTGATGGCAGGCTTATCGGTTTAAATTTTTAAATATTAAATTAATCAGGTAGAATGTGTTCTTACTTTGAGTGTTGGGGGCTACACGGTAAATGTGTTATTAACTGGGATTGCAGACTGGACAACTATCATATGTGTTTTAGGAAATGTTTTATTATTACATCACCTATCCGGACCTTGAACAATGTGTTCACGAGGGAGGGATGCTGCTGTTAAAGGCAAATGCTTTGCAAATGCATCTGGCAGCTCCAGATGTTTTTATCCTGCTGCTTTTTGTTGCCTCCGCACTCAAGAGGATCTTTAATGCCAACTTTGATACATGCAGTACTCACCTTGGAGTGTCCCGTGTGTATGTGTGTGTCAGTGTGCCGGTCACTGATCTGCGCCGTGTCTCTCAGCTTCTCTGATGTGCTCCGGATTGACTCCTTTGAATGTTTGCTGCAGCAGAGCAAATTCAACCTGATCTACCACAGTGGGTTTGTTATCACCTTATTCAATGGAGGGGTTCATGGACGTCAAATGGCAATGAGTAAAATATGGATTAAAGTAAGTACATGAGCTGCCTTATGCAATTAGTCATCACATTTTGATGGTGATTCTTAGTGGGGATGAATCCCGAACAGATGTTTTATGTAATCCTTCCACAGTATCTCTCAAAATTATTAAGTTCAAATTGGTTATAAAGATTTCACTCCTGATCATTTTTTTTATTATTATTAGTTATTTTGAGTCTTTAATTCAGATCGAACTGTAAAGTATTAATAAATGAAATATCTCAATACTTGATCGAATAATAACATCTGTGATTTAAGGATTTCACCTTTTCTTTCTCAGATGTGCTTACCCATACCATGGCAAAGTACAGGGATAAACCTTTATTTTCCATTTACTCTGTTTTAATTAAGTCAGAACAAAGTAAACATTTAAGGCTATTAAATGTGATCTCAAGAAAAGATGAGGGTTAATTATAATACTAATAACAGGAGCGATTATAATGATACAGTGCAAAAATAAATATTCATTGAAAAAGCCGGGGATCCATGAGTGAGGTATCTTATTTTGTTTAACTCTTGCTATTGTATAGTGCATTCTGCCTGTCGGCGTTAGTTATATATATATATTTTTTAGACATCAGACACTAGAAGCTGCTGACAAACACTTCTGTTCGTTGCCAGTCTGTAGCAGTGAAAAAGTAAAAGCAATAAGATTTTCGATCCAATTTCCGACACAATTGCTCGAAACATTTTGATGCTTTGTGAGTTTTCACTCCGCCCATTACTAGGTTCTAGTATCTTATCCAGATACCATGATTACAATTGATCTATTATATGAAAATTTTGTCTTCTACAACATTACTTAAGGGGTGACTGTAAATTTTATTTGCTGTAATTTTAATGGGGTTACTTAACCCATGTTCCAGAAGGTCTGCAGTGGTGCAAATTTTCATTCTAACCCGTGACATAATTAGAAGTCAGGCCTAGCAGGTAATGAAACTTTATATTGCATTATATGTTTTTTTAGTGCGTTCGATTCTTTCAAGACAAATCTTCTATCAAATTGTCGTTTTTTTCATTTGTTGAGAACATTATCTATATGCTTTGTAGTCCAGAACACATTGGAACTCCTTGGTCTTCCCTTCTTTCTCATTTATTTCAAAACATTGCATTAACACAAATACTTCCATCCATCCAGCGACATCCTAACTACAAGGCCACGGGAGTCTGCTGGAACCAATCCCACCCAACATAGGGCGCAAGGCAGGAAACAAACCCCGGGCAGGACGCCAGCCCACCGCAGGGCGCATACACCAAGGACAATTTAGAATCGCCAAAGCACCTAACCTGCATGTCTTTGGACTGTGGGAGGAAACCCACACAGACATGGGGAGAACATGCAAACTCCACACAGGGAGGACCCGGGAAGCAAACCCAGATCTCCTAACTGCGAGGCAGCAGCACTATCACTGCGCCACCGTGCCACCTTGCAATTACAAAATCAAAGCCAAATTAAAGGTTAAATTCCAATTTCAACCGGAGTCTAAAAAGAGACTAGGCTGAGAACTCATCAGAATAAAAACAAAAGGACCTAAAATTTTTCAATCTTCAATTCTGCCCCTAACCTCTTACCAGTTTCCAATCTGTTAGGGTCCTACTTTAAATCTGGTATGATCTGACTTGTATGTTTTATTTTTTGCAACTGTTCCTAGGTCTTTAAAAATCACCAAGGCATCATAAAACTGAATTTGTTCTGCAGTGGCACCATTTTAGTTGTTGGGTGCGCAACACAATTTTGTGCATTTTGTTTGGCAAGGTATTGCAAAAATGGATAACTAGAGTACATGATGCATGACGCTGCGGCAATATAAATTTCAGTGTCATGCACTTCCTGGTCCAAATGTGTAGATATTTTCAAAGAAAACTTTAGCATTGATGTATATAATATTATCTTTCTAACAATAAAATTCTTATTTATGTCCTTGGCTTTGTTAAAAAGATTCCTTTATTTTTTGACTTTCTAGTGAAGGCATTGGCTAACATTGACTTCAGTTCATCTCTTGGTTCTGTTTAAAAATACTTATTGCTGTCATCCTTTGCTTACATTACAAAACCCAAAACGTAAAAAGAAAGTCTTTCTTATCAGGTTTATTTTTTGTTTCATGCTGTTTTTGCTCACAGTAATTCTTTCTTTTTGCTTTTACCTAAAACTATTTTTATGTATAATTAAGGTTTATTCACAAATTGGGAAAGTCTCTGTATACCGCAGGGAAAACATGGCTTCTTTAAAGTTGCATTCTTTTATCTCAGAACCTTGCCTAATTGCCTCCCCTTCCAAATGAACACCTCAACAGAAAGACAAAACAATTCATTATTAGCCAAAAACATGATTTAATACAGAATAAAAATGTAAAATCATCAAATAGTGTGTCATATGTGTGGCATATCAACATTAGAAAAAGAAACTGCTTCAAATGCAAACACAGACAAGTTTCTTGTCTATGGCCTCCGCATCTGTGCTCAGGAGCCTCATGCATAACGGCGTGCGTAGAATTCACACTATAACATAGCGTGCAGACAAAAGCAGAAATGTGCGTACACACAAAAAAATCCAGATGCATAAATCTGTGCGTTCTCCAATTTCCATGTTCTTCTGCTCCATAAATCCTGTTCAGCATGAAAAGTAACGTACATGCACGCGCCTACTGCCCCACCCAAACTCCTCCCAGAATTACGCCTCTTTGAATATGCAAATCAATATAAATCACCCTTAAGCTCAGTGTTCTGTGAAAAGGCAAAGGCAAAAACGCGTGGGCAAATAGAAGAATTTCAGTAAATACCAAGTGGAGGCAAGGAAAAACATACTATTTGTCGGTTTAAACAATGGTATAAACAACAAAAGGAAGCTGATTGAGTGACATAGAATGTCGGAGAAACTCGAAAGCTGAAGTTCACAAAGTTGCACAATGCCCGAAATAAAAAAGAAGTTGTCAGATGTCAAAGTTGCCGTGAAAAGGGAAGTTGTACCCCACCGTCTGAATGTCATATGAAAGCTTATTAGGGTGCAAAGAAAAGAAATAAAAATAGGGACACAGTTAGAAAAAAACTGTCAACTTTAATCTTGAAATTTCCACTTTGATCATGTAGTTTATTTTGTCATTAAAGCAGAACATCGTAAACTTCATTTTTAAATCGTTTAATTTACTAGTTTCTCAAGTTTTTCAAGTTCCCATCATAACTAAAGTAGCATGTTAAATGCTTTGTTCTTCTATGTGCTCTGTTTGTGAATTACTATGTGCTTCTTAAACGTCCTCCGACTGGACACAGAATCCATTTCATTCATAATATTACAGCTCTCAGAATAATTAAAATACTGAGATGTATACTTAATATAATTTTCATGATGATAGGAGTTAAAACATGTTATTAAATATGGGAAGACGGTGGAATAGTGACGAGCTGGCACCCTGTCCATAGAATGCCTCATGCAAGATGCTTGCTGCGCGACCTTCAATGAAATAATTTATTGTAGCAGTACTGTCTCTTTCAAACGTACTAACCTTCAATTCCTGCCCTTCCTTTTCTTTCTCCAAGTAACCAATCGCCACACAACCAGCTCTGTAATAGATGTCAAGCCATCTGTAAGCTTAGAATGCCGATTCTTCAAAACTTTTAAGATACATTGAAATATCTTCGTAGTACATGTTTAATTATTCCATCCATCTTTCCTTCCAGCATCGCGCCAGCCCCAACAAGAATACAGCGTGAGGCAGGAACACTCCTTGAATGGAGTGGCAGTTGCTTGTTAGCCCTGCGACACTGTGTCCTCAAATGTTTAATTATTAACAATATAGATTATTTAAATGATGTTAACATTTTATTTGTATAATGTAATAAACATATTTTGCTGCATTTCATCTTAAAAATGATATCATCATCATATGTAAATACGCGCTTTATAAAGTGGCGCAGGTTGTGCAATATTATAACTTTTTACAGTGAGGTAATTGTACTAATAAGTACAAACAGTTCTACAAGGAGCACTTGATGGACTAATTGAGTGCCTTTACAGTTCTTGGGATGAAACTGTTTCTGAACTGCGATGTCCCTACAGGAAAGGCTCTGAAGCATTTGCCGTTAAGAGCAGCTCAATAGACAGTGCGCATGGCTGAGGCAGCTTGTGCTTGATGCTGTATACCGATAATTCTCTTTCCAATCAGATTGCACACTCAGATACAGTTGGATAAATAATCTGAGTGGTGCATTGAGAGGTACAACGCTAAAGCAGCTATTGTATTTGGAATAGTTTGGTCATTCCGTGGACCATTATATTGTTACAGGTTAGTTACAATCAGATGCCTTAAACTAATAAACAATATGCAGTTAATTTCAATGTACATGATAAAGCCTCGTCAGGGATGTGGATCTAAAAAAGAAAAAGAAACCATACTTGAACAAAAGCACTGCTTTGATGCTGGGTGCCACCAGTTTGCAAAACCGAGCAGAGAACTTGCGTACACCAAGCATTTAGCTAGCGTAAAAATATGCGTGGCTTTACATTAAGTTTAGGCTTTATACATCGTGATTTGAGCTTGGAAATGGGCTTATGCAACAGTTTTGTCCATATACACTGTTTATACATGATTTTGTTCAGAGTAGAAGTCCAAAGGCTCCATAGCCTGAAGCATTTCAATAAAGCAACTCTCAGATATCAACCCATTACAATAAACAGCTGCAGCAGAAGGGTATGTTAGCTGTTGTTTTAATCATTATATCCATAGAGTATCTTCCTAAATTGGTTCTCTAAATGTCTATCCTGTTGTTGTGTGTAACTAAAGAATTCTTGTAGATTCTTGTTTGCAATATATAAAAGATCCTATGCTATGTTTTCAAAATCCATCCTTGTTTTATAGCTAGTTTATTGATGTTTACACATTGAAAGATCCATATTTTACAAATTAAAATAATTTTTTGATAGTATCACATTTAAATAATGCTTTTTCTAGCATGCATTAAATAATATTACATGTGCAAACCACCATTTAAAGCATCAATCATAGTTACATATACATTATTTATTGCTGCTAACTAAAGTTTTTCCCTGCATGGAGCAAAAACCTAATAGTGCACTTCTGTGTGCATGCACATATCCACAAGAATTACAATAAAACCAGAAACAAAAGGAAGAATCCAAAAAATTTCAAAAATTCAATATTATTATCCTCAGACATCCCTAGGACCATTCACTCAAACAATGAACCCAAAGGAAAATATCAACAAGAGAACTGTTTTATACATCCCTCAAGTTTTCTCAAAAACTTTTTCTATGGCCCCACAGAGTGTCAGGTTTTAAGTGGTATTTTAAAATTACTTACCTTTTTACTAGAGGCATCACTGAAAGAATGAACATTTCTGTGTTTTATTTCTAACAATACTGTTTGTTTTTCATTTGAACATTTGTGTGTTTGTTTAAGGAATCAAGAGCATGCATTACTTGATAATTAAGCCAGCTGATCCAGGATTGTTCTGCTCTTATGAAAGACCACTTGGACCACCTACAGTTTTTCTATCAATTTAAGACTGTGGTGGATGATAAAATTATCGATCTGCTCCACAAGACTTCTTCCTATCTGTGAGGATTATATTTTTCATTTCTACAGTACCTTCAGTACCATCCAGCCATTGCTCTTAAGTGAAATCTCAGGGATATGCAGGTAAATGATTTACAGTGATGTGAGGATCAAGGACTGTGTCTCAGATGAGGATGTAAGCAAAACTGCGGGACCACAAGTAAGAGTCCTGTCAACTTTTCTGTTTACCTTCTACACCTCAGACTATAAATACTGTATAACACTAGTCCATGCCACATGCAGACATTCTCTAATAATTCTGCACTAATGGGATATACTGATGAGGGTGATGAGGCACACTATAGGAGTCAAGTGGAGAACTTTGTTTTTTAATGCAAACTCAAAGCTCATTGACTGTGTTTTACTGCTTAGTGGCACAACTTCCACTCATTGCTTCATTGGGGTCTCCAATCCCCCAAACCCCTCAATCCTTGATCGTGTGTCATTTCACTGTGATGAATGATGCTTTGCGGGATACACCAACATTTATAAGATTATTGAGATTTATAAAGGTAAATGTCTCAGTTTATATTTAAATATTATACACGTGGTTTAAAGCTTTTTTTCCCCGCAGTACTGTATGTGATTCAATTTGTGGTTTAAAAATTAGAAATTTGATTTCTTCATCTTCAAACATGACATTGCTTTTGGAGTGTCTGCAAACATAAATGAAATATCTTATTGGGGTGCGGGACAGAGAAAAGGTTGGGAGACACTACTTACTGTAAGTACAGATTGTACAAATGCCTTACATCCATCCATCCATCCTCTTCCGCTTATCCGAGGTCAAGTCGCGGGGGTAGCAGCTTAAGCAGAGAAGCCCAGACTTCCCTCTCCCCGGCCACTTCTTCCAGCTCTTCCGGGAGAATCCCAATGCGTTCCCAGGCCAGCCGGGAGACATTATTATCCTCGGCTACAGAAATGCCTTACAGAGTTAATAAAACATTGAATAAAATAGTTATAAAATGCCATAGTTTTCCTTCACTGAAATCATCTGTTTTCATAAAACATTACATCTGCAGAGCAATTAATTTTGCATACTTTACAGAAGTAAATAATCAAAAAAATGTAACATAGTTGTGCAGAACTATAATAACTTGATTGTCTGGAGACTGCTGAACCTTCAGAGGTGGTGGTCTACTCAATTCGATCTTGGAACATTGGCTTTCATGGTGACTAAGTTCAGTAATGAGGACATAGACTGGAGCAAAGCTTCATCACATGCAGGAGGCACGTATTGCCCACATTTAGATGAAACATTAATCCAAAAGCTTGATGTATTGTGTTTTATAATGGCTTTGTTCTTGTGTAAAAGGACTGTGAAATTCATTTTAACTAGTGGAGAATGAAGTCCATCTGTGCTTGTTATTTGTACAGTATTCTTATTTAAGTTGAGTAGTACTAATTTATTATGCAATGGGTTTGAGTAAATGTCTACCAAACCAAAAAATAAAAGTTACTAAAAACTCATTTTATTCATTGAAAGGTGTCTTTAGCTGGTCTCTTTTTATCACATTAAAAAACCAGCATGTCAATGAGGTATATTGAAAAAAATCAGGGTTCCTTCTGCTCCACCATGGCTAAGTTCCATCGCTTTTTTCACAGTTTTTTAGTTTTGTGTTTGTTTTTATTTAATTTAGTTTATATTTTTGTTACCTTAAAAAACAGACCACAGTGGTTGCAGATTTGTATGGCAATGTGAATGGCAATAAGCAGGTGGAAAACAGTTTAGAGTTTATTAAAAATGGAAGACTGTGTACTTCAGATTTATTGCCACAGATGGTGTACACAGAAAAGTGAAGTGCATGATGGTGGGCCAAATGTCCCTGCGCAGATTATGTCAAATATGAGACTGTGCACCAAAGTGCATAATCTTTTACTTCCTATGGAAATGATAATATCTATCCGTTGTCACACACATGCGCATGGGGGGCAGCTGAATGGCTCAGATAATAGTAATTTCCTGCCAGAACACCAGAGGGCACTATTGACTGATATCTTTTCTCTTTCTTTCTCTGCAGACCGGAAGGCCGACAACCTTAACATCTCTGACGTCACTTCCAGTGTCCGCCCGCCTGGGCCAGCCTCTTCCTGCCAGGAGTCCATATTTCCAGAAGCTTTACCATCTTGTGGCAGTGTATTCCAGAGACTTGCATCTGCATGATGTTTTCTTTGATTTTTAACGTGTTTATAAACCTGCATTTGGTTTTCATTATACGGAGTGTGGGGTATTGCCGGCCATGTATCCCAGCCAACTCCCCCAAACCGCCAGATGGAGCCATTCCTGCAATATGGAAGGGCCCCGAATTCCAGCAGGGCATCATGGAACTTGGAGTTTTTCACCACAGCCTTGCTGGATACCATGGGGGCCACCGGAGGACGCTGCAGGGAGGCCCAGGGACTTATACTTTCCTTATAGCCCAGAAGTAATTCACAATTGCGGAAACGGAAGGAATGATATACTTCCGGGCTGAAGAAAAAGAAAATTACTCGACCCGGAAGTGTTGGATAATCACATGGACTGAGGGCTCAAACACTTCCGGGTCAAGGAGTATAAAGGGCTGTGGGAAATCCCAGACGGACGAGCTGAGTTGGGAGGCAGGGTGGCTAAGAGTCTGGGAGTGGAGGATTGATTATTGAATTATTGTATTGTTTATTGAGAATTGTGGAGAGGAGCGTGCTTTGTGCACATTATTATTATAATAAATAATAATTGGATTTTTTATCTGGTGTCTGACGTGTGATACAAGGTGCGAGGAAACCCTTAATCTGTCACAGTTGGCGTAGCCTCGACAGGATTCTCCGGCCGTCAGTTTGGCAGAGGACCTGAATTTAAAAAATTTTACTGTGGACAGAATACCCCAAAAAGGCAGCGTCAAGACACGCAGAAAAATCGCCACTGACCCTATTTTCAAGTCTGTAATGGGGAAGAAGAAAGCAAAACAGGGCAACAGCACCAGTGGAAGTTCCATGTTCGTCATGGCCGACACTCGGGATGAGCGACAGGGTGACTACACGGATCGGGAGAGGACTCCGGACGAAGTAAACTACAACGAGGTATGTGCCGGAAATATAGATTATCTATTTAAAATTACGCATTTTGTACCATGCACATACCTCGGAAAAGATCATCCGGAAGTTCTGCGGGATGCAGGAGAATCTCCTGAAGACGGTGTGGCGCTTTTGTACGGGCAGACGGACAATACAACGGACTTCCGCATGTCAGATGCTGGAGAAGGACACGTGACCCAACCCGAAGGATTGGGGAAAGGAGGTCCGTGTCCTGCTACTTTCGACTTCGCCCAAAAGAAGACGGACTTAAACTTAGACTTTTCAAAAGGGAAGGGGGAGGTGAGCGAAGCACCGCTCAACCCATGCGAAGGTAAGGAGGGCCGGGAAATGGCTGGTCGATCTGACGACAAATTAATACAGGCAGATCACAGTCAGCCAAAGATGGCGGCCCGGTCCTCGTACAAAGAGAACTCCAAATCCCAGGCTCCCTTGAGGAACCCGTCAGAGCACGTGCCGACAGCGGGCGTGTTCATTGGCTCCCGGCCGGACGGTAAGGTGAACCAGGAGGTAACCCTATCTCCGGCCGAATTAACTAATTGTTTTGACATGCAGGAGCTTGAAAAATTAATCAAGCCCGTGCAGAGTATTTTGCAGACTTTGTAGGCGATTAAGAAGATCGTTGGAGATCTGGGAGCAGCGGCCGAAGCGCCTTTAAGAAAAGTACGTGAGTACCTGCAGCGATTAGACCGAGAGCCTCCTGTGTTATATGATTTGGCGGTACAGGCAGGTAATGTCAGTACCGTATATAATGTAATAGGGACACAGTATGATCTGGGTCCGCTTTTAATAAATAGCGGGTGCCAAATCACTGCGTGCCCTACAAGAGAGGCCGGAACGTTGACAGAGTGGTCGGGGGAAGAGCCGGTCTATCCGAAGCAGCAGGATAGTGCTGTCTTACAGAGCGATTTGGCCCTAAAGACCACGGCCCGTATTGTAAGTAAATCAAGAGGGGTGCAGACAGGAAAGAGTCTCTTTTTATTAAATAGAGAGACTCAGACTGTCGAAATTCCCCAGATCAAACTGGAGATCCCAAAAATTAAACGGGGGTCTCCTAACAAAGAAAGAAAAGAGAGGGAAACTTTAGAGGCGGCGGGGGTCTCCTCCTCAGCAAGAAAAGGGGCGGACCTAACTTTTCCCAATTGTTTTCAGTCCCGCAGGGGGAGAATAACAGGAGGAGGGAGACAGTGCTATGGATGCCGAAGGTCGGGCCACATTTGGCGAAACTGTCCTTGGAGAGCAGGGAACCAGATATCGATTCGGAATAATATTCCCCCTAGATTCTCCAGGGAACGAAACACAAGGTTCAGCCAAGGTTCGACCGGAAACTCCTCCTGGAGGAGGACATCCCTCTTGGGGCTGGACGCTCAACCCTACTGGACTTCGCTGAGGGGAGGGAACTGTGAGGGATTGCCGGCCGTGTATCCCAGCCAACACCCCCAAACCGCCAGATGGAGCCATCCCTGCAATATGGAAGGGCCCCGAATTCCAATAGGGCATCATGGAACTTGGAGTTTTTCACCACAGCCTTGCTGGATACCATGGGGGGCACCGGAGGACGCTGCAGGGAGGCCCAGGGACTTATACTTTCCTTATAGCCCAGAAGTAATTCACAATTGCGGAAACGGAAGGAATGATATACTTCCGGGCTGAAGAAAAAGAGAATTACTCGACCCCGAAGTGTTGGATAATCACATGGACTGAGGGCTCAAACACTTCCGGGTCAAGGAGTATAAAGGACTGTGGGAAATCCCAGACGGATGAGCTGAGTTGGGAGGTAGGGTGGCTAAGCGTCTGGGAGTGGAGGATTGGTTATTGAATTATTGTATTGTTTATTGAAAATTGTGGAGAGGAGCGTGCTTTGTGCACATTATTATTATAATAAATAATAATTGGATTTTTTATCTGGTGTCTGACGTATGGTCTGAGGGTACAAGGGTGCGAGGAAACTCTTAATCTGTCACAGGAGTTAGCCTTTGGTTGCCCAAAGACTTCATTGTTTCCATTTTGTCAACATAATCTTTCATTTTCCTCCTGAAAAAAATAGTGCCCCACAATGAGGACTTAGCCAATCCAACTTTCTCAAGTAGTGCTCATCTAAGAAAAAATGACTTGGGATTGGAAAACCAATGTACGTATGTGGGCGTGAGAGGTGAGTCGTGGAAGTTCTGTTTATATTCAGGGAAACATGTGAGAATGTTTGGCAGGTTGTTAGTCTCTATTGCAAGTCGAGCCTGTAATGTTGATGTGCCAGAATGTCAGCACATTGTTCATTTGCTTTATATTCAAGTCTACATCTTGCATTGGCATTTATGACTAACTGTGTTCCTCCTATGGTCTGTTGTTGGATGGCAGTGAAACGTTTTAAATTGGTTTGAGACACACAGTGTTGGCATCTGTTGCTTTTCTTCATGGTTTTGCACTCTTCTTACCTTTCTTTTATGCTGATGTGTGTAAAGTGTAGGTGATGGTCATTGGTCTGTTAGGCCTGTGCACTGTGTTTCACAGAGAACGTTTGTAAATGTGGCCATCAGTAGATATACAAATGCAAGTCACACTATGGAGGGTGCTGTCACCTTGACCATGAGTGGAAGGTGGTAAGAACTTTGATAGGGTTTAGAAATGTGTGACTCATGTAAATGATAAGGAGGATCAGTCTTCCTATGTAATGCAGGTCTCTTTCAGCACTTTATGGCACTCTTCTTATCCCATTCAGTATAAGCTGTGAACACACAGAGGAGCAGGTGGTGAATACACCTCTTACAAAAGCAAGCATTCCTGGTCACTCTTCCAAGATTATTGCAAGGCTCTTCATTTGGTGAAGTTGCATTTATGTCAGTCCTGTAGCATAACAGCTTGACTGTAGTTGACATGGCAGTGATGTAGCACGATGTGCGTTGGTGCCCTTGCCTGCAAGTGCTGCACGGAGGTGTAAATAATGTGTCGAAGCCTTTAATCACAACCGCTGTGGGCTGCGTGTTGAAATCACGGGACACAATTAAGGCTGCATGGCTATGCATATACTGTCAGGTCAGGTACACTCCCTCGTCTATTGGCGCTTTTCCACTGCATAGTACGGCACGACACGGTTCAGTTCAGCTCACTTTTGGGGCATTTTCCACTGGGAACAGTACCTGGTACCTGGTCCTTTTTTTAGTACCACCTCAACCGAGGTTCCAAGCGCGCCGAACCTTTACCAAAATGTGACGTGTAAACTCTGCTGGTCACTGATTGGCCGGAGAAAATCGTCATTACTGCGTCACTGGCTATTCTTTTCTTTAAAGGTACACACGCGGAAGTTTGTGTCCCGTCTCTCCATCGCTGGACGCAGTTTGTTGCATAAGTGGATGAATGTTTCTTCAGACATTCGAAAGTTCTCCAGCCACTGAGTGTTTGTAAAACCGGGAACAATCACATCCCACCACTCTGAAGCACGGTTAAATGTCCAAACAGATGGTCTGTTGCGACTTTTTGCAAAATGTGGAAGATCTGTAATATACAGAATCAGCATTTTAATGTTACACTGGCAGTTAAGTTCATTTTATGCTTTGCAACAGTGATAAAAGTTAGCTAGTGATGTGCTTTTTTTAGATGCTTACCCTTGCACGTCGTTGTGCTAAAGTGTTGTTGTTGTCTGCGTGTTGTTGTAAAAGTTCCACGGTGTCACGGCAGTAGAGGCGGCGCAACTATAACGACACGTGAATAATCCCGCCCACTCTAAAGCGGTACTAAACTGCAGTCGAAACGCAAACCGAGCCGAACTGAGCCGAACCAAGGTGAGCTGTACTGAACCGTGCTGTGCCGTTCTATGCAGTGGAAAAGCGCCATTAGAGAGGAACTTGAAGCCAATTTCGGTCCCGTTATAACCCGATCATCAAATTAAGACTTAAATCCGAATTTTAGTTCATTGTAAAATTCATATTGATTGAGACCAAGATCTCACTTCCAAGGCCAGGGGTGTGTGAGGTTTTTCTGTGACAGACAGATAAGCCTTGCAATTTTTTATATAAACTTAGAAGCACATCAACACTGAATTGATTAAGTGAATGCTTAATTTTTGTATTTATGGATCATCTACTAAGTGCCTCATTTATAATTATTTACTCAAACAAAATAATAAAAAGTAAAGTTTTTAATGTATTGCTTGTAACCTGTGTTAAATTAATCTAATTTTTGAATTTTTCTGAGGTAGTATGTAAAGCCAAGAAATCTAACTTAGAGCGAACTTACTTCATTGCATGACTTTATTTCATACTTTATTTTACACTTAAGGATTTAAAAAAACAAATTTAAATGATCATGGGATCAGATAAGATAACATTATTCCTGCCTCATCTAAATGCTGTTCTAGTCTAATTTCACTTCAAACTTGGCATTACTTCTGTGTGGATTTTCATATTTTCTTTCCTGTGGGTTTCTTCATGCTGTAAGTTTGATTTACTCCAATGTGTGTGTTTTGCATTTTTGGATTTTTCCACTTCTGCCAGATTATTCTCTGATTTGGCACAAAACCAACTCTGAATTAGGGTAAGTAGGGTAACTTATGAAAAGATAAGAGACCTAAATAAATAATAAAAAAAAACATTTCTTATGATACACTGTCAAAGTTGGATTTAATTCTACACTTTTAGCCTTTTCCTTTTGAAATGTAGGTTAATATTTATGATGTTGGAATTGTCCTTTCCTAAACTGCCTTCATTTGACTTCAAATACTGCACATCTTTTTATCTAATTTTCTTGTTTTTACACACCATGAGTCAAATGCTTTATTTATATCTAAAAAAATCAATATTGGGATTTTTGTAGTTAGATAAATTATTAGTCTAACCACATACAACCTCATAGCTACTAAAGCATATTAAGCAGTCAGTGGCAGTGATGTAAATGGGTTTTTCTCTTGTAATTGGTTTATTGCTACTAACATAAAAATCAGTCAGATTTAGTAACTTGTACTGGCAGCTCTATTGAATTTTCAAGTAGTTTTTATCATTTTTTTTTTTCTAATCTTGTCGAAAGGTGTCCAGTAATGAAAATCTCAACACTGACAAATTGCACTTCTATATAGGAAAATGTGACTTTGATTTGGTTATCTATATATGTTTTGTTATTTATAAAATTGACTTTTGTAAGTCTGTTGCATTCTTCACTATTTTTTTACTTCTTAAGTCTTATTTAGTTTTTTAGTATAAGCACCATTCTTAAATATATTAATTCAGGTAAAGGTTTTGTTTTGGGCAGTTCTGTGAATTAGAATACAACAATCATATTATTGTTAATCAAAAAACAAAAACATGTAGAAAACATTGAAGCTAGACAAACTGCCTTTTTATCAGTTTAATTATAGAACATTGTGGTTGGCAATACATCCATCCATCCATTATCCAGCCTACTATATCCTAACTACAGGGTCATGTGGGTCTGCTGGAGCCAATCCCAGCCAACACAGGGCACAAGGCAGGAAACAAACCCTAGGCAGGGCACCAGCCCACTGCAGGGCACACACATACACACACCAGGGACAATTTAGAATCACCAATGCACCTAACCTGCATGTCTTTGGACTGTGGGAGGAAACCGAAGAACCCAGAAGAAACCCACGCAGACACAGGGAGAACATGCAAACTCCACGCAGGGAGGACCTGGAGAGCGAACCTGGATCTCCTAACTGTGAGGCAGCAGAGCTACCACTGAGCCACCGTGCTGCCTTGGTAATACAGATAAGAAAAATTAAAATGCGTATCCAAGAAGAAATGTTCCATGTACTATAAAATTTACCAAGTTGGCACTGGTGTGTAAATCCTTGTATGGTATGTATCTTTTTTGTTTTTTGTGATATTTGGAGTTTTACACAGTCATAACTTTTGGTGAATTTGTTGGGACGCTCACTCTTGGCAAATGCCTTCAATTGTAAATAGTTTTACTTCTTAAGCTAAAATGGTGGATTTCAAATTGTGTTAAAATGATCTTATAACGATTCCTTGAAGGAAGTACAGTAATGATTGCATCTCTGAGATCACTGCAGATATAATTTGTGTTTGGCATGGTGTTTGGTATAAACATTAATGTTTGAGTCTGAACTTCCAAAGGTTCAGCTTTCATATTTAATTGTTGGCACTTCCTGATTATTAGCTAGTCAAGTGCACCTGATTAATCTTTCTTGCACTAATTATCTTCCTAAGTCATATGGAAGCAATAAGAATATAATTATCTTTTTATAGATTGTCTTGGATTACTTATTATTTATATACAGATTCATTTTTTAATAAAATATGAAAACATAAAATCTGTTAAGCATGATTGCCAAGTGTAACTAGAACAGTAGAACACTCCAGATGAGAACAGGCCATTCAGCCCAACAAAGCTCACCAGTCCTATCCGCTTACTTCTTCCAAAAAAACAGCAAGTCGAATTTTGAAAGTCCCTAAAGTTTTACTGTCTACCACACTACTTGGTAGCTTATTCCAAGTGTCTATCGTTTTTTGTGTAAAGAAAAACTTCCTAATGTTTGTGCGAAATTTACCCTTAACAAGTTTCCAACTGTGTCCCCGTCTTCTTGATGAGCTCATTTTAAAATAACAGTCTCAATCCACTAGACTAATTCCCTTCATAATTTTAAACACTTCAATCACGTCACCTCTTAATCTTCTTTTTCTTAAACTGTATAGGCTCAGTTCTTTTAATCTTTCCTCATAATTCAACCCCTGTAGCCCTGGAATCAGCCTAGTCACTCTTCTCTGGACCTTTTCTAGTGCTGCTATGTCCTTCTTGTAGCCTGGACATCAAAACAGTACACAGTACACAAGATGAGGGCTCACCAGTGCATTTTAAAGCCTGAGCATAACCTTGTGTGACTTGTACTCCACACATCGTGCTAACATTCTGTTACCTTTCTTAATGGCTTCTGAACACTATCTGGAAGTCGATAGCTTAGAGTCCACTATGATTCCTAAATCCTTCTCATAAGGTGTACTCTTGATTTTCCGACCGCCCATTGTGTATTCAAATCTAACGTTTTTACTTCCTATTTGTAATACTTTACATTTACTGACATTAAATTTCATCTGCCACAAATCTGCCCAAGCCTGTATGCTATCCAAGTCCTTCTGTAATGATATAACGGATTCCAAATTATCTGCTAATTCACCTATCATGGTATCATCTGCAAACTTAACCATCTTGTTACTTATATTCCTATCTAAATCATTTATGTATACAGTAATCCCTCCTCGATTTCGGGGGTTGCATTCCAGAACCTCCCACGATAGGTGAAAATCCGGGAAGTAGAAACTATATGTTTGTATGGTTATTTTTTATATATTTTAAGCCCTTAGAAACTCTCCCGTACTGTTTGTAAATATTCTCCACACAGTTATACAGTAAACCATCATTTATCGCGGTTAATCCGCTCCAGACAGATAAATGACTTTCCACGAAGTAGGATTCTTTATTTTTAAATCTAATATTTTCATAGTTAGAGCATAGAAAACCTGTTTATGACCTTCTAAATACGTTTTTAAACATTATTAGAGCCCTCTAGACATGAAATAACACCCTTTAGTCAAAAGTTTAAACTGTACTCCATGACAAGACAGAGATGACAGTTCCTTCTCACAATTAAAAGAATGCAAACATATCTTCCTCTTCAAGGTGCGCATCAGGAGCAGAGAATATCAGGGAGAGTGAGAGAGACAGAGAAAAGCAAACAATCAAAAATCAATACGGGCTGTTAGAGCTTTTGAAGTGTGCAAAGCACCACACAGGAAGCATATCGTATATCTTTGAGAAGTTTTATTTAATACGTAATACGTGCTCTGATTGGGTAGCTCCTCAGCCATCCGCCAATTGCATCCCTTGTATGAAATAAACTGGGCAAACAAACTGAGGAAGCATGTACCATAAGTGAAAAGACCCATTGTCCGCAGAAATCCGCAAACCAGCGAAAAATCCGTGATATATACTTAGATATGCTTACATTTAAAATCCGCAATGGAGTGAAGCCGTGAAAGTTGAAGCGCGATATAGCGAGGGATCACTGTATATTAAACTAGGGGGCTAAGTCCCCTTCTTGCTTCGCTTGCCCACCCCCACATTTGGTTTGCCAGATAGATATACAGTTTAAAGAGATTGTTATTTTCCTGGGAATTGTTACATATGCATTATTTTCACTTTTACTTTAAAAACTTTTGTAAAAACAATACTTGTTCTTTATTTCCGGCCCGTGCGTGTTTACATCTCTTTCTCACCAGACGTATAACACTGCTCGCGTTGTGAGGGGGGGAGGCGGCTGAATGTACGCTAAGGATATGCGGTCAGATCATCTGCTGTCTTTTTGCTGCTTGCAAGTTGCCTGTTCTGCTTGTCGCATGTCGTCAATTTAAGAGCTGGGAGCACATGATGCTTGTCTGCCAAATGCAATCCAACAACTGCTAGGTTAGATGTCTGTGGACTTGTTTAAAATGATGGCTCACTGCCTTGTCTTATGTGATGTTGTAAAAACAATAATTGTCTTTTCCTTTCCTGGGCGGGGTTAAATCTCTTTCTTGCAGGACGTATAACGCTGCTCACATTGTGAATGGGGAACAGCTGCTGTCGCGCTGCCCTTCAATCATTTTAAAGCCTGTACAGCCACTCTCCTTTTTGCCACTTCGTGTTTCTGCTGCTCGCGTTGTGCTCACTTCTCTGTGATCATAAATATACACCTGACCAAATTGTGTTTTCTTTGAAATTAAACTTGTTGTTGCTTTAACTGTTGCGGTTACCACAGATTCTCTTAGCATATGTTCCATTATTGTGTAAATCTATGTTTTGTGCATTGAATGATGTGAATGTGAAAAGACTTTGTTTTCTGCTCTTTGCCTTTTATTTCTGACCTCGCTTTGTCCTGCTATTTTTTCA
The DNA here is from genome assembly GCF_016835505.1 of Polypterus senegalus. NCBI lineage: Eukaryota > Metazoa > Chordata > Cladistia > Polypteriformes > Polypteridae > Polypterus > Polypterus senegalus. The sequence goes on from NC_053159.1 coordinate 43,751,516, forward strand.
ATTACACCTGGTCCTGATGATTAATTTTCTTTTATTTGGGCTAATGCGATCTTTTAATCGTCGACGTATCTGTGTGTGCTGCTTCCCTTTACACTACTGATTTTTTTTGCTGGCCGTGCTCTGATATTGCTTGTAAGTAGGGCATGTCTTGCAGGAATCTCCTGTTCTATATGTTTCGTCTCGCGGGTCTTTTATTTGTCTTCCATGATCGTAACGTAAAGATCACATATCACCTCCTAGTCATTTCATCCCACAGGTTGTTTTTTTTTTTATAATAGAGAGAAATAGCAGCGGCCCTAGCACTGACCCCTGTGGAGCACCACTGTTAACATCAGTCAGTTCTGATGAGGTTCCTCGCACCATCACCCTCTGCTTCCTGTGTCTGAGCCAATTCTGTACCCATCTAAAAACATCACCCTGATGCCCAACCTCTCATGTGGCACCTTACCAAATGCTTTCTGAAAGTCAAGATAAATAATATCATATGCTCCACTTTGATCGTATCCTTTTGTTGCCTCCTCATTGAGTAAAAGATGGTTAAGTAATCACTCTGAATATCTTATATTAAAAGAAACTTTAAAGCTTCATTAGATGCTCTCTTATACTAAACAGAGAGGAGAATGAGTTCTTTTGATGATAGAAAGAAATAGTAGGATATATCTAGTTAATATTTTAATTACAGAGATGTATCTGTAACACTTAACCTGTTAAAATTTTAGCCTTTACTGCAGCTCCTCTTGTGCTACTCTTCACATAATGAGTGTTTTGCATCACATATAACATTTTTGAAAAAATATGTGCAGGTTCTAACTATAAATACAGTACATGAGTGAAATTCTGCTCATTTGGGGTTCTTTTATGCCATAAACAGCCAAATCTCCATGGTATCATCCCAGCTGAGTTTCCTGCTCCATTTAAGAGACATTACTGCCCCATATATCCCAAATGTTGGTCATTTGCTCATCTAGCAGTCAAAAGTATTTTTTCACCTACCTTTTCTTAACTTTTAATAAAGGGTCAAGGATCCCCACTGTTACTGGGTTGCATGTCATTTTGTATCCAGGAAGTGCTATATTTGAAGTTCCACCCATTCTTGGATTGTATGAAGATTGATAGTCAGGTGCTCCATCTGTTAGCCTCTCGAACTGAGTAATTAATGTTTCTGTTTTCTTAATTAGTTCCCCTGATTTATTGTAGGTGCACATGATGTTATAAAAGGCCACCTATTATTTTTGGGGAAAATGGCACCCTCTGCATTTTTATAGCAGTTGTTGAAATGATCTAACTAATGCTGAAGAATACACAATGTGAAACAAAGACAAATGTTAACAATTATGAATATCTTTTTTTTAAAAGTACCTTAACTTTTCATTTTAGTGTTTAGTAATATTAATGGAAATCTTTTGCTTCAAAAAGAATTGTCACTGTTAAGGATCCTTCATCCCTCCTTAATAAATAAACTGCTTAGCATTGTATGTTTAGTGTCTTTCTGAAATATTGGGGCATATGATTTCAGCTACCAGAAGGAATAATTAAATCACCAAAACATTTGATCCTGGAAATGTACAGTATTGTGTGGATGCATCTACCCTTGGTTGCTGAAAGTGTAAGTGAAGCAAATACATGTGCAGGATGAAGAGTGCAACTGACACGTGTAGACTACAAGATCCTTAACAGTAACCTGGTTAAGGGTTTACATTTTATTTGTGAAGAAACTAAAATCTGTTAACCCAGTTTCTCTAACCAGAATAATGCTTTACATGGCATTTAGAAACCTGGGGCCTCATGTATAAACGGTGCGTACGCACAGAAACGTTGCGTAAGAACTTTTCCGCGTTCAAATCGCGATGTATAAAACCTACACTTGGCCTAAATCCACGCACTTTTCCACGGTACCTCATACCTTGTCGTACGCAAGTTCTCCGCTTGGTTTTGCAGACTGGCGGCACCCAGCGTCAAAGCAGTGCTACTGTTCCTGTGTGGTTACACCTTATTTTCCTGACGCGGCTTTATAAATACACCGAAACTAACCGCATATTGTTTATTAGTGTAATGCATCTAATTGTAATTAACTTGTAACAATATAATGGTAGAGGGAACAGCCATAGTTCAGAAACAGAAACGATATCATTTATAAGGTGAAATTCAGCAAATTATGTTTATTAAATTATACAGATAAAACTTTAACTTCATTTAAATAATCTATATTCTTCACTGGGAGTGTCGTTAAGGATAGAATAATTAAACATGTACTACGAAGATATTTCAATGTTCTTTAAACGTTTTGAAGAATCGGCGCTAAGCTTACAGATTGCTTAACGTCTATTACAGAGCTGATTGTATGGCGATCGGTTACTTGGGGAAAGAAAAGCACTGACTGCAGTGACGGCTACGCCAATATATATTGAGTATAAAACAGAAAGAGAAAATAACAACACAGCTAAAAACACAGCGACAAATTTCGGCAAAAGTTAAATGCTTGTGTCATGAGCACGAGGCGGCTATGCAGTGTCTGCAACGGACGTAGCCATCCACTGTGCATAAGCTACCTTACTGACAGGCGGCGAAGGAGCCACCGATTCTTCCTCTGCCCAGTGCCACCACAAGCCTAGAGCCGCCCCTGATTGTACTGCTGCAATAAATTATTTCATCGAAGTGAAGCACATGTTTAATAACGTGCTTTAACTCCTATCATCATGAAAATGATATCACGTATACATCTCAGTATTTTAGTTATTCAGAGAACTGTAATATTACGAATGTAATTGATTCTGTGTCCAGTTGGAGGAAGAGAGCCGGTTTAAAAAGCAAGTAGTGATTCACACACATAGAGCACATAGAAAATCAAATACAAAACAAAGCATTTAATGTGCTACTTTAATTACGATGTGATTTGAGAAACTGGTTAATTAAACGATTTTAAGATGAAGTTTATGATGTTCTACTTTAATGACAAAATAAACTACATGATTAAAGTGGAAATATCGAGATTGAAGTTGACATTTCGTGCTTTTTCCTCACTGTGTGCCTTTTTTCTCTGTACCCTAATAAGCTTTCATATGACACTCAGACAGTGGGCTACAACTCGGCTTTTCACTACGACTTTGATATGTGACTTTTTTTTATTTCCGGCACTGTGCGATTTGTGAAGGTGAGCTTTCAAGTTTCTCCAACACGCTATGTCACTCGATCAACTTCCTTTTGTTGATTATACCACAGTTTATTTGAACAAATAGTATGTTTTTCATTTGCCTCCACTTGGTATTCGCTGAAATTCTTATATTTTCCCCCGTGCTTTTCCCATTGTCTTTTCACAGAAGGCTGAGCTTAAGAGTGATTTATATTCATTTGCATATTCAAAGAAGTGTAATTCTGGGAGGAGTTGAGGCGTTACATAATGCGCGTGCACGAGCGTTAGTTTTCACGCTGATCGTGATTTATGTAGCAGAAGAACGTGGAAGTTGGAGTACGCACAGATTCCTGCATCTGGATTTTTCTGTGCGTAAGCACATTTCGGCTTTTGTGCTTACGCCATGTTATAGTGCGAGTTCTACGCACGGCTTTATACATGAGACCCCTGGTTTCTGTTTTTTAAGTGCAAGTAAACACACAGTAATGACTTTGTGTTATTCTGCAGTTTCCTTTGACCTAAAGTAGTACTTGTGAATGCTTATTTTGATCTGAATTAAAATGTAACCATATAGTTTTTGTAAATTTTGTCAATTTTTGTCACTGTTCAGTTTTATATCAAACTACACTATTGTTCTTACATTATAAAAAAAATAATTAATTAAAAAACATTTGTCTTACATAAGAAAAATAAAGACTCACACCCACACAAAAATGTTTCAATTAAAATCCCAAAATGCAATATTGGGAATGAGGATTGAAAAAATGTCACTTTTAGTTATTTGTGCCTTATAGATTTTAGTACTTAACATTTTAAGACCAAACAAATTGTGGTCAGTTGAAAAATTAATTTGCTGGAGGGGGCATGCCAAGAAAAAAGTTGAGAACCCCTGGCCTAGAGATGTCACACAACATTTGATCACATATACCTTATGTCAATAATTTGTTGTAGTTAATCATTTACTTTGAATAATAGGTCTACCATTATCCAAAATCATGCTGTGTGACACTGTTAGCAGTAACCTAGAATCTAAGATCATGCTCTGTTTCGCAGCATTGGGTTTATATTAGCATGGGACCTGAGCAGATGGTAAAACATTTGGGGTCTTTGGCTTAAAAGTGTTTGGTAACCCCTGTTCTTATGTACTTCAATCAATCAATAATAATTTAAAAAAGTAACTGCCAGCTTATTTTTTTCTAATATTAATTATTTTTATAATTGTATATGTTTAATTTTAACTAAAAGGCTCTTTGTTCTCAGCATGTGTTTATACATTCATATATCCAATACTTTATTCACTCCTTCCTGTTTTTAAGCCGGCTTGTTTTAGTGTTTTAGTCATACAAGACAGGAGTAAACCTCACTTAGGTTCTGTTCTGTAAGAGGGAATGCTCAATCACACTTGGCCAATAAACAAAGCAGAATATCTTTGGACTGTGTTTGGAAATCACAGAACCACTGGGAAAACTTAAAAGCATCCTAGCCAGCTGTCCAACTAGGGTTCATGTATTATAAGGCATGAACAGCAGCTTCTGTTTCTTTGCCCCAGGTTTTAGATTTTATTAGTACATAAAAGAAAAAAAAAAAATATTAAACAATAGCTCCAAAAAAGTAAAACTTCTTAAAGTCTGAGTAAATGTTTTACAGGCTTTACATGTTAGTAATAGTTGATTTCAAATATTGTTTGTATTAGGATCAGCATAATACTTCTGTTTAGAACTACCCTTTAATATTACCCTTAATATTTCCTTAACCAGGAACAAAAATTACAGGTTTTTTTTAAGTAGCATTCACTTTACAACAAATTCTACTTTCTAGACATCATGTACTGCAAACATTGCAAGCATTTTTTCTTTCAAGAACGTCTCCAGATACAAATATTATTACCAAAGTTGCCTTTGGAGTCCAATCAAACACGGATTACTTTATATTGAAAAAGAAAGAATGAAGACTAAGTATTCCTTTGCTCATAATAAAGATATAACTCCTTATTTCTGAATCTTTGAAAGCACATAGGAGAAACCAAGAAAGTTCTACAGTCAGCAGTCTGCCCTTTAAAAGAAAGACATAAAAACCATTGAGCATCTGTTTGAATCAAAGGCTGTGAAGTGAGAACAGCTTTGATTTTAATTACTGCATAGCCTTGAAATTGCAAGCTTTTAAATGTGAAAATAATGTAATCACTGTTTCTCTACAGGAAATTAATTATCTATGAAAATAGATAATTGCTCCTTTTAACAGTACACTGTCATTGTTTCTAATATTAAATAAAGCATACAAATGCAATGATATTTTATTATTTTTTTAATGATTAAAATTGCAATATTAAGATTTTAATTGCATACATAAATTAAATAACTCCAATATACTCAAAATACGTAGTGCATTAATTCTTTGAATTTTTGTAAAGTGAACGTGTTTAGTTTTTACAGAACAGTGGTTCAGGGGTTGCTCTTCCCCAGCAGTTTCTCACATACATCTATACATATAAAGGAGAGTTGGGATCCGAGAGACTGTCTTTGTGTGTTTGTGGAGGGATGGAGAGTTAAGGCGGGTGGGGGAGTCACGTGATCATCTCCCCTCCCATTCACGTCATTTCATTCACTTCATTTCGCTCCGAGCTGAGCTCTGCAACTGATGCGGTCTTGCCGTTCTTTTTCCTTAGTGTTTAGTCCTCTCTCCTTTACTGATTTACTGTTTCTGAGACGCAGTACTTACTGAATAGTATTTTTTCCTTTAGTGTTTCTACTTGGTGTTTCTTAGTGTTTAGTAGACGGGGTGTGCTGGTGTTCCTGGCGGTGTTGCAGTTTTTCCCGTTTCTATTTTTTTATGTAGCATGTCCACGAATTAGTCATAGAGAAAATGTATATATTTTGGCTCCAGGAGGACAAACCAAAAATGTTGTATATAAAGAAGGTCTATAATTTGCATGGGCGGCATGGTGGCGCAGTGGTAGCGCTGCTGCCTCGCTGTTAGGAGACCTGGGTTCGCTTCCCGGGTCCTCCCTGCGTGGAGTTTGCATGTTCTCCCCGTGTCTGCGTGGGTTTCCTCCAGGCGCTCCGGTTTCCTCCCACAATCCAAAGACATGCGGGTTAGGTGGATTGGTGATTCTGAATTGGCCTTGGTGTGTTTGTGTGTGTTCTGCGGTGGGTTGGCACCCTGCCCAGGATTGGTTCCTGCCCTGTGCTGGCTGGGATTGGCTCCAGCAGACCCCCGTGACCCTGTATTCGGATTCAGCGGGTTAGAAAATGGATGGATGGATAATTTGCATGTAGATACATAATTATTCTGACTGCAGCAAAGCGCACATGGTCTGTTAGTAAAGTATAAGGGATTGTGAATGGGTAGAAAAACACATTTTTTGTAGTTATTAATTTCATTTGGAAATTAAAAAAATAGGCTAGGAAAGATTGGATTTCTCTGTTATATCTCTGTTATATTCTCTTTTCTCTGTTATGTCTATTATATCAATTATATCAGCCTTGATTGTTACAACAATTAAGAACAGCATCATTTTAATAATATTTGCTCTGTTATGTTAATTAGTGGAGTATGCCTTTATTTAAAAAACACTAATCATTACCTACACCTATTCCATCAATTGTAGCTGAGAATTGAAACAGTCTGCCGTGGTTAATTACACACTTGAGCTTTATAAAAAAAACTATTACTGAAAGTGCTGTATTGCTTCATTATTATAAAATTCCAGAAATATGTGGCCAGTTGTTGTTTTTTTGGCTTAGTGTGTGTTTTTTGTAGTTGCTAAATGGGATTTAAATACAACTTGGTAGTCTTGGCTGTTTTCTTCACTTTCTGGAAACTTTCATCCATTTGAGACCCATTTATTCCAGTTCAAGTTTGTAGGTAGCTTGAGCTGGAAGCATTCTGTGCATATCATAAAGTAACATTGGCTTCCATCTTGAAAAATAAGTTTTTTGGTTTTCTCTGAGGTTTGATAATGTTATCTTGATATTTCAGAACAAAGGAATCAACCATTTGTCATCCACTGTAATTAATGCTAGTATCATAAATGATTATATCATTTTAAGAGATGACCAGCTTCACTTCTTTACATAAATTTTGTTGATAAAATAGAACACAAAAGACAAAACACAGTACCATGGTGAGAAGCATATTAGAAAGTTAAAAAATTTTAAGTCACATAAACAGTGATAGTCCTGCGGTGGGTTGGCACCCTGCCCAGGATTGGTTCCTGCCTTGTGCCCTGTGTTGGCTGGGATTGGCTCCAGCAGACCCCCGTGACCCTGTATTCGGGTTCAGCGGGTTAGAAAATGGATGGATGGATAAACAGTGATATATAAATGAGATAACTGGAAAATTTTCATGTCACCAATTTCTATATGCATAATTTGTTGAAATAATAGAAATCTAAGATTTGCTTGCTAAAAACTCACTTCTTACTTAGCATCATTTTCAATTTAAATGCCACCACTCACAACCCATAATTTTTTTTCAGTAATTTGAATTCACATTTTCTATATTATTGTTTTCAAATTATTTGTAATTTCCAGGAATTCTGAAGATAATTATAATGTACACTGCAGTCTTTTTTGGTGATCTAAAGATATTCAGATGTTACAGTAAATGCCAAATTACTTTAATGCACACTATGTGACTATGTGTGTATATGTAAGCATGGCTCACAATGGATGATGATTCTGTCAGTTTCGGAATGTTGCTTGTGGAAATTATAGTCTAATAAACCCGATTTTTCACAGTAATGTTCACTGGGCTTCTAAAGGTTGAGCACTGAAGCACTTTATAGTTTTTTTCAATTGATTTTTTTGGTATTTGGAAGGGGGGACTAACAAGAACATATGCTCACTGAGCTTTATTTAACAATGGATTTTCAATACCTGACAGGCGTTGATGTATTATATCAACATACTAAGCAATTTATTGTAAGGAAGGCACAATGGAGCAATCGAAATATTTCCCTTTATATAACATAATCAAGGCTAAGGCGATGCATATCCAGTATATTTGATATATCCAAATGTTTTATAAAAATCATTTTGATGAGAAAATACCACACTGTTGTATCAAATGTTTTAAATTTCATACATAAAGTAATACTGTCAGGTTTGCTGAATCAAAATCAAGATTGCAGGGGGACTGGAGCCCATACGGCCATCACTGAGCACCAGGAATGAACTAGCCCTAAACAAGTCACCAGTCTATGGCAGGGTTCACTCACTACACAGTTTGGCCCAGTTTGTGCTTGCCAATTTACTAATACTATTAAGCAAACAGAACTACTTACTGTACAATATCACAGCTCTGTACCTTTCACAATATTTACTAGATCTTATTATTACTGAACATTTATTGTATATGTTGCAATTAACATATTTTCCATATTTTGATATATGTTGTCTGGGGTGATTAGAAAGCAAGAATCCATACATTCAGAAGGTGTCACTATTATCACAATGAAATATTAAACCATTTCTCCCAGACTATGTATGATCAGGGTTTTGTTCAAAAAGAGAATATTTGGAATAATACAAAGTTTGGTGATGCTTACAGGATAAGCCCCTCCCCCACCTTGATGACTTTTTTTTCTCGGGCAGTTGGGTCAAATCAACAGTAAGAACATTGAAAGTGTGGCAAGATGGGAAAGAATCCCTACTCCAGAGGCTTCATTAATGAAACTTTTGTGTATACAAAAAGATGCCCTTAAATGCATAGATGACCCTTGTAATTCGTGGATGTTATGTTCCCAGAGCACCTGCGAATTGTGAAGAACCGCAAATTTTCGATGTGGTCAAAAAATGCCTATAAATGCCTATTTTTATACTTTAAGCCCTAAATATACCCCCAAAACACTTTAATTTCATTTCAAACAACTTAATACATTACTCAAAAAAAGAATGTAAAGGTAAACCTGTAAACTGTACAGTACTGTAATGTTATGTCTCCCACGGTGCTAGAATGTAAAATACCGATGTAACCCCTATATGTACTATAATTCATGCAAGCGCATTTCCTTTGGTATGCTCTCTTGTTTTCTTTGGTATAAGAAGGGTAAATACGTAATAATTTAATTTAATAAAAATACAGTAAAATGTACCAATAATGAATGATATTGATTGAAGATGATGATGATGAATTAGTTGTGCAGTACAATGAAGGTATGTCATGAAGATCATGACTGCACAGCAAAGCAAAGGATTTACAGCTCCTTGGATGGCGGCTCTTCTTCAGGTGCTTCAGGAGGAGTCGTATCTTCTGACGGGTCTTCTTCTGGTGGGGTTTCATGCTGGCTTTTCTTGATAGGTTTAAGGAACAATGTGATGGGAAGTTGTGGCATAACTTTTTAGTCCCTGGAGCAAATCCAGTAGTTCAACCTTCAACCTTCTCCTGGATTGTCTTAGACTTCTTCTTACACTTAGGTTCATTGCAAGAAGCCTTAGAAGGTGTAGGGCATTTGGGCGGCACCTTAGGGCTTTAAGAAGAACAAAATGAAAAACAGAAGAACACTCAGCGAAACACTTGAGATAGCTACATGCGGTAAACTGTTATGATGCGGGAATGCTGGGCTGCATCTGCCGGAGATGTATCACAGGGCAGCAGCCAATCAGGAGCAAGGAGAAAACAATAACGCTCTCGGATTGACTACTTTCACCATCCCATGCTGTGTTTTCCTCTACAGTTGCTTTGTGTTCTCTCTACAGCACGGTATTGCCACGAAAAAAGCCATAAAAAAATTGCGGAGGATATTTTCAGTTTCCACTAACAATTATTAGTTAGGTTCTAAGTAATAATCTGTGAAAGACTAAGGCCGCAAAGTCTGAATTGTGACTTTGCGGGGATCTACTGTATGCAATTTTCTATCCAAACATCAAAGATAATAAAAAAAAACTAGCATATATGTATGGCTGCTCTGACCCATCAGTATGCAACATTTTGGAGGAAGTGGGAAATACAATCAAACCATCCAAATGACGATTCATGCATAGTAGTCCAGCTCAGGGAGGTGAAGGAGCAGTACAGGAGAAAGCTGGAGCAGAAGTTGCATATTAATAGCATTAAGTAAGTGTGGGATGGGAAGAAGATCATCACTGGCTGCAGCTCGAAGCGGGGTGCCACCATTGAGAGAGACGTGGAGAGAGCAAACCAGATGAACAACTTCTTCAACAGGTTTGACCACCCTAACCCACTCTCACCTCAGAGTACTGCACCCTCCACCCATCCTTCTGCTTATACCAGCATAGGAGAGAGTTTCCCCCCACCCACAATTACAGCAGCCCAGGTAAGCAGAGAGCTGAGGAGACTTTGTGCCAGCAAAGCAGTGGGTCCAGATGGAGTTTCGCCACGACTGCTGAAGGCCTGTTCGTTGGAGCTGGGGAGTCCTCTACAGCGCATCTTCAACCTGAGCCTGGAACAGGAGAGAGTCCCGAGGCTTTGGAAAACATTTTGCATCACCCCAGTCCCAAAGGTATCACGTCCTAGTGAGCTGAACGATTTCCGGCCTGTCGCTCCGACGTCACATGTGATGAAGACCATGGAGCGGCTGCTGCAAGCCCTCGACCCTCTGCAGTTCGCATACCAGGAGAAGGTGGGAGCGGATGATGCCATCATCTATATGCTACACCGATCCCTCTTCCACTTGGACAGAGGCAGTGGTGCTGTAAGAATTATGTTTCTGGACTTCTCTAGCGCCTTCAACACCATTCAACCTCTGCTCCTTAGGGACAAGCTGACAGAGATGGGAGTAGATTCACACCTGGTGGCATGGATCGTGGATTATCTTGCAGACAGACCTCAGTATGTGCGTCTCGGGAACTGCAGGTCTGACATTGTGGTCAGCAACACAGGAGCGCCACAGAGGACTGTGCTTTCTCCGGTCCTGTTCACCCTATATACATTGGACTTCCAATACAACTCGGAGTCCTGCCACGTGCAAACGTTTGCAGATGACACTGCTATCGTGGGCTGCATCAGGTGTGGGCAGGACGAGGAGTATAGGAAATGAATCAAGAACTTTGTTAAATGGTGCGACTCAAACCACCTACAACTGAACACCAGCAAAACCAAGGAGCTGGTGGTGGATTTTAGGAGGCCCAGGCCATACCCCGTGTTCATCAGAGGTGACTGTGTGCAGTGGGTGCAGACCTATAAATACCTGGGAGTACAGCTGGAGGATAAATTGGACTGGACTGCCAATACTGATGCTCTGTGTAAGAAAGGACAAAGCCGACTATACTTCCTTAGAAGGCTGGCGTCCTTCAAAATCTGCAATAAGATGCTGCAGATGTTCTATCAGACGATTGTGGCGAGCACCCTCTTCTATGCGGTGGTGTGCTGGGGAGGCAGCATAAAGAAGAGGGACACCTCACGCCTGGACAAACTGGTGAGGAAGACAGGCTGTATTGTAGACACGGAGCTGGACAGTTTGACATCCGTGGCAGAGCAACAGGCACTGAGCAGGCTCCTGTCAATCATGGAAAATCCAATGCATCCACTGAACAAGATCAGCTCCACTGACAGACTGAGGAGATTGTTCCTCCCCCACACTATGCGACTTTTCAATTTCACCCAGGGGGGTAAACATTAATATTATACAAAATTATTGTCTGTCTGTTATACGTTCATTGTTATCACTCTTTAATATTGTTCTTTGTCAGTATGCTGCTGCTGAAGTATGTGAATTTCCCCTTGGGATTAATAAAGTATCTATCTATCTATCTATCTATCTATCTATCTATCTATCTATCTATCTATCTATCTATCTATCTATCTATCTATCTATCTATCTAGTAATTCATATTACTAAGCCAGTATTATAACTGCTCTGTTGTGTCAAATTTATTAAACCTCAAAAGATGAATATGAAGCATAGACTCTCAAATTGATTTTTAAGAGGGCCATTGCTGCATATTTGCACTGAAAAACTATTTTGTTTTTCATTAGTTTATTTTTTATTTTTTTTCCAGAGACTCTTGGCTATGAACACAATGTGAATGAGTGGCACTTGTCCACTGACTTTTCAGAAGTCAGCTTGAAAGCTGTCCTGCTCCAAAACAGAAACATATTTTCTTTTGGATCTATATCACATGCTGCTAACTTGAAAGTGTTGTATAAGAAAATGAACTCATTTTTAGAAAACATTCAGTATTAAAGATATAACTGAAATATCAGTGGATATGTAAATGTCATTGCATTTTGCTTGACTTGTAGCTTGGTTACGCCAAATGGTGTTGTTGTTGTGTGATTGTGACAGTAGGAACAAAAACAACCTCTATGTTCAGAAAGAGTGGACAAAATTCACATTGTTTGTTACAGGAATGAAAAATGTGATAAACAGACTATTTGTTTACCATCTTCCTCTGCATATCAAATTTGAACATTGGAAAAACTATGTTAAAGCAATTGATAAAATACAATTGGGATTAATTTACATAAGAAATACATTTCCCAGGATTAGTAATGCCAAGATTAAGGAAGGCATTTCTGTAGGTCTTAGGATCAGACAAGTGTTAAAAAGATGAGATATTTGAAGAAGAATTGAGGGATGCTGAGAAAGTTGCTTGGCAGAGCTTCAAAAGTGTCTGCCCCCCTCTGTCCAGAAATAGTAAGGTTGAAAATATTCCTGAAATAGTTAGTGACCATCTGAAGTCCTACTAAATAATGGAGTATAATATGTTATTGAAGATTAATTATTGTACTCTTACTTGGACTTTTTCCTTGAAAATCTTTGTGTGGCCACTGAAAACATGACAAGTGATTTCATCAGGACATTTCCAAAGTAGAAAAGTATTACCAAGGTAAGTGAAGTCCTGGTGCTGGACTCTTAAGAAAGATGTTCCTGAGGCCAATACAACACAAAATCAAAAAATGGCTAAGTTTTAGATTATATGTTTGTCATTTCATTAAGCATGTACATTTCCAACATTTTCAAATTTAAGTTGCACATCAATCAAAAACTTTGCTTGCAAAGAAATGCAAAAAAGTATATATTTTGATTTAGCACACAAAATCCTAGATTTAGGCATTCTCAGGCTTGGGACAAAAAACGTTTCTTGTTATTGTTGACCAGAGTTACAAATAATTATAGGTAATTAAACCAGCAAATATCATTGGACACACAGACCCATCCACCAAGGATATTATGACGTAAAACATCTGAACAAAACACTTTCTATCATTTCAGAACTCACACATTCCAGCAGCAAACACTTTGATATTCAAGCAGTTGGGGCCTCAGATTATAAACTAAAATTATACTTTGTCAGCAATAGCCAAACTAAACGGTTCCTGAAGAAGGAAGATGAATACAAGTAGCCACCCTAAACAAAGCAGTTAATGTCCAGATACTCCACCCTTGGACATCAAGAACACAAATTAGAAATGTGTGCTTATTTTCATGGCACCTCTTTGTGTATGCATTAGTCACGTATATTAATTTAGTGCAGGGTGTTATTGCATGGCTTACATAGGGCCTAAAGATCTAGAAGACCATATAAATAAAGATATTTTGTTTGTAGGGCCTGAAGATCTAGAAAACCATATAAATAAAGATATTTTGTTTGCCTTTAGAATAATAGGTAATTTAGTAGATACATTATTTAAAAACTTTGCCACAGGAGAAACTCATATTCAAAATTCTTTTCCAGAATTTAAATAAGAATTATTAAAATCATCATACAAACATCACAACTAGAATATCAAACCCAAACAGTGCATTTTTCTTTGCTTTCTTTTTTCTCTGGCTAAACCAAAGATGTAAGTTTACTTTTTTCCTTCATTCCAACCATGAGATTTTTACTTTCCATTTTCCTTTATATCTTACATGAATCCTTGGGCAACGTTTAGATCTAATAGTATTTGTCATCAATTTATAACAAAAAAAAGCCACGTGTCATCAACACTTAAAGCATTAAACCGCACTTCAGTAGGGTATCTAATGATGTCATCAGCATGTGATGGCTTGTGCCCTAGAACCCAGCAGGGGAAAGGAAAAAGGCAAAGACAGGCGCCAAAATGCCTTTTAAAAGAATTAGAACAGCATCGAAACATGCTAAAGTATAACGCTTCACTTTTTTCAGTATTATGTTCATGCAATGAAATACGTTTTTTTTTCACATAGAAGCCCTACTTTTGTTTTTATCTACTTGTCTTGTACTGAGACAATACAAACTTACCATATTTAATGAGAATGTTCTTAAAAGAAATCATCCGAAAACTGTAATTTTTTTTCTCATGCCTAATTTAGATAACAGCTTCATGATAAAACAGAAACTATCCCAAAATTAAAAAAAAAAAAACAGTGACTTTTCCCACCCTGGGGTTACAAAGCTCACAGTTATTTTTTTCAAATAGCACCTAGCAACTTACACAGTTTTCCATGGAAACTGTAATCATTTCCTGCTCTTTGGCAAAGTAAACTTAGTTTACTTTGCACACCTTATTTTACTTTACATTACATTGAAATGTAGTTAATTTATTGTGGTTAGGAGCTATAAGAACCTGTTTGCACTTAAAAAAAGCACACAATTATATACATTTTATTTCTTACTGTGTAGCATGTTCTAGAGCAGGGGTAGGCAGATTGCTCAAGTAACACTTCTGCTTCACTTTAGTTGTCTTGCTCGTTAAAATTTTGAACCCTTATTACTTATTTTAGTCTTAAACAACTGTAGTCTTGGTTTTTAATTGCTTCTTATTAACAATAAGGTGCAAATAACAAAACAAACCAGCATTTCTCCATTTAGCTTGTTTCCATTTACATCTGTGTGTATTTATCATGCACTATAAGGTTTAATTAAATAGTTGGAAGGAAAGTGAAGAGAAAAAAGTGAAGCAATGCGAATAACTCATCTGTTTTAGACTTCATGATATCCTTAGAGAGGAAAAAAAAATCTAGGATATGAGAATGACTTGACATGGCAGAGTTAAAGCACTAGCAAGCCATGAAATTAAATAACTGACAAGGACCGGCTTTTAATTAAGCAACTGGGTTGGAACAAAAACCTGCAACTAGTGATGGGCGGAGTGAAGCTTCATGAAGCATCAAAAAGTTTGAAGCAATTGTGTCGGAAATCGTACCGAAGCTTCAAAGCATTTGACACTCACCTCTCTAGTGACCCCTCCTGGCCATTTCCATTAACATTACACAAACTCATGATCCACTTCAATGACGTCTGATATAACTCTTATTGCTTTTATTTTTTCGCTGCTACAGACTGACAACGAAGAGAAGGGTTCGTCAGCAACTTCTAGCGTCTGATGTCTAAAAAATATAAATATAACTAAGGCCGACAAGCAGAATGCACTATACGATAGCAAGAGTTAAACAAAATAAGACGCCTCACTCATGGATTCCCGGCTCTTCCAATTAGTATTTACTTTTGCACTGTATCATTATAATTGGTCCTGTTATTAGTATTATAATTAACCTTCATCTTTTCTTGAGATCACATTTAATAGCCTTAAATGTTTTCTTTGGTTTGACTTAATTAAAATGGAGTAGACGGAAAATAAAGGTTTATCCCTGTACTTTGCCATGATATAGGTAAGCACATTTGAAAAAGAAAAGGTGAAATCCTTAAATCAGTTGTTATTATTTGATCAAGTATTGAAATATTAAATTTATTAATACTTTACAATATTTTGTGGAGCACGAAAGTAACGAATTAGCTACAAAGAAATGACGCCGTCAATGGCTCAACTAACTAAGGTGGTTGCTTTTCAAATTCTGAGCGTAGTGCTAGCCCGAGTTCGATCCGACTTAAAGACTCATCAAAATTAACAATAATAAAAAAATGATCAGAATTTATAACCAATTTGAACTAAATAATTTTGAGAGATACTGTGGAAGGATCGCATAAGAGATCTGTTCAGGAATCACCAAAATCGCCATCAAAATGCGATGTCTAATTGCGGATGGCAGCTCATGTATTTACATTAATCCATTTCTATTCATTGCCATTTTGATGTCCATGAACCCCTCCATTGAATAAGGCAGTGGTTCTCAACCTGTGGGGCGCGAAGTAACAAAAAGGGGCCGAAGATGTGAAAAAAAGAAAACAAGAATCAAAAATATGATAAAAACATCTGTTGGAACCAAAACAAATTAACTTAAACTACATTCTGATAATAGAACAATAAATACTATATAGAGTTAGATAAATGTCAATAAAAGTTAAGTAGGTATAATCAAATATGCATCTACATTTCAAAAAAATGTTGGGGGGGGCGCGATTAAAACTGTTATGAAAACTCGGGTCGCAAATAGGTTGAGAAAAGCTGGAATAAGGTGATGACAAACCCACTGTGGTAGATCAGGTTGAATTTGCTCTGCTGCACCAAACATTCAAAGGTGTCAATCCAGAGCACATCAGAGAGGCTGAGAGACAGGGCGCAGATCAGTCACCGGCACACAGACACACACGGGACACTCCAATGTGAGCAGTGCACATATCAAGGTCGGCATTAAAGAATTAGTGCTGAGGCAACAAAAAGCAGCGGGATAAACACATCTGGACCTGCTGTTGAAAAAACATTTGCTTTTAACAACAGCATCCCTCCCTCGTGAACACATCTTCAAGGTCCGGGTAGGTGATCAGTAAAAAGTTTTTTAGTCACAGCACAGTGCAATAATAAAACATTTCCTAAAACATATAGTTGTCCAGTCTGTATCATTCCTAAGCAATCTTCCAGTAATAGAGGCGCAATCCCAGTTACTAACACATTAACACTCAAAGTAAGAACACATTCCACCTTATCAATTTAATATTTAAAAATTTTAACCGCTAAACCCGCCATCAACAACTACGAAAACAGTTGAAATCGTTACTCAAATATTTTTTTTTTTTATAGACATAAAACAAGATGCACATTTCCATTTGATATATCCTTACTAGTGTTCTCGCCTTGCTCGCTCCCGGTCCACACTGGAATTTGCTGTTTAATAAAAAAAAAAAAGAAAAAGAAAATCAGACTCTTTTGGGTCATAATTCACAGTGGGTGGACGTGGGACCCGAACCCACGTATGCTTTATTATGAAGCGGTAACGCTACCTCAGCACCACTACTATTTTCAGGAGGGTGGAATATAATGTATGCTTTTAATGTATACATGTATGCATGTACTGAAGACGAAAACAATTATATATAGATGTATACTATATGACATACCTTCAGTGTTGCATGAAAACGTTGCATGAGGCGAAGAATGAATATTTATGAGAGTATTATAGTGAGAGATGTGTCGTCACCCGTATTGCTAAAGCTCTTCTTTGCAGCATTATGCATTCAACAAGTTGGCATTTGTATGATGTATAATTTATAATTTTATTTTTTGCCACAACGTATTATCGGTCACAATCATTTAACATGAATTGATCATCTATAAACTTTCATTTCAATGGGAATTCTGTTGAGTTTTTTAACTCTGTTGATGCCATATGTACTTCAAACGGGAGCTTGATGAATAAATAATGAGTCGAAGCTTTGCGCAGAGTACTGAGATTGCGTCATGACGGGCTTTGAATGGGGCTCCGAAGCCTCAGACATGCGTACTACTGAGATCATGACGGGGCTACTGAAGCCTCAGACATGCGTACTACTGAGATCATGACGGGGCTCCGAAGCCTCAGACATGCGTAGAAATGAGATTGCGTCATGACGGGCTTTGAATGGGCTCCGAAGCCTCAGACAATCTTGACGAGGCCCTGAAGCCTCAGACATGCGTAGAAATGAGATTGCGTCATGACGGGCTTTGAATGGGGCTCCGAAGCCACAGAGATCATGACGGGGCTACTGAAGCCTCAGACATGCGTAGTACCGAGATTGGATCATGACAGGGCTTCGAACAGACATGGTCACTGGTGACTGAATCTTTGCCACATGCCCCTAATTATATTGTGTATGTAAAGAGTTTCACTGTAAAACGTAATAAACTTCATATTTGTGTGTTTGGAGACCCTGGTGTCGTAGTGAATTTGTATTGTAGAAAAACAAACTACTGTCCAGCATGCCTAAATGTGTCTTTTCGTGTCTGATCGCTATACGGCACTTCCAACTTGAGACAATTTGTTATAAACAGTTTCAGCCAACCAGCGCCTTCTAAACATGCAGAACGACAGTGTGAACCTTTATTGTAGCGGCGCAGCATCTTCGTTTCAGTCATTGTCCTGTTAGACTATTTACTGTTAAATGCTGCTTGAGCTACCGTTTATAGTACAACAGGTGGCCTACGTAGTTCTTAAATTGATATTGAAATGCACACACAAGTCTCCTAAATTATTTATTGAAATGCCTACATTTACAGTGTCCGTTTTAGGAAGTCATAGTTTTTACTTGTTCCCGTTATTAGGAATTATAATTTCTCAGTGTCACATATTATTCGTTACTACTCGCGAGTCCCGTATCATTGAGATTCTGTTTTATATTCTGTATAAGGAAACTTTTCAAAAGGAGCGTTGATTAAACTGACTATAGCAGACTTGTCATCTTCTTAAAATGACTTTATTGATTTGATATTGACAATTAATCATAAGGTCAAACATCAAGGAGGATTTGAGTTTGCATGGACTGCGCTGTTCCTTTTTTTCGTGACATCGTGTCAGTAGAGAGTGCGTCACGTTAACAATGCATTCTGTCCTAAATGACAGCGCACACGCTTTTTTATATTTCCTAAAGGCCAATCTGTCTCAATTTGCTCATTAATATATTTTGACAGTGTATTTTAGTAAGAATGATTATAAACATATTACCCATGTTCATTTCGTAGATATATAATGTTTGGTGAGTACTAATAAAAAGTAACAACACATATAATAGTTATGTTGCATTGTTTATGATTAACAAAATTTATCGTTTATCGGAAATGTTCTACTTATACAGTCGATTTATTCCACTTCTGAAGATGTACATTGTCGGTATTCTCCATTGCATTTGCCCCAGTGTGTAACGTGTGCCAATGTAACCGAGGGATGGCAGACGAGCTCACGTAATTGGTGACAAGGAACATTCTCATCCTGATGCCCAAGCTCTTGTCATAAATATTCCCATCTTGTGCTTTTTCTCGTTCCTGCAAGTTTACTATTATTATTGGACATGTAGAGGAAATGAGTTTTATTTTATGTCTATGAAAGGAAGGACGGTAAAGCCTTGAATGAAACTGAGTGTTGATGCTTTGGGTAACAAGACAGGTTAAGGAGCAGGGAACATTGAATGTGACATTGACTGTGGGGGATTGTGTAACTGGAAGATGGTTTAAGAATACAGAAACGACAAAAGCTTAGTGTTTCAGTAATTCTATTTACGTCAATTATTTACTCTGTTGTGCTGCACTTCGGAAGATTACTTATTTAACCCCCCAGCGCAGCCTTTGATAAGATACATTCACAAGGAAAGGATGTTGCTGACAAAGTCAGATGCTTTTTTGAAAGTTTGGCTCCAGATGTGCTTATCCAGCTGCTCCTTCTTCTCAGTACTTGAGTGATCTTCACGTTCACCTCTGGATGAATTCGCAAAGTTTCTTTACAACTTTTTTTGTCTCATTAACGCAGAAATCCCAAGGCTTTCCTAAAATTGCAGAAGACACTGTTGATGGCGCCGAGTCTGTTTTAAAGACAGTTGTGATTAGTTATGCAGAACACACTTTTATTCACATTGCTTTTTGTAAATCAATAATACAAATCAGCAACAGATCTGGGAATCACTGAATAGTAAAAACGTTTAATGAGGAATGTCTTACGCATATACTGGTGTAATGACCAAGTCGGCTTTAGTGAAGCATTTCTTAGCCTCTCTGATATGATCGACATGGGTTAGAATAGATTCTGAATTGTTATGATACGTGCTACCTTACGCAAAATATACTCATCAATTTGTTACAAATTCTTGGTGGACACAATTCCACACCAAGGAAAAAGGTGCCCCATGTAAATCGTTCATAATGTCTTCAAAATATATTTGCTAACTTTCAGACAAGTACTACTTAACTGTTTTATACAAAATCCTTATTTCAACATATGCGAGCCCCAACTAGGATTTGAATTCGGGTTAGCGTATTTTATCAATATAGCACAGACAACCGCTTTTACCCTTTGAGCCAAAGCACTTCAACAGCCTAGTTACTGACCAGATCGACTGCTGACTGCGCAGATATCAATGACGTCATTACGCTAGCGTGCTCAAAATCACGTGACGGGCACAGTTGAAACAATCCTCGAAGCGGTGCTTCGATCTCCAGTGCTTCGATAGCTCGACACAGTGTCGAAAACTGAGTATCGAGCGGCCCATCACTACCTGCAACCACTGTGGCCCTCCAGGACTGAATCTGCCCACCCGTGTTCTAGAGGGAAGAGCAATTCAGGAAAAACGATTAGTTACATTTTATGACCTATGTAATGCTGTTTGAATGTAAGCACAAAAGAACGTATGCATCGAAGAAAGCAGTAGGTTTTGGAAAATGATTTTACTTAGTTAAAAAGGTGTCCCCCTGTGGCCTTCGTGTAGCACTAAAGTATTTTAGTTATTTTCGAAAAAGAAAAATTAGATGGAATAAAATTAAATGGGATAAAACAGAACTCCTCATCAAATCCTACTTATATAGCATCTCCAGACTAATACCACTTAGAGACTTGTGGTATACCATCCCAATACATTTTATGCTTATATAACATTTTTTCCTTTTTCTGTTTAAAATTATAAATACCAGACTGTTCAAATGTGTTAGACATTTGTGAAAAATGCTCTGAAACAGTAATGCTTTTAATAATATCTTAATAGTTTTTATTACTCAATAAACATTTTAAAAATTGGTAACAGAAAAGACATAAATAAAACCAATATTTGGTGTGACCACCCTTTTCCTTAAAACATCAATATTTGTCTTGGGTGAACTTGCATATAGTTACTGAGGGTTCTCTTTGGAGAACTTGCCACAGTTTGCAGTACAGGTGCTGTCTTACTTACTTCTGTCTCTGCAATCAGCTCAAAAATGTCTTGATGATGTTCAGAACAGGGCTCTGTGGGGTCTATAAAATCAGTTGCAGGCTTCTCAGTTCCTCTTTTCGATGTAGATATAGTTTTATTATTTTGACCATGTTTATGAGATTATTGTCATGTTACAGAATGAAGATGAGACAGATCATATGCCTCCCTGATTCTGTGATGAATAGTATACTTCTCAGAAGTAAGTGGAGAATCAATACCCCAAACCGTTTGCAGAAATGCAACTCCAAGCCTTCAGGGAACTTTGACTTTCACTATTGCCATTCATTCATTCATGTACTGTTCTCCAGCTCTTTGGTGGACAAACTGCCTTCTGTTAGGACCAAAGTTTTTAAATTTTGCCCCTTCACTCCAGAACACCTTCTGCCATCGCACTCCTGTCCTTGTTTTTTCATATACACTCGCTGGTCACTTGGTTAGGTTGACTCAAATATCTAATCAGCCAATCACATGGCAGCCACTTGATGTATTTAGGCTTGTAGACATTGTTAAGATGACATGCTGAAGTTCAAACCGAGTATCACAAGAAGAAAGATGCTTTAAGTGACTTTGAACAATGTCAGATGGGTTGGTTTGAGTATCTCAGAAACTGCTGATCTACTGGGATTTTCACACATAACCATCTCTAGAATTTACAGAGAAGGTTCTGAAAAAGGGAAAATATCCAGTGAACATCAGTTCTCTGGGCAAAAATGCTTTATTAATGTCAGAGGAGAATGGGCAGACTAGTTTGAGTTGATAGAATGGTAACAGTAATTCAAATAACCACTTGTTACAACTGTGGTATGTAGAAGAGCATCACTGAACACAGAACAGCATATGGGCTACAGCAACAGGAGACCATACAAGGTTCCACTCCAGTCAGCTAAGAACAGGCAACTGAGGCTACAATTCACACAGGATCTCCAAAAGTTGACAATAGAAGATTGGAAAAATGTTTCCTGGTCTCATGAGTATCAATTTCTACTGTGACATTTGGATGGTAGGGTCAGAATTTGGTGTCAACAACATGAAAGCAAGGATCCACCATGCCTTGAATCAACAGTTCAGGCTAGTGGTGGTGGTGAAATGACGTAGGGATATTTTCTTGGCACATTTTGGGCTACTTAGTACCAACTGTGCATCATTTAAATGCCACAGCCTACCTGAGTATTGCTGCTAATCGTGCCTATCCCTTATGACCACAGTGAAACCACCTTCTAATGGCTACTACCGACAGGATAACGTGCCATGTCACACAGCTCAAATCATCTCAAGCTGGTTTCTTGAAAATGACAGTGAGTTCACTATACTCAAATGGCCTCCACAGCCACCAGATATCAATCCAATAGAGCACCTTTGGGATATGGTGAAATAGGAGATTCACATCATGGATGTGCTGCCGACAAATCAGCAGCAACCTAATGTCCATATGAACAAAAATCCCTGAGGAATGTTTCTAGAACCTTGTTGAATCTATGCCATGTAGAATTATAGCAGTTCTTAAAGCAAAAGTGAGTTCAATCTGGTACTAGCAAGGTGTACCTTATAAAGTGGCTGGTGAGTGTATATGCTAGTAGCTTATCTTATTTCCACCTTGGAAAAATGTCTCTTTGGTCACAACTCCTCCATGAAGAACACTGCTGATAAGACATGTCCAGACTGTAGATGGGCGCATTAGAGTTACAATAGTTTTCGCCAATTCTGCACTGATAGTGAAGCAGGGCATCTTCAGATGGTAAGTAGGCTTGATGCATTTTGTAAGGAAGTACTGTTGATGTATTTCTTGTTTGATGTATTTGGTTTAAGTGACCGCCAACTGTGTTTCCAGTCAAGAACCTTGCTCATTTGTTTTTGCTTATGGAGAAGAGTTTGGAAAACACATCTGTCTGCCATAAAAGTTCTGTTTCAAAGAGACCTTGATGATGCAGAACTGACCACCTTGTGTATTGTTGCTATTCTTGCTTTTGTAATGGTGTTATTGCAGGTTAAACCATCACATCTACGACAATCTTATCTTTTTAGCATGTTTGTCCCTTGCAAAGTTTTATTCCCTCTACACAGCTGTTTCTATTTCAGTTAATCACTTTGGTTCAATCTACATAGATTGACTTTAATCAGTAGCACCTGTTTGTTATATTTGCTTAAATAAGAACTGTGCTCTTTGCCTACAAAGATCTCAGCTTTTAACTGGAAAGTGTCTGTTACCATGTTAGTTTCTTCTTTTAAGGGCATTTAAATATCTTATCGTATTTGCTTCATATTTCATATTTTATTTTAACTATCTAATTTTTATATTTACATCACCCTCCCAAATACATTTTCTTGGTCTGTCAATGGGGGTTGAGTCTAGGGTATTAATTCATCTTTATATTTTATTTGGCAGGTCATTCATTTTGCATTACAAAAGTTAGGTAAGTAGAAATCTGTAATGTATATAACTGTGTCTGAATTGTATATAAGGACACTACTCTTCTACTAGTTATGTTTTTGTTTCATAAAATCAAATAGATTTCTTTTTCATTGTTACTTATTTTTAAATATCTTGCCTAATCTTATCTGTTCTTCTTTTCTTATAACTTTCTATTTGACATCTTGTAAAGCACTTTGAGCTACATTGTTTATATGAAAATGTGCTAAATAAATAAATAAATGCTTTTGTTGTTGAACAGCAAGGAAAATCCTCCAGCTATACAGTATGTTTCAGCTCTATCCTTTTCTGTCTTTTTCAACCTGTGCCTTGAAGAGTTTCCCAATTATTTTAGGACATAGTTTTTCATGAAGAATGGAAATGAACAAAAGAAAACCACTGAGTGTCTTAGGAGCTAACCTGACATCACTGTCCTGGTAAAGACAGATACACCCCTTAAGACTCTAATAAATCGCAACCATATTTAAAAAACTTTATGTAAAAAGCAAACCTTCTTATCAGGCTTATCATATACAAAGAAAGCAAGGAAAAAACAAACAAAAAGTATTATAAGATATGGTGCTGAATAAATATTTAATTAAAGGAAGTAAAAGAAATGAAAATAAAAAGAATGATCAAAATCATTTATATTAAAGAAACACATAAACTAATAGAAATGCTGTACGTAAATTGCTGTCAAAGTGTATTTTTTATAAACAAATGGAACACAGAGACAAAATAATAGTACAAAAATTTATCAAAAACATTATAAATGAATTAAATGAAATCTAGACTAAAATTCACAAATAGGACAAAATCAAAAAACACAATGTATCTACAGGTAAATTAACATAAACAGGTAAAAAAAATCCACAATATTAACAAGAAATGAACACCAGTTGTATTTAGACTGTCTTGTAAATATAATATGAAAACCAAGAAAGAGATGTATTCATCAAAAAATAATGAAGTAATAATATTTAATAAATTGAATATACTCTTACACAAAGCTATACAGCACATCTTTCACAAATACTCAAAAAACCCCTACATGCGTGCTACGCAATTAAAGCCATCAATACATACAAAAGACCAATACTCGAGTATTCCTTTGGAGTTATACATTGGTCACAAATAGATCTACAACAGCTCCAAAGGAAAATGTGAACATTATTCAAAAAACACCACCCCAAAGTAGGCATAGAGTAGTTCACTCTTCACATGTTGTGGGAGGAAGGGTTCTCATATATATAATTAATTTACACAACACAAAGATTAAAAATTGAAGAATATTCTTCCACAGAAAACAGCCTACATCAACACTACACAAAGGAATAGCTCATGCAGGCACAAACCACACACAACATCGAATTGGACATAACAACCACACAATTTAAAACACAAGCATGAATCCAGAAAACATTGCATGGCAGACATCATCACAAACTTGATCAACCATGTGTGGATAATATGCCATCAAATAGTTGGCTATGCTGTGGTGATATGTTTTGTGAGACAGTAGGTTTTATGCTAGCTGTACAAGATCCAGTAAGTTATAAACAACAGAAATGTCAGAAAATATATTATTGAAGATGCTAACATTAGAGACAGAACATGCAGATACTGCTATAAGAAATAAGAAACAATCCAACACATCACATCAGGTTGTAAACTACTGACAAAGACAAACTACATGCACAAACACAATCAGATGGCAAACATTAAAGATCAAGATATAACACTACAACACTAAGAAAAACACATAAAAGCCATATTAGAAGTGCTATATTGGAACAAAACTATCCATCGGAACAGACCAAACATAACAGTGGCAGACAAACAATGATATTGCTGTACTAAACACACACAACGTATAAAATACACACACAAATAAAATGCAGAAGAAGATAAAACTACCAGAAAAAATTTGTTGTATCCACCACTGGTGTCATCCCATGTACACTACACAAAAGCCTACAAAAATGACATATAAACCAATACACATACATAAAACTACAAAAGGTGGCCGGTTTAAATAACATGTCACATAGTGAGGAAATTCCTTAACACAAGCACAATCCCCCACAAAAATCAATGTATTAGGTTCCTTACATGGCTCCATGAATGCAATGCCAACAATCTTTTCTTTGCTATGTCAACTGACTGCACATTCAAGCCATAAGCAGTGTCTCACACTTCTCACTTAGGGTTAGAGGCAACACCATTTATACTCATTTTGTCAGCTAATCTAAGCCAGAATCCAGGTGATATACTCAAGCCAGTTGGTTTAAGCTTCTTCTTCTTCTTAAGTGCTTCATTATCTCTTTCTGTCACTCACTTTCTGTCTCTGCCTCACTCACTAATGCATCCTGCATGGCATCTAAAGACAGCTCTTCCACTTCTGACAGCTATCTCACTCCTAGGTCTGGGTGGCACAAGACATTTCATTAAAAAAAGCAACACTACTGTTACGGTTAACCATAAGACATATTGGAAAACCTTTACATTTTCATAAACACAAATAAAACCTTCCTAATTTTAATTAGATTTAATTAGTTCGTTTTTATTTCTAGTATATATTAGACTAATTCACAAAGGTTCATGTCTAACCATTGATATGTGCAAAAGATTGAACACATAGTGCAGTACACAATAAGTCATGCTTTAGAGGTTCTAACACATTGCTCATAGACAATACACTGAATATTAGTTCCTGGCTAATCAGGACTTACAGTAATTATAGCATAGGTGTTTAAAATTAATGTTGTTATATTTCTGATCAGTGTGTTCAGATTAATTTATAAAGTGAAAGGTAAGTCTTGGACTGGTACAAACACAAGAGTAGCCACAAACTGGAAATTATTTTGGTTTGATGTTAATGTGATGGTGGTTTATTTTATATGTCAGATATTGGCTTTTATATAAACTGTGTACTATAACTTAATTTGTTTGTTTCTTTTTTTCAGTGGTATGTTTACCAAGTATTAACTTCCAAAAAAATAATGTTACAGTGGTGAGGAGTTTGTTATTTAAAATGTTGTATGTCATATTTTTTCAGTATGTGGCTGTTCAGTATTAGGGCCCCTTGTCATTTTTATTTTTTCTCTTATTTTGCATTTACAAGAATGCAGTAATATTAAATTTACATCTATAATAAATGAATTTTTTTAGCTGTGTCTATAGAAGGTTATAGATGGTGTGCCCTCTTAATTGTATGTGAATTCTGCCAATTAATAAAAAGCACAGCAGACACTAGGGCAAGGTACAATGATTGCAAAAGAGTAGCTACTTAAATGTTACTCACATGATTTCCTAATAGTAAATAATGGCATAAATAACTAGAACATTAAAAATAACAAATCAATAAAAGGCAAAAAGAATCCTTATGCATCTAAATTTTGCATAACCAGTTTGGACTTTCTAGTGCAATACAAAATAACAATATCTGGGATGTAACAGTTTGCTGAATTGTCGTTGGAGTCCAATTAAAAGCAAAGATTGGTTAGAATGACAATCTTCAACCACTGGGGCTTCCATGATTGAACTTGTGAACCACTCCCATAGCTGTAAATTAGCCATAGCAATGCACTTTACAGCAGTATTATTTTAATAGTAATACTCCGAAACAATGAAAACCTTTCAAATTTGTTGGGCATGAAACTAGGTATTTAACATTTAGGTAAAGTGATTATTTAAAGTGTAATTTAACATTAAAACATGGACATGTATAATAATTCAAAACTTTGCCATGCAAAACAGTAAACAGAGCTTGTATATTTTTATTGTGACAAAATGGCCACCAAAAGCTGCCAGTAAACTGAAGATTTTTTTTTATTTAAAAATGGTAAAAATATATGCATCAATGCAGAAAATTAAATGGGGTTCAAATAGATTTACATAGATGGTTTTTAGAACAGAACAGAAGGTTTTCACACAGGTGCCTCAGGTATTCAGAATCCTGGGTTTGAATCCTGTTTCTGATCGCTGTCTTTTCAAACATTGCATTTCTCTCCATTTCTGCATGTTTATTTCTTTATTTTTCCAGATCCCAATGATGCATGTTAGTTAATACGGAATTCTGAATCTGTCATGTACTAGCTCGTTATCCAGGATTGGTTCCTGCCTTATGTCTACACTCCAAAAAATAATAGTTGTTTAATGGTACTTTATGGTTCTTTAATGGGTTGTATGGATCGTCATAGAACTATTGTTCTATAAATCACCATTTCATTCTGGGAAGGGTTCTTGGCATATGAAGTTGGTTCTTTATACTTTAAAAACTTAATAATTTGTAAAAAAAAAAAAAAAAAGAAATCTTTAATGTATGGTAGGCTACCTAGAAGGACACTTGGAGATTAAGAAAACCTGAACATAGCCTTTGTTATTGCATGTATGCAGCAAGTGTCCTTTTAAAATCAGGACCCCAATGGTATTTCGCAAATCTGTTACCATCTATTCATGGTTATGTAATGTATGGAGCCTGCTAAAGATCTAAATAAATGAAGGTTCTTTCTGGAATGGGTCGATAGGTCTTTTGGGAACCAAAAATGGTTCTTCTTTGGCATTGCTCTGATGAAACACTTTGGAAACTTTATTTGTAAGAGTTTAGATATGCTCAGACCTTCCCTATAAATAACTGGATTAAGTGGATCTGACAATGATATGTAATTTTAAAAAGTTTTGGAAGTTTAAAAGACTTTTCTCCATTATCATATTTCGACATCCTCTGTTATCCATCCTCTCTTAACAGCCTTGACATAATATTTATGAAAGCATAATTGTTTTCAGTATTTACCATTTTCACTGAAAGGTTACCAGAAAAAGATTAACATATCAAACAATTCTGATGAAAAAAATCTCCTGTCAAAATGCAGTTAATTCTTCATTTATCTTGAAGTAGTGCTACATTGTTTTGGTTTAAAAAAATAGCTTGAATCACTATTTTAACTATTATACATTCCAGTCTGATTAAATATTTTACTATACATCTCAACAACATCATATTTTTGCATGGAGTCACAGAAATTTGCAAAATCATGTATCTTTACTTAATTGTCTGAAAATTGGATTATTTTGGAGTGTCATGCATGTCCTTCAAACTAAGGCCAAGGGGGGTGCTATTCAACAATTATTAAAATGACGTCAGTCAATTACAGGGAATACACATATGCATATCTATGCTCACTTACACCATGGTGACAAAAAAGCATACAACATTTTAGTAAGAACTTTGAGCTACATTGTTTGTATGAAAATGTGCTATATAAATAAATGTTGTTGTTGTAGTATATGGAAGAAAAACTTTGTACGTTTGGAAATCCTGTGCATATATGCAGTTAATGCGGCTAAATCCCAGCTCTGAGCTTTTGAGTAAATATTCCAAGTTTGTTACTGCCCAGGTCTTTCTGTGCCCATAAAGGTCTTCTTCATATATACTCCAGTTTACTCTGAGTGATGTTCAGTTTTATTTTATTGAGACTCTAAATTCTCCTACTGTCATGA
The DNA here is from genome assembly GCF_016835505.1 of Polypterus senegalus. Classification (NCBI taxonomy): domain Eukaryota; kingdom Metazoa; phylum Chordata; class Cladistia; order Polypteriformes; family Polypteridae; genus Polypterus; species Polypterus senegalus. The sequence continues at coordinate 43,780,527 of NC_053159.1, forward strand.
AATGTGCCAAGGGATTCACTGGACGTTATTCATATTTTCATGCCATCTGCAACACTATAGTGAATTACATTTGTTCAGAACATGGATACATAGTCACCTAAGATTGCAAGACTGAAAAGGCAATACATTAAGGATTCACACTTTCAGAAAGTATGGTGTGTGAGTGTAGCCATTTTTGTTTGAGTTATTTATCCTTGGTGAGATGGCATTCCCGGATTTCTAAAAGGTAAGTCTCTTAAACATATATAAAAGATAAGCAGTGTATCAAGTCATTTTAGTCTAGTCAAGGCACAGTAATTATCATATTAATCTTTAATATTTTCATTTGTTCTTGTTATTAAGCTGGCTGATTAAGGGTGATATATATATACATCAGTTTTAAAATTATATTCAATAAAGTATTCTATTTTTAGGTAAAGGCAGAGAAATGTCAAAGCTAGAACAATGTTAATATTAAATTCTTTCTCAGTTGTTTTAAACTTTACTTACAAAATGGATATCAAAATCAGAATCAATTGAAGTAGGAAGACCCCAGAGAGGGATAACCCATTCAAAAAAGAACTCTACTATGCATTTTGTTTAATATGGATGGGCTTCAATCCACCGTGCAAATTGTCTATGATCACTAAAGAGTTAATAGCACTTCTGTTAGATAGTGTAGATGTGGGCCTATTAAGCCCATCTGCAGTGTGGAATATTCAGATTGACACAGACAGACACAGGACACCCAAGTCCAAAACACAAACGTTTATTGTTCTTCTGCCTTCTACAGCACCACACAATGCCCAGTCCTTTCTTTCCTTCTCTCTTTCTTCACTGCTGCCTCCACTCCTCTCCCACAAGCTCTGTCCTCTGCTGCCCAACACCGGATTCTTAAATGGAGTGAGGCAGCCCCTTTTATATTGCACCCGGATATGCTCCAGGTGCTCATTGATGGTCTTCCTGCAGCACTTCTGGTGTGGCGGAAGTGTTGCATGGGCACCCAGAAGCACTCAGGGTGTGCCTGGATTCTCTTCCTGTAGCACTTCATGGTGTTTTAACAAATGTCCAGGCGCCCCCTGGCAGTGACCATGGGCCCCGACAGGGTTGAGCTTCCAAGCTCTGCTCCCTTGATCTCTCGTGTTCAGGGGGAGATACTGCTCCTCTCCCAGTCCTATCAGTCTGGCTTTAAGTGACAATGTGGTTTAGATATCCCAGACATGAGCATTTTAAATTAACTAATAGAAGGAGACCCCCAAGCTATAAGCAACTGTGAGTTCTCTACTTTCTCACTGTTGTCAATGGAAAAAAAAGTTCATTGATGGAGCTGATGGAAATACCATGTGGAATTATTACCATGTACTCCAACATATTCACATCAGTAAACAACCCAAGATATAAATACAATGTGGTCCCTGGCCGGGCAGAGGAGGGCTTGTGCCTCCTCCAGACCGTGAGTGGGCGCCCGTCCTGGTTATGTTGGGGGCCTCGGGTACAGGTCTTGGAAGCCCAGCCCTGTAGGGACCTGTGGCCACTGCCAGGTGGCGCCCCGATGCCGGAATATCCCGTGTGGTCCCCGGCCGGGACGCCCAGGAGGACCAGAGGAGGGCTTGTGCCTCCTCCAGACCACGAGGGGGCGTCTGTCCTGGTTATGTTGGGGGCCACGGGTAGAGGGCTTGGAAGCCCAACCCTGTAGGGGCCCGTGGCCACAACAGGGCCCAGGTGCTTGAGGAACCCTGGAGCCCAGCACTTCTGCCACACCAGGAAGTGCTGGGGGGAAGACGACAGGGGACACCCGGAAGGCTTCCGGGTGCACAGCCGGCACTTCCGCCACACTGGGGTGTGGCTAGGACTGATTGCCGGGAAGCAGCTGGAGCCCATCCGGGTTCCTATAAAAGGGGCCGCCTCCATCCAGTCATTGGCGGAAATCGGGTGGAAGAGGACGGAGCTGGAGTGAGGACTGGAGGCGGCCAGGAGAAAGAAAGGCAAAGGACAGTGTGGCCTGGACATTGGGGGAATCAGTGCTGGAGGCACTGGGGTTGTGAGTGCACGTTACATTGTAAATATTATTGTAAATAAACGGTGTGTTGTGAAAATATGATGTCCGTCTGCCTGTGTCCGGGCCAGAGTCCACAACAAGGATTAAGATAGTTTTGAAAATTCAACACCAAGAACTCTTATCACTATTCTGCTGCTTCTTCTTTCTTATTTAATGAAATTTAAGCTCTACTATTATTAATCTCATAACTTATTCATACTTATCACATTTCTTATCTACAAAGTATGTTTAATTAACACATCTTTGTTCCTACTTACTTTCTTTCTTTTTTATATATACCAAGCTTATTTTTAAATGCCACATGTCTTATTGCTGTCTTATTTGAACTCATACAGTTCAAATAACTTATGAATGTTATCAATTGAACATGTATATATTTATTTTAGCCTTCGTTTTCATCCTACTATTTCTTTTATAATTATCTTGTCAAATTAGCCTGAAATACAGGCTAGAATGCTTTCATTAAAATTAAGTTGTAGCAGTGTTACCGGGGGAAGAACTCCATTTCCCAGCAGCCCAAGGGGGATTACCCTCATAGGATGACTGAAACGGAAGCTTGGGCTGCTGGGGACGAAAGAGGCCAGCTGGAAAGTTGAAAAGGGGAGCCTGATGGAGCAATATAAGATTGGTGTTTTCGTGTATCCTGTCCAACTTGTCATCTAAAAAGTCAATTGTGCCCTGGATCATTTTCCGTTGGGATGAATGGACTGTCTTGTGTCTGTCTGTTGTGTGTATAGTGGTGGATTTATTGTTGTGTGTCTTTAAAAGGAACGCACTTGCAAATCTCACCCCTCGCTGCTCAGGACTGTAGGACTGTTTCATCATTTACTATGGAAGCTGTTTTCGGGATTGTTACATCAAACCATGTCATCCACTTTTGCTGTACTGGGCTGTATAAGGACATTGTCATGAGTGTTTCTTGTTGTGGCTCATTGTTATGTTACAACTGTTTTGCCATAGGGGAGAGGGGAGATTTGTCTGATTGTTGTTGTTGTGTATTGGGTTTTCATTTAATATATTATTTATTCATTCATTGGTTTTGTGTCTCTGCTTGTGAGTGTGTACGAGTCGGGCCAAGGCTGGGTACGTCCCTGGAATCTCCACCAACAAAAAATAAATGACTCACCGTCTCATCGAGGGTGTGAATCTTAGCAGCACCGGACCACTACAAAGTAAGTATTGCTTAAACACAATAAACACAATTATTGATTTTTTTTTCAGCTATGCTTCATTTTTCTTCTAGATGCCAGAAAACATCCCTACCCATATCTCTTTTATATAAATTAAGGCACTGTGATTCACTGCTTGGTTTACAAATGAAAGAAGTGAATGTACAAAATGTTAATTTGTACCAATGTATGAAAAAATGTACAAAAGTATTTACTTTTCATTATCATTTATTTACACTCTTATTCAGCTTTAATGAAGAATCTGTAAAATGATTCTGCGCGTTAATCAAGAAACTACTAAGGTTTTAACACGAAATAAAATTTTAGTAAAGCATATTAGGTACCAGCAATAATTGCTTCCAGGGCTAGAGGTAAAAAAATAAATAAAACACAGCCGCTGGACGATGGATAGATAGATAGATAGATAGATAGATAGATAGATAGATAGATAGATAGATAGATAGATAGATAGATAGATAGATAGATAGATAGATAGATAGATAGATACTTTAATCATAAGGGAAAATTCACATACTCCAGCAGCAGCATACTGATAAAGAACAATATTAAATTAAAGAGTGATAACAATGAAGGTATAACAGACAGACAATAAATTTGTATAATATTAACTTTTACCCCCCCATGTTGAATTGAAGAGTCGCATAGTGTGGGGGAGGAACAATCTCCTCAGTCTGTCAGATGTTGAAGGACGCCAGCCTTTTAAGGAAGGTATTTATAGGTCTGCACCCTTTGCACACAGTCACCTCTGATGATCACAGGGTCCATGGTGGGCCTGGGCCTCCTAAAATCCAACACCAGCTTCTTGGTTTGGCTGGTGTTCAGCTGTAGGTGGTTTGAGTCTCACCATTTAACAAAGTCCTTGATTAGTTTCCTATACTCCTCCTCCTGCCCACTCCTGATGCAGCCCACGATAACAATGTCGTCTGCAAACTTTTGCACGTGGCAGGACTCCGAGTTGTATTGGAAGTCTGATGTATATAACCTGAACAGGACCGGAGAAAGTACAGTCCCCTGAGGTGCTCCTGTGTTGCTGGCCACAATGTCAGACCTGCAGTTCCTGAGACACACATACTGAGGTCTGTCCTTAAGATAGTCCACGATCCATGCTACCAGGTGTGAATCTACTCCCATCTCTGTCAGCTTGTCCCTAAGGAGCAGAGGTTGAATAGTGTTGAAGGCGCTAGAGAAGTCCAGAAACATAATTCTTACAGCACCACTTCCTATGTCCAAGTGGGAGAGGGATCGGTGTAGCATATAAATGATGGCATCATCCGCTCCCACCTTCTCCTGGTATGCGAACTGCAGAGGGTCGAGGGCGTGGCGGACCTGTGGCCTCAGGTGGTAAAGCAGCAGCCGCTCCATGGTCTTCATCACATGTGACATCAGAGCGACAGGCCAGAAGTCGTTCAGCTCACTAGGACATGATACCTTTGGGACTGGGGTGAACTTTTCCAAAGTTTTTCCTGGTGTGGCGGAAGTGCTGCCATTTGCCCCGGAAGCACTCCGGACATCCCTGGCAGATTCATCTGCCATCTTGCCTGGTGTGGCAGAAGTGACAGTTTCCCAAGTCCCCCGAGGTTTACATCACCCCCTGGTGGTGGCCACGGGTCCCAACGGGTTAGAAGCTTTTCTTTTTCTCTCGTGGTCCCCTCATGACCCTGAAGCTATTAATGTCATCTTCCGGTCCTATCAGGCACCCCAGCCGGGTAAGAACCCCAGACATCTGTGACAGGTATATCTTTAATCAGTATGAGATTGATATTGTCTGAGTTCTAGGGAGCTACACACAAAAATTGGGCCTGGTGTAGAATGTTGGTGTTAGGAAGATTGATATAAGAGGGAGACGAATAGGCTCTGAGCCATGTTTATAAAGACTGGGCCAAAGCCCATTCCACCTTCCATGAAAAGGTCTAGTTCATCCTGTCAAATGCCTTCTCTGCATATTGGGAAAAATAGCAGAAGGTGAGGAATGAGTTTGGGCAACATGCGAAACATAAAGCAAGCACTGTACATTGTCAGCCACATGGCGGGACTTAATAAGGTAGTTTGATCAAGGTGAATCAGTTTTAGAATCACCGCCTGCAGCCAACATGCAATATCTTTGCCAGCAGCTTAACACCAGAATTCATTAATGCTAGTGTACAATAACTAGAACAATCAGTGGGATTCTTACCCTGTTTAAGCAATAAGGAAATTAGAGCCAAATTAAGTAAAGGGTTGAGGTGAAATGACAAAAAAGCAGAATTAAGCATCTGGAAGAATTGGGCTGAGAGATGCTTCCAAAAAACAGACAATATGTCAAGGGGGCAAACCATCAGGCCCCAGACATTTCCCAGAACTCATAGAATCCAGGGCTTCTTTTAGTTCATTAACTGATAGGGGACTATCCAGAGCAGAAGTCTCTGACTCTAAAAGCTCCGAGAAGGTTAGGGAATTTAGAAATGAGTTCATATCAGCAGGACCAAAGGGATAGGAGGAAGAGAACATATCAGAACAGAACTGAAAATGTGAATTGTGTCACTGAAGATAATGACAAATACCTTTACAAATGGTTTAAGAGTGTTTTGGTCTAACACTAAAATGCCAAAAAAAAATGTTAAAGTGTGCATTGCCCTAGGGGTAAGTGACAGAGACAGGATCACTGGTGACGAGACTGTTTTTGTATGGTACTTAAGAGGTGGGAAAGTAAACGAGCCATACTTTCAGATGTGTACAGGAAGGACCAGAACAACAGGAGGTTATCTTATTTTGATCATTTTTGTGCTTTGTTTCCCTTCTATGTAGATCAATCTTCTGTGTGTGTGTTCAATGATAAACGCACCATTTTTCATAAACCTAGAGGAGTCCATGCCATTATTTTGGGTGTATAGGAAGGGCACTGCTCTCTGTTCATACTGTTTGATGTAGGCAGTAAATAACAATACAGCGTGAGCATTTTTAACATTCTGTAGCCATGCTATGGGAAGAAAGGAGGAGACCAATAGATGTATTGTCCAGTTTGCCATTACATCTATAGCTGAATGTTGAATCTGAGCCCTGGTGCACCCTCCTGGTTACTTTTCTTGGAGCATTATCATCTACAGACAATTAATGCCTTGAATGTATCTTTTAGTCTTGATACCCTCCACTCCAGAGTAGCTACCTTTAATTTATTTTTATGCTAGAGGATCCTGCTGGATTTCACATACACTCTACAAATTATTGGTTGGTTCTTTCCTTAATTTCCTCTGATCATTGTAGCACTATTCATTATGGAATCTCAGATTACCAAATGCCACATTGAAACATTTTTCCCAGAAGCAGCTTTCTTTCTACCAGACATTTTACTGCACTACATTGCTCCAGCTGCATGTTTTATACAGTATTCTGTTGAGGAAAGATTACGTACCTGACAGAAAAGGATAAGAAGTAACTTATCATAAATGTCAGGAAAGCAATGACATTTATATTAACAGAAGGAATGGGCTTCTCTTTTGCATTCTTCTACTGAGGATACTTTTCAGCATCCAGTGAATGTCAAAAAGCCTAATGATATCATCAAATTGTCTCTGATGCTGACATGTAAAATATTTCATCCAGTACTTATCCCTCCCTCCAGCAATGTTAACCAACTTCTTTATTAGTTTGGCAGCATCGTGCAAAATATCATTTTTAAAGGCCAATGTCAGTGCACCTAGGTTCTAAATTGAAGATGTGCCATGTCACCTTCACACTTGCCTAGCTTGCTTCAATAAAAATAGCGAGAAATATTCATTCATACAGTATACAGCATTACTACTAACTAAAAGGGACAATATTGCTATACAGAACTGAAACATTTACATATACAAATGAAATATATCAAAATAAATCTAGCCATTAAAATGTTTTAATCAGGAAATAAAGAATTTTAATAACCAGATTTGAAAACCATAAAATAATTTAGAACCCAAAGACCTGTTTTTGCTTATACTTATGCAAATATTATTTATTAGTTTAAAAATGCTGTTATTTGTATACCAAGTTTCAAACCAGCAGTCTGTAAAATCTGCTATAAATCACATTCCCACTATACATTCTTAGTATATTCTTATGTATTCTTTTTTGCATACAGATGAGAAGTTTCTCTTTAATACCACAGATTTCTGCAAATAGGTATCATTAGTCCTGAAATGTAACAATAAGGTAGACTCTTCATTATCGGCCAGGAAGTCCAATTTAACCTCTATGCTGGACACCTTTTCCAGGCGTTTAACTTTAACTGCTGGATTAACATAGTTTCAAATTCTAACATTACGCATTATGGAGTCACCAATTATGAACACTTTATTGTTCTCAGTCATTACAGACTCGCTTCTGAGTGCTAAGAATCTGTTCTTAGTCTGAATTGGTGACCTGGGAGAGGAGAGACAAAGTTGCTATTCTTAGACTCCCTTCTCACTGTTTACCACTCACCCTTTTTTCTTTAAAAATATTTTTTTACAGGCTAAATTCAATTCCATATGCCTTGTGTTCTTTAAAAAATGAGAATTTTGAAGGTGGTAGATTAAAGCAAAGCTATATATCTTTAGACCAATTTGAATGGATGTTAATAATCCATAATATTTGGTCCTGAAAGCAATGTCTTCCTCATAGATACAGGTATTAGCTTGCAAAAATGATGACAGATGTTCAATATGACTTCTGAGGCACCTTGTCTGTAATTATCAGGACAAACAACACCTGAGACTCATATTTGAGCCTTGCAGTTCTGTGATGTTCTGCCTACACCAAAAAGTAAACTAATTCTGTCTTGAAATGGAAAAGGTCACTGTGGCATTGGCAGCTATTTGTTACTGTAGGAAGCAAGAACATATGCCCAACCAAAAAGCTTATTTGACGTGATAAGAGCCAAAACATGTTTTTCATTCCAACAAATATGCATTCTATATTAAATACTTGGACAACCCTAAAGACTTTCAACAAGCTTGATATGTTATTAAATAAGACTAACAACAAGCCCCTAAAACTTTCAGTAGCATTTATTTACTTTGGCTCTAACCAGGTGCTTTGACATATAAGTTAAGACACTGGGTGATAACCGTATGGAAAATACCAAAGATACCTGGAAGGGCACTACTGGATGCATGTGAATTGTTACTGGATTTCCAGGCTGGTTGTAGATTATGTAAAATAAGGGCTATGTTTACATAAATGGTTACTGAAAACTATACCCATTTGCTAACATTGACTTTTTAGTTTGTCTCATTTAATCTGAAGTCATATGTTTTACACTCATGGGACGCTGACCAAGCTGTCAACTGTTTAATTAAAAGCTGGCTCAGACAGGGAATGTGTCTGCCAGAGAGAACCCGAAGAATCAAACAGGTGGTAAGTATTATTTTTGTAATGGCTAGTGGATGGTTTCATGCCCAAATGGGAGCTTAGGGACATTTAAAATTTTTCTTCCTCAATGGATTATGGCACCCCCAGCAACAGCTGCTCGCACCCCAAAGTAGATATATACAGTAATCCCTCGCTATATCACGCTTCGACTTTCGCGGCTTCACTCTATTGCGGATTTTAAATGTAAGCACATCTAAATATATATCACGGATTTTTCACTGGTTCGCGGATTTCTGCAGACAATGGGTCTTTTAATTTATGCTACACACTTCCTCAGTTTGTTTGCCCTGTTGATTTCATACAAGGGACGCTATTGGCGGATGGCTTAGAAGCTACCCAATCAGAGCATGTATTACATATTGACTAAAACTCCTCAATGCTATAAGATATGCATCCCGCGCGGAGCTTGATCGTTTGCTTGTCTCTGCCTCTATCTCACCCTCTCTGACATTCTCTGCGCCTGACGGAGGGGTTGTGAGCAGAGGTGCGGTTTGCACATAAGCTGTTTGCCTAGTGGATACGGACGCACCTCTAAGAAATGCCGCTTTATCGCGGTGCTTCCAAAAGCACACTTATTGATTTTTTGATGGTTTGCTTTAATCTCGCTCTCTCTCACTCTCTCTGACTTTCTCTGCGCCTGACGGAGGAGATGTGAGCAGAGGGGCTGTTTGCACAGAGGGGCTGTTTGCTTAGAAGATACTGACGCTCCTCTAAAAAATGCCGCAGCAAACTTAAAAGCACACGTATTGATTTTTTGATTGTTTGCTTTTCTTTGCGAGCGCTCTCTCTCTCTGAAATTCTCTGCTCCTGAAGAGAAGACCTACTGCATTTGCATTCTTTTAATTGTGAGAAAGAACTGTCATCTCTGTCTTGTCATGGAGCACAGTTTAAACTTTTGACTAAAGGGTGTTATTTCATGTCTAGAGGGCTCTAATAATGTTAACAGTGTGGGATAGTTTATAAGGGCTTAAAATATATAAAAATAACTACACAAACATATGGTTTCTACTTCGCGGATTTTCATCTATCGCGGGGGGGTTCTGGAACGCAACCCCCACGATCGAGGAGGGATTACTGTACTGCATTGGAGCAAAATATGCTACCATCCAGACAACTTTTTCAGGAAGTCCTAGTATATTTTAGTATGACAATGCCAAACTGCATTCTGAACTATCACAGCAGCATGGATCTGTAGTAAAAGAGTGTGAGTACTTAAACTGACATGCCTGCTGTCCAGATCTGTCACCCACTGAAAACATTTGACGCATTAGGAACCAAAAAATGAAACAAAGAACACCATTTAACTATTGAGCAGCTGAAGTACCAAGCAAGAACAGGTCAACATTTCAGGCTGAGGAAGACCCGAGCCCATTGTTCTTTGAAAGACAAGTGCTGGAGGAGGACCTCCCGAATTCTCATGTCACCATTGGGACCAATCAGAGGGAGGAGGGGGCATTGGAGGACTGAACCACCTTCTACGAAGCAGGGAAGAGAATGGACGATGTGTTTTAGATCTCCACAAATGATTGCCTACAAGAGGGGTCAACGAAGTCCATTGCAAAAGACTCCTGATGGAGCTGGAGCAGGAGATGCTTGAGCTTGATGGCTTCTGGCCATCAGGCAAGGATGAGCGAATCCCAAGTACACCGCCGCCCAAAATAAATAACCTGCTCTCGGCTATATGGGACATGAAGATCATTCTCAAACCTGTACAGTCTTTATTACAGTTAATCGGTCTGCTGAGGCAGGCAGTAGAGAGGCTTGAGATGACAGATGAAATACCCCTGAAAGTGATGCGGGAGTACCTGAAGAAGTTCAGCTCTAGACTGTCCACCCACACAGAGGCAGCAGTACAGGTGAGTACTTCCTGTACTGTGTAACAAAGATAGCCAAGAGACATCAAAGGTTTGGGGCAGCCACCCGTATAATTTGCCCTGGCTGCAAATGGGTATTTTTTGTGAGTTTAGTTCAGGTTAAAATCCAAATCAGAACTGATTTTAGTATGATAATATCTCAGCTTTAAAGGCCATGACAGTAAGTGATGTCATCTGTACCGGAACTGGAAGTGATGTCATCAGGACCGGGAAGTGACATCTACAAGATCAGAAGTTGCGTCATCCATGGCACTGGTATTAGAAGTGACTTCATCAATAGCACTGGCACCTAGTAAGATTTCCCATGGTAGTCTGCAGAGGATGGAGAGAGAAAGTTAGTATATCTCACCACCCCCTGGTCTGGCGTAGGTACTATTATTACTTAGGTCCTCTAGCTGCCTCCCAATCCCATGTGTGTGATAACCATATCTAAAACCAGCGAATTGTCCCTGGATGTGATGTCTGAAGGGAAATGAGTAGCCGGAAGACCAACAGTAGACATGGGTTTAAAGACCAATTGCGCGGTAGAGACGGAAATGGCCACGGCAAATGTAAGGGGTCTGGGTGTCTGTGTCGACACCCAGACTGTCCTGCCTCAGATACTACTGGCAGTCACCCACAAGTCAAAAGTGGTGCAGACACGTGGGGGCTTTCTTTCTGCCATAAAAGGATACAGACTGTCGCTGCACCCCAAAACAAAAGGAAGATCCGGAAAAGGAAGACCAGGTCTCCAAACAGTGTGGAGAAGGGCCTCTTTTTGAAAGAGCAGATAGAAGCACCAACATCGGCTGAGCATGAGGTGCAGCAGATCTTCCTGTCCTGCTTCCATGTCCATACAGCACGGGGGCGACAAGGGAAGCAATGTTGTTATGAGTGCTATAACTTCAGCCACGGCTGGAGGCGCTGTATGTTTAAGAGGCCAGTAAATGTCAAGAGATGATGCTGGCGCATGCCCCTCCTTCCTGTTTTGTCTTTTCAGGGCGGAGCCATGGACCAAGTCACATCGACTCCCCGTCCTGGAGGAAGACAGCCCTCATGGGACAGGCTACTTTGCCCCATAAGGCTCAACTGAGGGAGGGGCACAGTGGCAGAGGGCCAGGAAACCCCTATAATGGAAGGTCCAGGGAAGGGTGCATATGCAGACCATTACCTCCCCCAGAGTGCTAGAGGGAGGCCTTTTGGCGTGCAGTAGTGCCACAGATTTGGAGCATGGAAGCTCAACCCTGCTGGTATTTGTGGCCACTGCCATGGGGTGCTTGGAGAACTACTGAGCCCTTGTTTGCAACAATACCACCCTACCTGGAAGGGCTGCCAGAAGTAGGTCAACGAACACCTATAGCACCTCCAGGTGCCTTATAAAAGGAGCCAGCAGCCATTACTCCAAGAAAAGAACCTGAGTCGGGAGGAAGCGGATGAAGCTTGAGGGAAGAGTGGAAGTGAAAGAACGTGAGAGAAAAGGACTGTGGTGCTCTGGGGAGTGAAGAAAAGCGCTTCTCCAATTTTGAATAAACAGGTGCTGTGCAATATTTGTGTCTCTGCCTGTCTGTGTAAGGGTTGGGGCAGCTGGTGTGCCACTATATATATGTTGTTATTTGGAACACCTATTAACCATTACTTTATGCAAGTTTTATAACATACACAGATATCTGTTACCACTTTTTTCTTTTTATGTGTCTGCAACATGATAAAGAACCAGACACATGTTAGCGTGTAGCATTCTTGTGGCTTCTTTGACTCCCCTCCAGAACCGATGGTCCTCTATCACTTTAGAACATAGAACCTTCTATGCACTGGACCAAAACAGCATTTAAAATAATTTTTCTAAGCTAAGACTTATCTTTCTTTGCCTAAAGAATATTTTAGGTTTCTATGTCAATTACGGTAAACTCTTTGCAGCCCAACCTTTATCATTAGTCTTTAGGTCTCCACACAAAGCAACAAAATACCTATGACTCTGTGGCATCTTGTGGGAGGTGTAACATGAGTTTGGGAGACCTGGAGCTGCTGCTGAGTGCAATATGCTTCCTGTATTTGTGCAGTGAGAATTGTGCTGGTATAATTGCCATCTAGTTAGAATCTTCAACGCAGCTTGCAAATTCATATAATTAGTCTGAATGAGCGATGAAACACTAATGTGGGGGAGATATAAAATGACAACTGATGAAAATCCAGCAGGAGATTCTTTAAAATGTCTAAATGTGCCGAGAGTGGATAACCACTGCAGTGATTAAATTTATACGATTAAAAATGTATTCATACCTAAATGCTTATTAATTATTAAATCATGTGGAATTTGTTCTCATATTCACAAAGCCCAGGTTTTCTGTCTGTTTTCCCTGCACACCTCAAGCTTTATGTGTGTGTGAATGCACTCGCTCATCTTACAGAGGATGGCAGGTTTGAAATATGCATAGAGAAAGAAAAGGTGAATTGAAGCAGGAACAAACATGGAGGTACAAAGAAGGGCATACTTGTGAGCACACACCAAGCCTATTTAATATGACCTGCTTTCTATGTTTCCTCTGTATAGAGGAATATTTCAGACAAAATGAAATACACAAATAAATAAATGCATTATGAAATATTTTTGTTGCTTATTTCTTTTTGAATGTAATTATTTCTTTATTGTTTATTTCAGTGACACCACATGCAACATGAAATATGCCTAAAAATGAAAACTGTTAATTTCACTTGTCAAAGCTGAGAGTGAGCACTGTTTTTTGATTGGTGAATTGTTGGTATGGTCTACATTAATCTTCAGCCATGAAGTCCAACCTTCATGGGCATATATTTCAGATGCATATTCCTAAGAGGATGATGAATTCAAGTCTTCTTAAATTAAATCGGCTCCTTCATTCAGTAATTCTGGGCAACCTTTTCTTGCATTCATATCTGCTATGAACATGCACAGTCACAACTCTGAGCATGCACTTTGCTTGCATTGTGAATTTTGCGGCTCATAGACATGTGCAAGGTTGTAACTGAATACATTCTCTCTATCAACAATTCACCAAAAAAACTAGTGGTAGAACCCACCTTCTCAACTTTGATGGATGAAAATTATAGTTTCCATTTCAAGGTGTATTTCATGTTGTATGTAGTGTCACTGAAATAAATAACTTGAACTTTTCTTGGTTCTGTGGTGTGCAAAAGAGTTTGAACTGGATTCCTTAAGACAGTGTTAAGAAAGGCAGGGGGATATCAATGCTCAGGAAACAAACAAAATAACAGCAGGATTCGTAAGTGATGCTTCACAGCACAGGAGCAGTCTCTCAGTGGGACTTAGTCAAGTCATCTTTAGAGTCTCAGAATCCTTCAGCAACTGTTCTACTGTAGAAATCTATAAGTCAGAAGCAATTGTTAAAGATGAAAATCATTTAAAAGCAAGCAAAATATGCTTTTTGTACATTTAATTAAAAAAAGAAAAAACAGGCAAAGGCAAAATAAAATAGATTTGTTGGGATTTAACTGACAAAAACTTCACCAGTAGTCACTGGTGAACTTGAGCATGAGACTCAAATTGAAAAAGCTGCACAAACCCTTGCAGTATCGTGCTGAATACAACTGACAGGGTTCAAATAATTATTCTGCTGATGAATAATATTCATAATAACCTTGATCAGGCATTTAAAATGACATTACAAGTGACTATCATACTGTGCAAAGGGGTTGATTATCAAGAAATACATAGAAATCATGTCCATTCATTGGAACCAATTGTTCTAACACTTTAATAAAAAGTTAAATATCATTTAGAACATCATTCAGAATTATTATTCTGAAATTAGATACATTTCTTAAGTTTCTATGCAAAAAAATGTGCTTTGAATTAAACAAATGTTTCTCTTAGTGTATTACCAATAAATACGAATACATTATGATGTCATTCTGCATATTCCTCCCACTGATAATGCCACCTGAGTAAATTAATTGACCTGTATTCATACTTTCCTTTCGTGCCTTAACACTAGAATCCCTGAAGCCTACGAAAAAACTAATTCTGGCCCACCTTAAATTCTTCTGAGTGATGTTCTTGGTAGAGCATTCTCGTGAGTTTACCAAGCACTGTGGCTTGTACCTTAATTGTTGTAAATATTTTTTTTTCTTCTTGGATGTATTTTGATAAATATCTCTGGTTTAGCTGGTGGAGGTATTTAATATTTTTGTTGGTAAACCCTGTACGATACACTGGAGGAGCTGCTTCCTGACTTGGAGGAGCCGTTTCCTGTGGTACTTGGTCCAGCGTTCTCGTGAGTTTACCAATCACTGCGGCTTGTGCCTTGATTGTTGTAAATATTTTTTCTTCTTGTGTATATTTTAATAAATATCTCTGGATTAACTTTGATGGAGGTATTTATTGGGTTGTGGTCAGTGGTGCACTGTTTATTTTTTTTTATATACACTTTTTTCTTTTTCTGTATTTTGAATATTTTTGTTGGTAAACCCTGTACAATACATTGTTTGGAAGAGCTGCTTCCTGACTTGGATTACTGTGGAGGAAGACAACTTTATTTTTGTTTTTGTGTATATATGGGTTTCACTAGTTAGTGTGTGTGTCCTTTGTCATTTTGGACTTTCAGCCAGCACTGTAAATACTGTATATTATCATCACTTTATAACTGTTTTTGCATGTCCTTTGTGGTATTGGACTTTGTTATTGATATCTACAGTATATATTCTGCACAACATTATTTTTTTATTTTTATTGTGCACCTGTAAATAAAATCTCACTTTATTTTTGCAAAACCCAACCCTTTTGTGTCTCCCTGTCTTACACTACGATTCTGGTCACGCTCAGTCACACATACTAGACACCTTAGAGTGTAGTCCATTTCCCACCACATTGGGTGTCACACATACAGTACATATCATAAAAAGGTTTACTGACATATGAAAGGTAGTTTTTGTATTTAAAAACCTTAGTTTCATGGAATACATCTTTATAACCTATTTTTGACTATATTATACATTTTTCTTCTATAACAAAAAGGAGAGCGAAGATAAAAAACAGCAGACCTTCAAAGTAACTCTGCTTATGTGGTAGGTATTTGCTGCAATACAAATATTTAATATTAAACAAATGTACAAATAGACATCAGTCCTTATGCATGGCTTGGTTTCTTAGTCTGTGAAAAGTGAGCTTTATATTAGAAGGATCTGTCCTTTGTTGAAGCTGGGTCATGAATGAAAGCAGCTGGATAAGAAGAGATGGGACATCCAGAAGATAAATAGAAGTGATGTCAAACTGCATTGTCCATTCCAATGACAAAGATGGAAGAAATGTTAATGACTGCATCACTCCTTTCTTTTTCCTTTCAGTTATATAGTTTTTAATGTTTTAACATTTTTAACGAACATTTAATTGATTCAAACAATAATAAAGGAATGATGCAACTTTAGGTATGTTAAAAAGGTGGAACAGTTTTCCAAGGTTTTATCTACTTTCCAACAAGTGTATCATAAACTCTCAAGCTACCGCACTAACTGTTGAATTAATAGAGAGTTGCTCAATTAGCTCACATTGTGGAATACTCCTCATCCCTTATCTGCTGTTTTCATCTAACATCCCAAAGATGTGATTTCACATGAGCCTTGTGACAGATACTCACAAGCTTTGGCATATCACAACCTAAATATGATTAGGTAAAATGGAAAATAAATGAATGGATATACTAATCAATTTAGTATTATGCAAGATCATGGCTTAGCACTCTTGTCTTATGGCTCCAGAGTGCTAGGTTCAAATCCGTATCTTTTTAAATTTGTACATTCTCCTTGTGTTCAAAGGACTTTTCTTTTCTTCCTGTGAGGTTTCTCCCATATCTCAAACACATGCAGTGTAAGCAGACTGATAATCTGAACTTCCCTCATATAAGTAAAGGTGGAAATGTGAGTGACTTTACCCTGCAATGCACTGGTGCTGGCCTGGTTTATGTGCTTCTAGAATAGACTTTAGGTTCAGTTGTAATTCTGTATTGCAACAAGGAAGCTGGTTTATCTGCTACTAGAATAGATTTTATGCTCAATTGTGATTTTATATTGCAACAAGGAAGTTCAGAAAAAGAATTAATAAATTAATTTTATATTTTAAATTGGGCAGTCCAGTTACAATGCTGGGAGGATGCGCTGATAGCATGTTGCCAGAAATTTCTCAGAACATCAGGATTTAGGGTTGCATTAAACACTAGAACATCAAAACCATCTACACGAGAACAGGTCATTCAGCCCAACAAAGCTCCCCAATCCTATCCACTTAATTTTTCTGAAAAAAACATCAACTAGAGTTTTGAAAGTCTTTAAAGTCTTATTGTCTACCACACTATTTGTTAACTTATTCCAAGTGTCTATGGAAAAACCTCCTAATGTTTGTGTGAAATTTACTCTTAACAGGTTTCCAACTGTGTCCCCATGTTCTTGTTGAACTATCTTTAAAATAAGAGTCTCAATTAACTGTACTAATTCCCATCATATTTTGAAACACTTCCATTATGTCACTTAATCTTCTTTTGGTTAAACTGAAAAGGCTCATCTCTTTTAATCCTTCTTCAAAATTCATCCCCTGGAATAAGCCTAGTTGCTCTTCTCTGGAACTTTTCCAGCACTGCTATGTCTTTTTTTTTGTAGCCTGGAGACCAAAACTGCGCAGAGTACTCCAGATGAGGCCTCACCAGTGCATTACAAAGCTTGAGATTTACTAGGATTATACTATGGTATGGTCTGGTAACATCTGTATTACATTAAAAATGAATAAAGTGGTAAAGGCTCTCTGTCCAAAAGGAAATGTGATCAGACTCTGGAATCTATAAGTAGACAGAAAAGCTTTTGAAAGGAGAGAAAATAGGAGAACAGGAGAACAAAGCTGACTCATTTACTGCAAATCTGTTAGGGATCCCCAAACCTGATTAAAACTGATGTTTTAATGTTCTGTTTAATGCAGTCAAATGTCATCCTCTCTTATTATAATTATTAATAAAACACATGGGATATCTCTGTCTCACATTTAGGCCGAACACCACAACTATGAAAAATATGAATTCACTTTATTTTTCCATAGATGCACTTAAATCAGCTTTCACTACTCTTTTGTTAAGAAATGTAGTGATAGGAAACAAATAATCTAGTTTGTTCATAAAATAAATACATAAATAATACATTGTATATATACAGTATAGCGCCTTTCCCATGCTCAAGGCACTTAATATAAAAGAGGGTTGACATATTTTCATGATTCAGAGTTACAAAACATGATGAATGGGGTTTAAGGCCCACAAAAGGCTTCACTGACCAGGTCAAGCCTCCTATTCTTGCCCTGGACCCCAACAGAAAAATATATTTAAAAAAAACAGTAAATCCAAAAACAATGGTTAATATTTATAATTCCAATGGACTTCAATGTGCTATGCCTGTGCTCTTCTTTTTCTTCTTCTTAGTTTTTCTGGTGGTTGGAAGACCAATGTAAAGGTGCATCACCACCACCTAATGAGCAGGAGTGTGGATCAGAGACTCAGCAAGCATACGCTAACAACATGTCTGAGTTCTCCTTCTGCTTTGCCCTGAATAGCCAGATGTAGGTCTGAGACATGGTGCTGTCAGGGTCAAACCTAGAGACATAAGAACATTTAAAGCAGAGATCTCAAACTCCAGTCCTGTTGGGCCACACTGGCTGCAGGTTTTCATTCTTTCCCTTTCCTTAATTAGTGACATGTTTTTGCTGCTAATTAGCTTCTTTTGAATTTATTTTAATTGACTTGTTTTTTAAGATTTGTTCCCCAGAATTTCTTCATCGTTCCTCTGAATTGCTTTGTTTCTTTCCCTAAACAGAAATGAAATATGAAGTGAGTGAGACAACAGAAGACCAACTAAGTGAGGTCCTCAAACTCCAACCAATTTCACTCCAACCAGTTGCTTAATTAGGAGCTGAGTCTTATTGTTAATTAAATTCATTCTTTAACTCTCATTGTGCAATAGCATATGTTTTCAAAATTGTCAATTTTATCTTTCTTTTTCTAAGAGCATTGTTAAAATGTTTTGGGGATCTGAGCAAATCAACATTCCTCAGCCGTGCGTAGAACTCACACTATAACATGGCGTAAGCACAAAAGCCGAAATGTGGTTACGCACAGAAAAATCCAGATGCAGGAATCTGTGCGTACTCCAACTTCCACGTTCTTCCGCTACATAAATCCCGATCAGTGTGAAAAGTAACGCTCGTGCATGTGCTTTATGTAATGCCTCAACTCCTCCCAGAATTACACTTCTTTAAATATGCAAATGAATATAAATCGCTCTTAAGCTCAGCCTTCTGTGAAAAGACAATGGGAAAAGCACGGGGGAAAATATAAGAATTTCAGCGAATACCAAGTGGAGGCAAAGGAAAAACATACTATTTGTTCAATTAAACCGTGGTATAAACAACAAAAGGAAGTTAATTGAGTGACATAGCGTGTTGGAGAAACTTGAAAGCTCACGTTCACAAAATCGCACAGTGCCAAAAAAAAAGTCACATATCAAAGTCGCCGTGAAAAGGCGAGTTGTAGCCCACTGTCTTAGTGTCATATTAAAGCTTATTAGGGTACAGAGAAAAAAAAGGCACACAGTGGGGAAAAAGCATGAGATGTCAACTTCAATCTCGACATTTCCACTTTAATCACGTAGTTTATTTTATCATTAAAGTAGAACATCCTAAACTTCATCTTAAAATTGTTTAATTAACCAGTTTCTCAAATCACATCGTAATTAAAGTAGCACGTTAAATGCTTTGTTTTGTATTTGATCTTCTATGTGCTCTATGTGTGTGAATTACTGCTTGCTTCTTAAACTGGCTCTCTTCCTCAAACTGGTCACAGAATCCATTACATTCGTGATATTACAGCTCTCTGAATAACTAAAATACTGAGATGTATACGTGATATCATTTTTATAATGATAGGAGTTAAAGCACGTTATTAAACATGGCTTTCACAGTGCAGTGATTGTGTGCTACCTTCGATGAAATAATTTATTGCAGCAGTACTCTGGGGCGGCTTTAGGCTTGTGGTGGCACTGGGCAGAGGAAAAATTGATGGCTTCTTCGCCCGCCAATGTCAGTAAGGTAGCTTATGCACGGTGGATGGCCATGTCCGTTGCAGACGCTGCATAGCCGCCTCGTGCTCATGACACAAGCATTTAACTTTTGCCGAAATTTGTTGCTGCATTTTTAGCTGTGTTGTTATTTTCTCTTTCTGTTTTATATTCAATATATATTGGCGTAGCCGTCACTGCAGTCCTTGCTTTTCTTTCCCCAAATACCCAATCACCACACAATCAGCTCTGTAATAGAAGTTAAGTCATCTGTAAGCTTAGAGCGCTTCTTCAAAACGTTTAAGGAACATTGAAATATCTTCGTAGTACATGTTTAATTATTCTATCCTTCACGACACTCCCAGTGAAGAATATAGATTATTTAAATGATGTTAAAGTTTTATCTGTATAATATAATAAACATCTTTTGCTGCATTTCATCTTAAAAATGATATCGTCATCATATGTAAATACGTGTCCGTACAGGAAAGGCTTTGAAACGTTTTGCTGTGGCTGAGGCAGCGTGCGCTTGAAGCTGTACACCGATAATTCTCTTTCCGATCAGATATAGTGATATAAATACTCCGAGTGGTGCAGTGAGAGTAATATGGAAAAAGATGATCCGCTGTGGCAACTCATAACGGGAGGAGCTGAAAGAAGAAGAGGAAGGTGCAGTGAGAGTAACAACACTAAAGCAGTTATGGTATTTGGAATACTATGGCTATTCCCTGGACCATTATATTGTTACAAGTTAATTATAATCAGATGCGTTACACTAATAAACAATATGTGGTTAGTTTCAGTGTATTTATAAAGCCGCATCAGGAAAATAAGGTGTAACCATATAGGAACAGTAGCATTGCTTTGACGCTGGGTCCCGCCAGTCTGCAAAACTGAGCGGAGAACTTGTGTATGACAGGGTATGAGGTACCGTGGAAAAGTGCGTGGCTTTACGCCAAGTGTAGGTTTTATACATCGCGATTTGAACGTGGAAAAGTTCTTATGCAACTCCATTAAGGTTTGGACAATACATTACTCACTAGAGTAGAAAATACACACCAGCCTCTTGTTGAAGGCCACAGCAATAGGGTTTCTGTTACGAAGATGAAGTGGCTTCAGTGTTGCTGTGGGGAGCTAGTGCTGATGTTTGGTTATAAAGGAAGCAATTGCTTCTTAGAGGCAGATGAGCCTAACTGTTTGGTTAATAAATAGTGAAGTGTTTTGCCCATTTAGGTTCAGTAACTTTCAGTTATGAATATTTTTCTCATTGACTAATGCCAGAAATAGTATCATTGTATACTGATTATTAGATAGAAATCTAGAGATGGCATGCCAAAAAGGCAATTGTAGCAGAGAATCACATTTTGAGTTATGTTAAGTTTATGGTTTAAGAACAATGTAAAAAAAAATAGAATAGAGCCATTTTGTCCTACACATATATCTGTTGTTTGTTTTCAGGCGCACTGAAAGACAGCAGAGTATTTTGATTGAGTCACTTGTGTTGCGTACTCCCTTCCTTGTTTATATTAGCTGTTTCCAGCATTGTCTATTATTCATTTGTTTTTCTGCGTCTGCTGTTTAGAAACAAATACGAATGTCTTGCAATGCTGCATCTCCAAATATTTGTATATTTTGATTCATACATGGGTGGCATTGGTGGTGCAGTGGTAGCGCTGCTGCCTCGCAGTTAGGAGACCCAGGTTCGCTTCCTGGGTCCTCCCTGCGTGGAGTTTGCATGTTCTCCCCCTGCAGCATGGGTTTCCTCACATAGTCATGCAGGTTAGGTGCATTAGTGATCCTAAATTGTACCTAGTGGGTGTGTGTGCTCTGCAGTGGGCTGGCACCTTGCCCAGGGTTTGTTCCTGCCTTGCGCTCTGTGGTGGCTGGGATTGGCTCCAGCAGACCCCCGTGACCCTGTGTTAGTTGAGAATATGACATGACATGATTTGTATATTGAATCAGTGTTTTTAATTAATAAGGTAGTTTAATTGAGCCACAAACTGTATAGTTTAATGACAATCATACAAAAAGTATGATTACCTAAATATAAATCTTCATGAATCAACACATGGTTAACATATCAATAAGAACAGTTTCCTGGTGTTCTTTGATGCTTTTAAACTTTCTAATCAACTCTTCACACTAGGGCAATGCCATTTTTAGACATTTTTCTTTGGCATCCCGCTGAATCTACAGTGTGTCAGGTTATTAGAGAGTGATGATGGACAATATTTTTCAAGTCCTGCCACAGACTTCTTATTCGAATACACGTGAGGTTTTTGACTGTGCCACTCAAGGACATTCATTTTTGTGTTGTTTTTTTTTTATGCCAGATCTATGTGGCCTTGGGTCACTGTTCTCATAAGAGTGAAGTTTTGTCCTAGTTTTAACTTTTAACAGACTAAAAGATAATTTTCTTGTAAGAAATGCCATACTTTTGGTGTACAAATCCCAAGTTATAAATTTCACTTTGGTTGTTTTTATTTCTATAGCAAACTTTGCTGAGGTTAGCTCAGAGCACTACACATACTATCAAAGGCAAATTAGCATTGGGATTACAGTAAATTTAGAAATAATAAACCTCATAACTGGAATTATATAATAATATATGGTGAATGATATATTTATTATGACAATGGCAAAGTGTTAGTGGGAGAGAGAAAACAAATCAAAGTGTAATATAACATCTGGAGAAAATATATTTCTAAGTCCCCAAGGAAACTTCAATGTCCACCTACAGTCAGGAGCTAAACCCAGGGCTTCTGTCAGTTTCTAGCAGTATTTTAATGTGTGGTATTCAGTAGGAAGTCAAATGATGCTATCAGTCTGAGATGGTGCCATTTCTCTCATCATCAAGAGCTCATAGCCAAGTGCATGTAATTTAGCCAGGTGGAACTGGGTTCTGGGAAAAAATGTCAATTAAATTTGTTAGTAGTAGCCATCAGAATGCAAGTTTGTAATGAAAGGTTTAATTGCCTATAATAATTATAACATAATATGCATAACAATCTTAAGCCCACTTAATGGGTTGTGGCAAGAAAACTGTGCTGCCTCTAGCCAAACTGGGGTCCTAACTGAAATGTTCTTGGGGCCTCCGCACACCCACCTGAATTTCACTACATTAGTATTTCTTATTACAACTCTAATTTAAAGAATAAATATATAAATACATAATAAATCACATCACAAATCTAACTTTAACTTTTAATGTCAAATACAAATGCTTTTTTAAAAATAATCTAAACCTGAAAGTAAATGTCTAGAGGTTCTTTGCATATTACAACAGCACATGTCTACATTTTCTGGAGGCAAGTTCATCTATTATATAATCACATAACAGCTTCTGTGCAAAATCTGAGTCAATGCTTTTGAGAGCCAAACTGCTTATATGTCACTGTGCCGTGGATGACTTCAAGTATTTCTTGATGAGGTTAAATTTTGAAATACTGGTAACTGGAATGGTTGCTGCAAACCCATAGATTTGGATTTCAGTGGTATTCAATGACAATGATATACCAATTGATTTGTTAGCTTTATAAATGAGGGACTAATTGGTAATAATAATAATAATAATAATAATAATAGCAGTCCAGAGTATAAATATGCTGTTACTCTTTGTTACTTCATATAGCCAACTGTATCACTTGTGACATGATATAACAACAACAGAAGCAATTTTAATACTAGCACTACTACTGCTAATAACAATAATAACGATAATAATATAAAATACAAGAAGTACTATTACTACTAATATATAAAATATTAATAGTAATGATAATGAAATAAAAACTGCTACTATTACTACTACTGAACATACTCAATAAACTTTTAATGCAGTAAATACAGGGTCAAATTGTATCAGAATAATTCGATATTCAAAAAACAAACATGCGAATATATGACCTACACACCTGAATTTATCTAAACTTCATTTTGTTCTTCCAGTGACAACAGATAGCAATTAGGCATTAACTGAATCAGTAATGTTAGCTACCAATAAAATTAACCAACAGTCAAAGTTAATCCAAGCTCATTTCTCTTTTTGTATGTCAAAGTTGCTTGCGGGATGCTTTTCCACAATTCAGCCAATAAATAACTAGTAAGCAAGAGAGACTGTGTGTAAATAAAATTTACAACCATCGTCTACTATGCAACAACACTTAGAGCACTTCATATGTCAACTAACGTTAGCAGTCTTTAACAACATGTTGAGGTCCTGTAGTCTGTATAGTGGTAATAAATAATACAAAACCATGTGACAGCTAGGTACAACAACATCAAATAATATCTGTTAAACACTCGATATTAAAACTATTACGCGTAATGCTATTGTTGCTCCATTAGTCCAGGAAACTGTTAGCTTTAGTATAGTGGCAATAAATGTAACGTTAGCTACATTACTAGAAGTTAGGCAAATTTAGGTTTCTAAACACAACTACAAATGCACCACGAGCTGCTTCTTCATGCTTTTGTGTTTTTTTCTGCATGTTGTTGGCTCTGCATTTTTGATGGAAAATTATCATAACAGGTGACTGCCAATGATGTTCATTTAACGATTAATGAAACAATGATAACCCTAATAGATTCTTGCTGCGGACCTCCAGAGCTCTGTTTCGTTGAAGAAGTTGGAGCTGTACATTATATTTGAGTGTTGCTATGCGATATGCCCAGTTACACTGTGGTTAAGGTTAGGGTTGTGAGAGGAGTTATGTGACTCAATTCAAGTAAACCAAGAAACAAAAATAGGCTCCTGCCATGGGTATCCTGACCCCGTGCACAGTGTGTGATCTGCATATAAGGAGGGGCGGCTCTGCTGGAAACAGTCCTGGATGGGGTGCCAGCGCATTGCAGGTGCCACTGACCCATAAGTATTCACTCTCACAGGAAGAATTTATTAAAGCTGATTAAAAAAAATGGAGTACCCAGAGAAAAATCCATACAGACACATGAAGAATGTGCAAACACCACGCAGACAGTGCACAGCCATTGGACTGAAACCCTGAACGGTAAACCTCTGAGGCATTAGGACTACCCACTGATCCACTGTCACCCCACAGTAATTTTACTTATCCTTTAAATTTAAAAATTGTTTTAATCTTTTGAACGCTGAGTATACTCATCTAATGTTAATGTGTTCATTGTAAGTTATTTTACAAAATGTTCGAATAGCTTTAATAAATGTATACATTTAAAAAAGTAATATAAAAAACAAAAGTCTAATAATGAAAAAGAATAATAAGTTTTTACCTAAAAAAATAATAAAGTGCAACTGGATTTTAAAATAAAAACAGAATGCCTAAGAAAGAAAAAAAAATAGCTTCAGAAACACCAAGAATAAAAAGTCAAAAGATGGTGTCAAGTACTTCAATAAAAAGTTTAGGAATATGCTGATACATTACCTACAGCAAACTACTTCTTAAATCTCATTCACTGTGCACATCAGCTGCCAGCAAGGTCGGCAAAAACAGCAGTTTAGCTGAAAGAATACATGCACAAGCCTGACAAGAGACACAAACCCATAACAGTGTAGTGACACAAACAAACATGGAGACAACAGCCAAGTTCCTGCAGGGTATAATAATTAACAATGAATAATTAACCCAATAACGATAAATTAATCACTTACAGTAGCTAATTCCAGTAACAATGTAACTACATACTGCCACATTGGTTGTCTGGAAGGCAGTAAATGGCTGAAAATATATAACAATTTGTACTGAAAGGAAAGTGTTATTTATCACATTTGAAAATGAAAGTGCTGAACAGCAGGACATGTCATGTTTTGCTAAAACATGATTACAGCATGACAGTTGACCGGTGATCAATACACTAAAAAATTAAAATATGGACTTTTTCATATTTATCCATACATCCATCCATTATCCAACCCACTATATCCTAACTACAGGGTCACGGGGGTCTGCTGGAGCCAATCCCAGCCAACACAGGGCGTAAAGCAGGAAACAAACCTCCGGGCAGGGTGCCAGCCCACCACATTTTTCATATTTATCATATTGAAAGTCTGTATTTGCATTAATAGAATGTCAACATAAGGCAGAGGTAAATTATTCAGTGATTTTATAAGTTAGTTCTTAACCAAATGAAAAGCTAGTCAATATACTAAAGAAAGCATGCATTGTAATAGTCAATTACAATTTACTAGTTTATAATCCATCATATGAGGCTGCTGCGGTGGGTTGGCACCCTGCCCAGGATTAGTTCCTGCCTTGTGCCCTGTGTTGGCTGGGATTGGCTCCAGCAGACACCCGTGACCCTGTGTTCGGATTCAGCGGGTTGGATAATGGATGGATGGATATGAGGCTGTGAACGCTGACCCTTTGCTTTTGGTATTCAAAAAAGGAGATGTTGAAAATCTGATTCTTCTCAGGGATGAGTAATGCATGCTGTCAAGCAAGATGTTATTGATGTGGAATGGGGCATTGAGAATTTTCAAGTTTGGCTCAATTTAAAGTTATTAACATAGAATGTGGATCACCAGAATTGTCTAATTTATTGCAAACATTCAAATAGTTGCACATCTCCCCCTGCTGAATGTAAGAGTTGTGGAACACCATATTGGTATTTCTTTGAAAACAAATTTCTGCTTTATAATTGTTTGACATATCTATTATACATTATATGGAAACTGCACCAATTAATCATAAAACTAAATTTCAGATTATAAGAGTGGATGTCAGTTTTTGCTAGACATTCAAAACATTTCTTGGCGCATGAACAATGATGTCTAAGAAAAACCACAAGGATTGTTTGTTATACTGTAAGTATCAGTGGAGTTTAATATTGTGGGAAAAGGTACAAAATAGGGTTACCTTCAGTATATACGTTTGTGCGTGTTTTGTTTTTGTGTTATCTAAACTGTGACACCCTTTTGATTTCACACTTACCATAATAGGAAACTGTTATATGCATTGGTATTCATCTCATTTTATGTTTTCCACCACTTTCCTTGTGAGGACTGTGATGCTAGCAAGCCACGTCAGTCAGCCCAGACTTACTTGTCCCCAGCTATAGATTTCAGGTCTTCCTAAGGAATTCCCAAGCCAGTTGAAAGATATAATCCCTCTAGCATGTCTTGAGTCTGCTGCAGGGTCTACGCCCAGTGAGACGTGCCTGAAGCACCTCTATCAATCAATCAATCAACATTTATTTATATAGCACATATTCATACAAAAAAATGTAGCTCAAAGTGCTTTACAAAATGAAGAATAGAAAAATAGAAGACACAATAAAAAATAAACATAAGTCAACATTAATTAACATAGAATAAGTAAGGTCTGATGGCCAGGGTGGACAGAAAAAAAAAAAAAAACTCCAAAGGCTGGAGAAAAAAATAAAATCTGTAGGGGTTCCAGACCAAGAGACCGCCCAGTCCCCTCTGGGCAATCTACCTAACATAAATCAAACAGTCCTCTTTGTATTTAGGGTTTTCATGGAAGGACTTGATGATGATGGTCACGTAGACTTCTGGCTTTCAGTCCATCAATGTTGGTGCATTATGATGCTTTGAGTAGGAAAGAAGAAAGAAACCGGAAAAAGAAACAGAAGAGAGAGTAGGGGTCAGTACGGACAGTACCTCTAGGGGAAGTCACCTTTGGGTTATCCTTATGACATGTCCAAACTACCACAACTGGTTCCTCTCGATGCACGGAAAAAGCACCTATACTCTGAGGCTCTCTCCCTATCATATGGTGTCAGCTCAGCCACACTGTAAAGAAACTTTATTTCTGCAATTTGTACTCACAGTCTCATTCTTTCCATTATCACCCACTGCTCTTGACCATACGTGAGGACAGGGATGTATACTGACCAATAAACTGAGAGCTTTGTCTTTAGACTCAGCTCTTGCTTCACCATCATGGACTGGTACAATGTCCGCAGAACAGCTGCTGCCATTCCAATTTGCTTTCTGGGTCCTCCCTCCGTGGAGTTTGCATGTTCTCCCTGTGTCTGCATGGGTTTCCTCCCATAGTCCAAAGACATGCAGGTTAGGTTCCTTGGCGATTCTAAATTGTGCTTGGTGTGTGTGTGTGTGTGTGTGCGCCCTGCCCAGGGGTTTGTTTCCTGCCTTGTGCCCTGTGTTGGCTGAGACTGGTTCTGGCAGACTCCCATGACCCTGTAGTTAGGATATAGCAGGTTGGATAATGGATGTAGGTCAAATATTAAAATTGTTCTTAATATAAAATTATCATTTAAAGCAAATCTCATTACATTTACAGATTAAAAAACATTAAAGTTACACAAAAGTACTCAATCAGTGTCATATGTAGTCATACAAACAAAATGTTATAAACATAATGAGATAGAGAGAATGCTGAGCAACAACACTCCCTGTTACAGCAGATGAAATTAATAATCAAATTCCTACCTAGGTTAGAAGTAAACGACTCGCTGTATAGATGTCCGCTCTTCTCTCAGGTTACCTCTTTGTGGTTATGCCTCCTTTAAAGTGAAACACTGCAAGCAATTAAAACCTTGATTTGTTCATATTTGAATGTAACTAGTTCCCAACTAACTAACTACTTATTCATTTTGATACAGCTGATCTGATTGGCAGGATTAATATCAGCTGTAATAGGCTCTGCAAATTTGGATAGGTATCCTTTTTTCATTGCATTTCATAAATATTTCTTTGAAATTGATGTGACTGTGACAGAGGCCTTAGCAAAGTCAATTTTTGCTTCAACAAGTAGAAAGTGAGTCTTCAGAAACTCTGCATACTTCTTTGTCAGATATCCAAATCCATATTTTTCACATCTACGTGCTGTGGCACATGCAACTGCTCCAGTTCGGAGATAAGGGTATGCAGCACAGGGAAACAGAAGTGCTGCTGAAATCTCATTGGCACTCTTTCAGATTTGATTGGTTGTTCTGTCACCTTGTAAGTGCAACTTTCACTTATTCCTCTGTGGCCTAAAGTACTAGTCACCTGGATGTTGTCAATGGACATTTTTGTGATAGAAGAAGCACAAGCTTATGCATGCTCCTGTACCGAGTCATTGTTGTCCCAACAAAATTGTTTTTCTGAGTTTCACATAATGCTTTATTTGCCCTTGTCTCTATTAGATACCAAATGTGCAAATCAGCAATACAGCTGGCGAACTGGAGTGTTTTGTGAGTAATGTGTACAACGTGCAGTATGTCTTTAAATACAAAGAGACATGTAATAAATGATTGCTTAACCATATGTTCAAAAAGTCCATTTGTCTCAATAGCCAATTTTTCCCTTGTTATTCACATATCATTCAGCTTTTGATTGTAGAGTAGTGTATTTTAACAGAATTTTCACACTGCCACCTGCATACCCATTTCATTTCATTTTCCTATACAATCTCTATTTATTTCATATTCCGAGCTCTCTTCAATTCAGTGACCTTATGATGGATCGACAGCTCTGTAGACATTGAATACTGCTTGTCAACTGCATTTAAGAATGTTTTAAGGTATGACTGATTGTACTGCATTCAGTAAGCACCAGGTTAAGACTGTGTGCCATGCAGTGCTGCACCCATAAAATATGCCCAGACATCATGCAGGTATCATCACAACTCTTTTATGTCCATAGGTTTCCAGTCTCCTGTTAATTGCATCTACAATCCCAGCAGCATCGTAGGGGGTTGAACAATCAATAAAAAACCAAAAACATGTATTTTTTAAAATTTTGCCTACATACCTCAAGTGAATCAGTGATTGTTGGGTTTTGGATAACGTGGCCTCATTTGTGGTAATTGTAAACAAACTCCAATGTCCATAATTTTTTCGCGACAAGCTAAGTCTGTGCATGTGAGTATCTCTTTGCTCTTGAAATGCATTAAAATATGTGAACTCTATTCTTTCAAATAATGTGTTATATTTGGAAGCAGCACACTTCAAGAAAATTATCTCAAGATTATAAATAATTTTCCACCCTGTACTCACTGAAAGGAAACCTGAGATAAGACAATAGGTTTGTGATATCAACCTCAAGGCAACTTTATGATGGCCAAGATGGCGCCATTCTGCTGGCTCCGATCAGACTATTTATTTTTAATTTTTTTACCACCGCTACTTTAGGTTGTATTAATTATGATTGTCAGAGACTCATAAACATAGGATTCTGGGCCACAAACAATCTCTCTGACTCCATATTCACTGACTAAGCTTGGATGAGTAAGATCCTTCGAAAAAATGGTGACAGCAAACTGCAGATGCACCCAAAAGAAACACCAAGGGAAATCCACCAGAGTGCACAAAAGGGCAGAGGGCACAAGCACACGCCCAAAAATGCCCAGTGTCCTACTAGCCATTATGAGTCAATGAAGAATAAGCTGGATGACATTAGAATAAAAATAAAGTTCCAGAGAGACGTTCAGGAGTACTGCTGACTTGGACAATACTGGACCTTGCTTTTCGACTGGCTGAATCACTCTTCATTTACCGTATGGTCAGAACATAGGAGTCCATCAAATTGAAAGGTGGAGGTGTGTATCTCATGGTAAACAACAACTGGTGTGACATCAGGAACTTAATGGTCTTATCACACTACTGCTTTCCCAATCTGGAGCTCCTAAAGTTTAAATGCAGATTATTTTTTCTTCCTCAGGAATTTTCTTTGGACATTGTCACGGCCATGAATATTCCACTTCATGTGGACACAGACACTACCCAGGTAGAACTGTATGCTGCCAGAATGATAACCTGAACAGTCATCATAGCTGTTGAGTTCAACAAGAGTAACCTCAAAAATTAAAAGCTGATTTTTTATCAGAACATTACATTTTCTACCAGAGAGGACAGGACACTTGAGCATTTTTATACTCCATATAAATAGGTAAATATGCTCGTTCTGTTTGGCAAATCTGACCATGCTGTCATCTTTCTTATGTCCAGATACAAACAAAAATTAAAGCATGAAGCTCCAGTCATGTGTTAGACAGAACAATCAATGGCCATTCTTCAGGATGCGCCGAGTGTTGCTTACTGGGAAATATTCAGACACCTCTCTGACAATGACATCAATGTGTTCATAGACTTCTTGTATTGGACTTCTTGTAAATGAAATCACCAAAAGTCATCCTCAGGATGTATCATATACTGTAAATGTTCACTTCACTGAGTACAACACAGGACTAATGTCTGAGAATATGAATGATTACAATAATGCCTTGTACAATCTAAGGAGAGCCATGAAAGCCACTGAACAATGATAGAAAGTGAAGAGAGAAGTTAAGGGGTGAAAGTGAAAGGGCAATATGAACAGTCTTACCCTAGGTGCATATAGCAAGGTCTGTGGATAATAACGGACTAAAAAAGCAAATACTCCTAGCAGACACCTCTCTGGCAGATCAGCCTAATTTCTATGTACACTTTGATGTGAATACCACTAATGTCAGTCAGTGGTCCAACACGTATGTGACAGAAGAACTGCTCAGTGAGGAAACAGTGCTTATTTTGTTAGAACAAGTCATAAGAAGAGCTTTCAGAAAAGTGAATATCAGAGAGGCAGCAGGTATGGATGTTACTCCAGAATGTGTTTTTAAGATCTGTGTTGATCACCTTGAACCATTGGTTCTCAGTAATATTTAATCTCTCTTTAACCCAGTCTGTCACCAAACATGGTTTAGAAAATCCACCATTGTCCCTCTACTTAAGAAATCACATCCAACCTGCCTGAATGACTGTAGTCGAAAAGCTCTGACACCTATAGCAATGAAGTGTTTCGAAAGGCTAGTCAAAAAATCATTTGTACTCTTCTCAGGCTAAAGAACTGGCCTTAATACACTTTGCACATCACTCTAGTAGATCCGCAGAGGATGCCATCACCTTGATCCTTCATGCAGTACTGCCCCACTTGGACAAGAAAAGAGGGAATTATTTGTGAAGCAATTAATAGACTATAGTTCTGCATTTAGCACAATAAACCTCTCTAAGCTCATTGCCAAGCTCAGAGACCTATGTCTGAGCACTTCATTGTGCAGCTGGATATTTAATTTCCTGACAGGTAGACCCTAGGTCACATATTTACAATTCTACTAATAATTTTTAAATATTTATAAAATCATATATTGTTATTGGCCCTTATATTCATCTTAAAGCCACAGTCATTGGAGTTGAGCAACTAAGCATTTAACTAAATATTATTCTGTATGTTTAATTTACATGTTACAAAATTTGATTTGATTAGATTTGATGGCCCTCCTATAGTTTCATTGCAATAGTTTCTGAAGCTACACTCAGTTTGAAATTTTCCCACTTAAGCCTACATTTGCGAGCTAGATAGCTCATGAAACTTGTGTTGAGAAATACAGCTTTGGAGAACAATTCAGATGTTTTCCTAAATATCTAATTTTGTTGAATTCTTAGTTGCAGTACTGTTTAAATCAATCTGATGTGTTTTTATTACAAAATGTTAAAACACAACAAGCTATACTATTCATTGAAAAAAACAAGAAATAATAATACATCTATCTATTTATCTATCTATCTATCTATCTATCTATCTATCTATCTATCTAAAAAAACACCTCCAAAATCAGCATTCACAGACATGGAACTTAGCTACTTTGTCCATTTGCCTGCCCCATCTGCCTAGGATCAACATGTATACCCATGATCGCGAATGCTCATCTTGAGTTATGTTAATGGCTTCATTGAAATATTGCATCAAAGATTGTCCAGTCACATTAGATTAAAAAAACTATGGGACAGACAAGAATGGAGCCCACACTCAGAAGGAGACTGAGGGGTTACTTCTGCTGAGCGATCACATATCAGGAGTGACCATAATGCTCAGGAGTGTGCTCTCACTGGGAGGAGCTATTGGCTTTGCAGTGGTGGGAGGACAGCGAGCTTTCACCGGGTGAAGCCATTTGATAGCGGTGGGTGAGGAGTGGAGCAGGGCTTGGCAGCTTCCCATGGAATGTCATGGCATTGGTGGCAGGGACTTGGGCCAGGACAAAAGGTTGTGTGTGCCTGCTCGTGGACTTCTCCTTGGACTGTAAGGTTTGAATAGGGCAAGTCGAGGAGATGTCGGTTATAAAGTGACACCAGGGCTCTGAGTTTTAAGGACAGTTTCTTGTCTGTGTTTTTAACTTTGTATTATTGATCTTCCATTTATTGGTTTTAATTTCCTCTATGAAGACTTCAATTTATAGGATTATTTATTTATTATGAATTTTGCACTGCACTTTGGATACTGTTTTGTTGATTTGCTTTGGTTTTAAAATAAAAACACTGAGCACCTTTTCACCTTCCCCTTGTAATGTGTTGTGTGTGTGTGTCGTCATTTGCCTAGGTCATCCGGTTACGTTATCAACGGAGTCAGGCTCAAAAGGCTCCCAAAACAGAAGTGAGAGCATGGAGCCAACTCACACCATCACAAATAACAATTCATTGGCAATAAATGTGCAAGCATCTCTGGAAAAATCTGAAAGGATCCAATTATAGGGCAGCCTCAGGTCACCTGCTTGCCAAAAGATCAAGGAATTACTTGCACTCTTATTTGACCTGAGTCTTTTACTCAGGACATATAGGCATTCACAAGAAATGAAACAAATAGAAGTTTGAACCAATTTTTAATGGATGTTCATTTGGACTGACACCAGACATGTGCAAATAAACACATTTATTTCATGATTACTTTTCATTACCTGATTAATTTAAGTAGGGTTTTTTAAATAATTGGAGGATCCGGCATCCCTGCACCTCACATTTATAAACTGCCACTGTTGATCACACTACTTGTATAGGTTGTTTGCTGGGAATTAACATGACTGTGTGAAATGATATATTGGGGCACCTCCTGTGTATGGTGCTACAGGTTTGATATCATACATGTATATTTTTTCTATGAGAAAATATACAGACATAGGTTTCTCATTAATGTATCAGATAGATACACACAATACAAAGGTAGAAAACTGATGGAATCTAAATCTCACCTGTAATGAGTGGCACTCCCAGTATAAAGTAAATCTATAACATAATTACATTTGAATAGATTCTTAACATCTTTTGTACTGTCAACATTAATTATTAAACAAACTCTCCACACATGAATCACATACTGTATATTGTAAATTAATTCATTTTAGGTTCCTGTTTTTTTAATTTTAGGAGGAAAAGTCTATACAAATGTAATGAAACAATTAGTCCCATGAAATGCACACAAAATACAAAGGACTTTTAATGGGGCCCCACATTTTTCACTACACTAGACACAAACATCCATGTCTGATCATACCAGGCCAATTTAGGGTTACAAATCCAAGATAGACTACTGATATAATATTTGTAGCAAACACCCCACAATAGGCTCAGAAGGAAAACACAGCAGGACAAAATAATTATTACAAGAACAGTTTACTCTTAACTGTGTAAGAAAAATACATAAATGTAAAACAACAAAAAAGGAAACTGAATAGCACTATTTTTAATTGTCTTAAACCTCTCATTGGTGTGGCCATGAGAAACACCCAAATATACTGGTTCCCTACACGGAATACTCCCCTCTCCCTGCGCTTCTATCTTACCCTTATATACCAAACCTACCACACTTTTTCTTCCCTGAAACTGTTCAGAAACCCCCATCTTCATTTCCAATTGATTTATTCAGGGTACCACCCCTTTTCTTCCTTCTAACATCAATCACTTCCCTGACAGCAGTCCTTCACACCTCTCTCTCCTCTCCCTGCTAGACACAGCAATCCCTCAGCTGCCAGGGTTCACCCCATGCAGGATGCTGCAATATTATCCTATTTTCCCTATAGTTATCATGGAGATAATTTAAGAAGGTGAAATTCCATCCATTCCTTTCAAGCCTTATTTTGTCAATATTTTAGCAAGATATTTTGATCCAACTACAGTAATCCCTCCTCGATCGCTTGGGTTGCGTTCTAGAACCCCCCGCGATAGATGAAAATCCGCGAAGTAGAAACCATATGTTTGTATAGTTGTTTTTATATATTTTAAGCCCTTATAAACTCTCCCACACTGTTAACATTATTAGAGCCCTCTAGACATGAAATAATACCCTTTAGTCAAAAGTTTAAACTGTGCTCCGTGACAAGACAGAGATGACAGTTCTTTCTCACAATTAAAAGAATGCAAATATATCTTCTCTTCAAAGGAGTGTCCGCATCAGGAGCAGAGAATTTCAGAGAGAGAGAGAGCGAGAGAGAGAAAGAGAGAGCGCTCGCAAAGAAAAGCAAACAATCAAAAAATCAATACGTGTGCTTTTAAGTATGCCAAAGCACCGCAATAAAGCTGCATTTTTTAGAGGAGCGTCAGTATCTTCTAAGCAAACAGCCTCTGTGCAAAACAGCCCCTCTGCTCACACCCCCTCCGTCAGGCGCAGAGAACGTCAGAGAGGGTGAGAGAGAGGCAGAGACAAGCAAACAATCAAGCACCGCGCGGGAAACATATCTTATAGCATTGAAGAGTTTTAGTTAATATGTAATACATGCTCTGATTGGGTAGCTTCTAAGCCATCCGCCAATAGCGTCCCTTGTATGAAATCAAGGCAAACAAACTGAGTTAGCATGTACCATAAATTAAAAGACCCATTGTCCGCAGAAATCCGCGAACCAGCGAAAAATCCGTGATATATATATATATAGATATGCTTACATTTAAAATATTCCACGATAGAGTGAATCCACGAAAGTCGAAGCGCGATATAGCGAGGAATTACTGTATTCATTTTCTAGACCCATATACTCTAGCACAAAGTTGTAAGGGAGAAAACCCTATCCAGGTGGTATCATGCAGATTGTACACATGGAAACCATTTTTTTTTTGCTTTAATTACTGATTTGTTTTAAATTACGCTATGTCTTTTCTTTTTTTGTGTAGTTGTGTATTCCTTTCCTCTTAATATTTCCAGTAGAAACCCAGTTTTTGACACTTTCTATAGTACAAAAAGTATCTATTTTTTATTGTTCCCTTTTTTACCTCACATCATACAGATTTGCTTTTCTGTTTTTTTTCTTTAGAGAATTTTTTATACAGCCCTAAAGAATACCACCTAGTCCACTGAGGCTCCTGCCTAATCTTGTCTGTTAGTATTTACCCTATACAAATTAAGGCACCTCATACCCAGATTAGCAGACTTGAGCTGGAAGAATTTCAGCTGCTTCGGGGGGCATGGGATAGCAGGCTGCTTGCTGTTTGTCCTGAATAACACATTTGCAAAACAAAGATGCTGATGGAGAGGTGCAAAGGAATTTAAGGTGGCCTGGGATTACGACTTATTTTGCAGGCTTCAGGGATTCTAGTGTTAAAGCAATAGAAGCAATAGATAGATAGATAGATAGATAGATAGATAGATAGATAGATAGATAGATAGATAGATAGATAGATAGATAGATAGATAGATAGATAGATAGATAGATAGATAGATAGATAGATAGATAGATAGATAGATAGATAGATAGATAGATAGATAGATAGATAGATAGATAGATAGATAGATAGATAGATAGATATTAATCCCAATTAAAATTCACATAATCCAGCAGCAGTATACTGATACAAAGAAACAATATTAAATTAAATAGTAATAAAATGAAAAATGAAAAAGCAGACAATAACTTTGAGTAATGTTAGCATTTACTCCCCCGGGTGGAATTGAAGAGTGTGGGGGAGGAACGATCTCCTCAGTCTGTCAGTGGAGCAGGACAGTGACAAAAGTCTGTCACTGAAGCTACTCCTCTGCCTGGAGATGACACTGTTCAGTGGATGCAGTGGATTATTCATGATTGACAGGAGTTTGCTTAATGCCCGTCGCTCTGCCACAGATGTTAAACTGTCCAACTTTACTCCTACAATAGAGCCTGCCTTCTTAACAAGTTTGTCCAGGCGTGAGGCGTCTTTCATCTTTATGCTGCCACCCCAGCACACCACCGCGTAGAAGAGGGCACTCGCCACAACCGTCTGGTAGAACATCTGCAGCATCTTACTGCAGATGTTGAAGGATGCCAACCTTCTCAGAAAGTATAGTCTGCTCTGACCTTTCTTACATAGAGCATCAGTATTGGCAGTCCAGTCCAATTTGTCATCCAGCTGCACTCCCAGATATTTATAGGTCTGCACCCTCTGCACACAGTCACCTCTGATGATCACAGGGTCCATGAGGGGCCTGGGCCTCCTAAAATCCACCACCAGCTCCTTGGTCTTGCTGGTGTTAAGGTGTAAGTGGTTTGAGTCACACCATTTAACAAAGTCTTTGATTAGCTTTCTGTACTCCTCCTCCTGCCCACTCCTGATGCAGCCCACAATAGCAGTGTCATCAGCAACTTTTGCATGTGGCAGGACTCGAGTCATATTGGAAGTCTGATGTATATAGATTGAACAGGACCGAGAAAGTACAGTCCCCGCGGCGCCCTGTATTGCTGAACACAATGTCAGACCTGCAGTTCCCAAGACGCACATATTGAGGTCTGTCTGTAAGATAGTCCACAATCCATGCCACCAGGTGTGAGTCTACTCCCATCTCAGTCAGCTTGTCTCTAAGGAGCAGAGGTTGGATGGTGTTGAAGGCCTAGAGAAGTCCAAAACATAATTCTTACAGCACCACTGCCTCTGTCCAGGTGGGAGAGGGATCGTGTAGCATATAGATGATGGCATCCTCGCTCCCACCTTCTCCTGGTATGCGAACTGCAGAGGGTCGAAGGCGTGGCGGACCTGTGGCCTCAGGTGGTGAAGCAGCAGCCGCTCCATGGTCTTCATCAGATGTGACGTCAGAGCAACAGGCCGGAAGTCATTCAGCTCACTAGGACGTGATACCTTTGGGACGGGGTGATACAAGATGTTTTCCAAAGCCTTGGGACTCTCCCCTGTTCCAGGCTCAGGTTGAAGATGCGCTGTAGAGGACTCCCCAGTTCCAACGCACAGGCCTTCAGCAGTCATGGCGATACACCATCTGGACCCGCTGCTTTGCTGGCAAAGTCTTTTCAGCTCTCTGCTCACATGGGCTGCTGTAATTGTGGGTGGGGATGTCTCACCTATGCTGGTATCAGCAGAAGGATGGTTGGAGGATGCAGTACTCCGAGGTGAGAGTGGGTTAGTGATCAAACCTATTAAAGAAGTTGTTCATTTGGTTTGCTCTCTCCACGTCTGTCTCGATGGCGGCACCCGCGCCGAGCTGCAGCCAGTGATAATCTTCATCCCATCCCACACTTCCTTCATGCTGTTGTTCTGCAACTTCTGCTCCAGCTTTCTCCTGTACTGCTCTTTCGCCACCCTGAGCTGGAAAGTTCCTTATGCACGCTTGAGCTCATGCTGATCACCACCTTTAAAAGCCCTTTTCTTCTGGTTCAAAAGGCCCTTGATGTCACTTGTAATCCATGGCTTGTTGTTAGCATAGCAGCGTACTGTTCTTACTGGAACTACAATGTCCATACAGAAGTTGATGTAATCAGTTGTGCATTCAACAGCCTCTTCAATGTTCTCACTATGTGACCCAGCAATATATCCCAGTCTGTAGTTCCAAAGCAGTCTCTCAGAGCCTGCTCTGCCTCAGGGGACCACTTCCTGAATGAGCGTGTAGTTGTAGGTAGCGCCCTCACTCTTGGTTTGTATTGAGGCTGAAGCAGAACCAGGTTATGATCTGCTTTCCCAAGCGCAGGCAGCGGGTGGCGCTGTATGCGCCTTTAACGCTTGCATACAGTAGGTCGATAGTCCTGTTTCCCCGAGTGTTACAATCCACATACTGGGAGAAGGCAGGTAATGTTTTGTCCAGCGTTACATGGTTAAAGTCTCCAGCGATTAGCACAAGTGCCTCAGGGTGCTGCGTTTGTAACTTAGCAACTGCGGAATGGATGATGTCACTCGCCATCTCCGCGTTCGCTTGAGGGGATGTAAACAATAACAACAATCACGTGTCCAAACTCTCTGGGCAAGTAAAAGGGCGCAGACTTACGGCCAACAGTTCGATGTCCCTGCAGCAATTGGAGATTTTAACGTTTACATGTCCTGAGTTGCACCACTTTGTATTGACATAGAGAGCGAGTCCTCCTCCTTTCTTCTTTCCGCAGGTACTTGCATCTCTGTCCGCTCTAACTGTGCTAAACCCGGGTAGCTCCACGTTAGCATCTGGGATGGTAGTTGTTAGCCACGTTTCACTAAAACACAGCAAGCTGCATTCTCTGTAGGTTCTGACATTTTTCACCAGCACAGCCAGTTCGTCGATCTTATTTGGTAGTGAGTTCACATTTCCCAGGATCACAGAAGGCACCGACGGTTTATAACGCCATTTTCTCTCAAGTTGTCTCGATTTAATCTTATCTTTTATCTTTGTGCCGCTGGCTGCCCGATATCGTCTTCTTACCTCGTCAGGTAAATAAGGAACCCCAACGGCATAAGCATTTCTTCTCAGTGCTTTAAGCTGACGACTTGAATAGTAGTTTTTACTACAGAGAAAGGTTTTAGTATTTATTGATTTAGATACAGATACTGAAGGTAACTAAAGATCAATGTAGCTTAAGGCTTGGGCAAGTGAGACCTTCCTCACCTTAGAGAAACAGAAGCTTTATTTTCCAAGGTTAGAATCTGATAAATGAGTAACGAACACTCTTCTAGAAATCGAGGATAAGTTAATGTGAAAGTCCAAACCCCCCCCCCCATGAAGTGGTGCTAAGATAATAAATAGTGTAGTCCTGAAGTCACCCCTAGCAACATTCAGGGAAATGTGAGAGCTGAAAGGAGTCAGAAAATACTGGTATCACTAGATGATTGGATGAAATAATAAAGATATACATATTAGAAGTTAGATTTTATGATGTATTAGATGAGGCAATGGTAGCATAAAAACATAATAGGAAATGAATTGTATTATTGATTGCTCACTCCATGGACCAAGACACTTGTGTTTTTCTATGCGCAAATAAAAAATTGTTCTGCATTCTCATCTGGTCTCAGTGAATGACTTCTTTGAAAACAGAGGAAAGATTTTTCCACAACAAAACCAATGTATATATCCAAACCAATATATCTCAACCAATGTATACATGTCATAATGGATCTATACAAACTAATGTGAAGTGACGTATTCCCAGGTCATAAGGCACAAAAGAGCCCATAAGCCCCCCCACAGTGACTCCTGGTGGCCCCCAAGGTATCCAAGGCTGTGTATAAATACTACAAAGTCCATGAGGCCCTGCTGGACCTCGGGGCACTATCCTGCTGTCGGGAGAGCTCCACTTGGCGGCCTGGGGGTGAGGACTGGCATAAGAAGCCGGCAGTCCTCCACAGTATATATATATATATATATATATACACTGCTCACAAAAATTAAAGGAACACTTTAAAGAAACACATTAGATACATCAGATCTCAATATGAAGTTGGATATCTATACAAATAACGACAGGGCAATGTCTTAGGAACAAAAGGATGCCAAGTCTTTTAATGGAAAAAAAGGTTTTCTGCCTACAGAGGGCTCAATTGTGTAGACACCCTAAAATCAGAGTGAGATGAAGATGTGGCAGGCTAGTCCATTTTTATCAAAAAAATTTCTGCTACTCAAAATGCTTTTCAGTATCTTGTGTGCCCCCCACGAGCTTGTATGCATGCTTGACAACGTCAGGGCATGCTCCTAATGAGACGACGGATGGTGTCTTGTGGCATTTCCTCCCAGATCTGAATGAAGGCATCCCTGAGCTGTTGTACAGTCTGAGGAGCAACCTGGCGGCGGCTAATGGACCGAAACATAATATCCCACAGATGTTCTATTGGGTTTAAGTCAGGGGATCGTGAAGGCCATTCAATTGTTTCAATTCCTTCATCCTCCAGGTACTGCCTGCATACTTTTGCCACATGAGGCCGGGCTTTGTCGTGCATTAGGAGGAAACCAGGACCTACTGCACCAGCGTAGGGTCTGACAATGGGTTCAAGGATTTCATCTCGATGGCAGTCAGAGCACCATTTCCTACGTAGTAGATGTCTGTGCGTCCCTCCATGGATATGCCTCCCCAGACCATCACTGACCCACCACCAAACCTGTCATGTTGAACAACGTTGCAGGCAGCATATCGTTCTCCTTGTCTTCTCCAGACTCTTTCACGTCTATCACAGCTGCTCAGGGTGAACCTGCTCTTGTCTGTAAAAAGTACAGGGCGCCAGTGGCGGACTTGCCAATTCTGGTGTTCTTGAGCAAATGCCAGTCGAGCTCCACGGTGCTGGGCAGTGAGCACAGGGCCCACTACAGGACGTCGGGCCCTCAGGCCATCTTCATGAAGTCTGTTCCTGATTGTTTGGGTAGAGACATTCACACCAGTGGCCCTCTGGAGGTCATTCTGTAGGGCACGAGCAGTGCTCAGCTTGTTCCGCCTTGCACAAAGGAGCAGGTATCGGTCCTGCTGATGGGTTGAGGACCTTCTACGGCCCTGTCCAGCTCTCCGAGAATAACAGCTAGTCTCCTGAAATCTCCTCCATGTTCTGGAGATTGTGCTGGGAGACACATTAAACCTTCTTGCTGCAGCACATGTGGATGTGCCATCCTGGAGAAGTTGGACAACCTGTGCAACTTCTGTAGGGTTAAGGAATCGCCTCATACTGCCAGTAGAGATGATTACTCAAGCCAAAACTAGCACGAGTGGAAAACCAGCCAAAACTTGAAATGACCTCCACATGTAAAACCAGTCCTGTTTTGAGGGTTTTCTAATTGTTGCCACTTTAGTGCACCTGTCGTTAAGTCCATGAACACCAATACAGCTATAAGTGATTAACAATGACCTCAGCTGCTTAACCAACCAGAAAATTATCAGACAGGTTTAATTGATTTCATGCCAGGCCCAATAAAAAAAGTGTTCCTTTAATTTTTGTGAGCAGTATATATATATATATATATATCAACCAATGCATCTGAACCATTATAAATATTTAAACGGATTAATTTAGACCAATATACAACAACAACAATAACATTTATTTATATAGCAAATTTTCATAGAAAAAATGTAACTCAAAGTGCTTTACATATTGAAGAATAGAAAAATAAAAGACACAGTAAGAAAATAAAATCAGTCAACGTTAATTAACATAGAATAAGAGTAAGGTCTGATGGCCAGGGAGGACAGAAAAAACAAAAAAAAAAAACTCCAGATGGCTGAAGAAAAAAATAAAATCTGCAGGGATTGCAGACCATGAGACTGCCCAGTCCCCTCTGGGCATTCTACCTCACATAAATGAAACAGTCCTTCTTGTATTTAGGATTCTCACGGAAGGACTTGATGATGATGGTCATGCAGGCGTCTGGCTTTTAGTCCATCAATGTTGGAGCGCCACCACCAGAAAGAAACCAGAAAAAGAAACAGAAGAGAGAGTAGGGGTTAGTACGGAGTTTAGAGCCACCATGAATAGTTATTATAATGAACTGAACATACAGAGTATCAGGATTAAATTAAAGTGAAGTTATGAGAAGGCCATATTAAAGTAATGTGTTTTCAGCAGTTTTTTTAAAATGCTCCACTGTATTAGTCTGGCGAATTCCTATTGGCAGGCTATTCCAGATTTTAGGTACATAACAGCAGAAGGTCGCCTCACCACTTCTTTTAGGTTTTGCTCTTGGAATTTCATTTGTTCTAAAACCTGACTGAAATTTATCAAGAATAGCCTGTTTAT
Source organism: Polypterus senegalus (assembly GCF_016835505.1). Classification (NCBI taxonomy): domain Eukaryota; kingdom Metazoa; phylum Chordata; class Cladistia; order Polypteriformes; family Polypteridae; genus Polypterus; species Polypterus senegalus. The sequence continues at coordinate 43,822,673 of NC_053159.1, forward strand.
TGAGGTGGTCATTTAACTGCATAATGACTGCCTTCTCTAGAATTTTACTTAAGAAGGGCAGGTTAGAGATGGGTCTAAAAATTTTAAAAACAGAGAAGTCAAGATTATTTTTTTTTTGAGTAGTGGTTTAACTACAGCAGTCTTAAGACAGTCTGGGAAGACCCCCATATTTAATGACAAATTTACTATGTCAAGAATATTATCAATTAGCACGCCTGATACTTCTTTGAAAAAACTTGTTGGTATTGGGTCAAGGTCGCAGGTGGAGGGTTTTAGTTGAGAGATTATTCTATGTAAATCAGGTAAATCTATCCTGGTGAAAGAATTTAATTTGTTTATAACGGTGTACTGGGGCTTAGGAGGATCCGCAGTGTTGGAGAGATATACTACATTATTTCTAATATCATTCATTTTTTGATTGAAAAATAAAGCAATAGCCTCACAGGTTTCACTGGAAGTATTTTGGAGGCATTCTTTTGCGTTACCTGGGTTTAGCAGATGATCAATCATAGAAAATAAGACTCTGGGATTACTAGCATTGTTATTTATAATCTTAGAGAAATAGCAGCGCCTCTCAAGATGGACTGTCTTATTGTATTCTGTTCTTTTAACCTTCAATATCTCATAGTGGATAATCAGTTTAGTTTTCCTTCATTTACGCTCAGCTCTACGACATGTTCTTTTTAAATCAGACACTCTTTGGGTCTTCCATGGTATAACAATGCTAGAAGATTTTTTAACTGTTTTTTCAGATGCAATTATGTCAACAGCAGCTCTCACTTAAGTATTAAATTTTTCCACCTTACTATTTACATTATCCTCGCTATTATAGTTGGCACTATAAACGGACTGATTGCTTAGAATGTTTGTAATATAAATATCTGAACCAATGTATCTGAGCCAATGTATATATCTGAACCAATTTATATATTTACAAAAACATCTTTTCCTGAATGACCACTGATATCTTATATATAAAAGTCTATGAATGAAAGTGTGTGTGTCTGTATCTCCGGCCCAGAAGTGAGAGGTGCCCGAAGAAAGACAAAGTCACTTAGCTGCTAATGCACAAGCGAGCATGTTAGCACAAAAAAAGCTCCTAGGACAGAGACGCCCAGAGTAGTTGCTTTCAATTACCTGACATCTCTTCATTATAATTTTTTTTTCTGAGATTTCAGTAGAGTCAAGGACCACAGGCTTTTTACAGCACGAGCTTACACAGCTAGTTTTATATAAATGTATGTGTTTGTGTGTTTGTGATATACTTGCATCATTTCATTTAATTATTGAATTACATCTGTATTGTTTCCTGTATTTTTGTACTACTGCAGCATTTTTTGAATTGTTTAATCTACTATGCTAATTATTTACACTATATTAAATGCTTGCGCAAATATTAGTGTATAGTCTATGGGAGGTTCTTATAACCCCCACAAGTTGAATTGAATTGGTATATTCTAACTACTTTTTGCCACTCTGACTATAGAATAGTCTCAGTTAGTGACCTGCCTTGTCATGTGTAAGGCATGAAGGGCACACGGTTTTAAACTGTGCCTTACATGCTCAATAGTATAAAAGATAACATACTCTATTAAATGTGCAGTGCGGTACGTTAGAACATACTTAATACAAAATATATCATCTTTAAGTATAGAAAAGTTTGACAAGAAAAGATAAGTTTATTGTGTGAATTATTTGCTTTGAATTTTCACTAAATCTTTTAAAACAAACTTTTGGACTGACAGATTTCTTTCGGCACACGTTTTACCTGTGCGTGTTCCTGCTACATACTATGTTTAAATATATTTACTTTATTGAATTATGATTAGTTTACTTGATTTATGTACTGCATATTCCCTTGAATAAACTGCTTTCTGTATGTTTAACAGTTTTGTTATCCCCGCTTATACCAATTAATATTAATATTAGAGATGCCACATTGGTCAGAGCATTTAGTTGAAAGCTGGGGACACGTTTTTTTAACATTGCATGCTCTTGTTAGAACTGCAGCTGCTCAGACCATTCATAATACTTTTTTTTATAAATAATTCTTTTGATACACAGTTACTAATTCTTTCTGACTTTCTGATGATCTATAGGGGCTACAAGTGCCATTTTGATCAAGTTGTCCTCTGAGATCTTGGAGCAGTGCCTTAAAGACCTTCATCATATTTTGATGGTATCATTAATATTTGCCTGTGCAATGGTGCATTGCAGAGTTGCTGTAATGGAGTTAGGTGGCTGTCTGACCACAGGCAAAAGATTAGAAAGAGAATTAGATTTTTTTTGTCTTTTCTGTCATTTGGATGCTTTAGGAAAGTAGTTTGGATATATTCAATTGTAAATATATGGATATTATTCATTGTTCAAAAATATGCTTTTGTTGATTTATTTTGTTGTATGCATAAAAATATTGTGTGCTGAACTTATAACTGGAGGTGCACTGGATAAAATAAATCAAATTTACCTGAATATTTTCTCAAGCAAAGTATTTTCACAATTGTCATTAAAATTGGCTAACAGGCTAAACAGCCATATAATAAACTAGAACTGACTGTGAAACTACAAATAAAATAAAAGGACACTGTCCATTTCTAATGGGTAAACTGCCCTATTCACACAGTGTTTCACTGCTTTCAGAGTATCCACTTCTGGTTTAAATCTAAAGTAAAGACTGCATAGTTAATTAGCTATATAATATTTGTTTTTTTATTATGCCACTAATTTACTGTCAGGCAGCTATACATTGTGGTAAAGTTGTATGTGCTTAAAACAAAAAAGTAATACTTTTACATATAAAATTATTATTGATAAATTAAAACTATTCCAGTTTGAGTCTTTAATTGCAATGTTAACTCAGACTACAGAGCAGCTACCTGGAGTCTATAATGCACACATTTCAGCTCTATTCAAAACGAACAAATCCCTTATAATTACTGGAATGTTTTTTGAGGAGTTTTTTTTTTTCTTTCTTTTTTTAAGACAATGGCTTCCTTTTTTAACCTATTTTTAGCACTCCAATTTTCATTCAATCCTCAGGTCAATAAATCCTTCTTAGTCATCTGCTTCAATGAAGCCTGAATAAAGGTCATTTAATTTGATTCACCTTTCTTATCTCTCCTGTGTTTCTCTTGTAATTCTTTGTCTATTGTGTAGCCAGAGCTGTTTGGAAATACCTCCATCTCCAGCTTCAAGAAAGGCTTTGCTTCTTATTAGAAGATCTGCAAGAAAATTGCATTTTAAAGCTTTATTCCCACATGAATTCATGGAATTTATTTAAATACATAGTGAATTAAAAAATGCTGATTAGTAACCTTTGTGAACTTTTGTAACTATTAAAAATGGTGCAATAATCTGAACTTTTTTAGTAAGTAATTAGGAATAATTTAACATGTATGTAAGCCTCTAAACCATAAAAACAGAACACCCTTCAGAATTTGACACAGGGCTTATACACCCAATCAGAGTATGGGTGTTTGAATAATTAAGTTTTGGCTTTAAGAAAAATAACTTGATGATGGTTGCGGAATTTAAATTAATCTGTGTCTAGTAATACATTAAATAATAATCAAGGCAGAGTTATACTACTCCACATTGCAATATGATCTAAAGTCAGTAATGGTGTTATGGTATACACTACCTACACCATATGGTATGGTATCTAACTCATAGTCATAAAAAACAGACAGCCTTTAACTTGCTGGTATCAAATTAAATAAACAAAATGTTCACGGTTTAACGCTAATTGATATTCCCATCACCCCAAACATCTCTTGTAATCAGTGTGGTTGCGTTTATAGTCCAAAAAAAGTCCAGAAAAGTGTAATCATTATTTCAAAATGATACTGTTCATTCAAAAAACGTTAAACAAGCCAATATTTTATATAAGGGAAATTAAGATTACAGACTATTCAATCTCAAAAATCTCACAAAGATACAAATAAATTTTAAACATAAGTCTCCTAAAGTATAAAAACCATCTACTGGGATACTTGCTCTTTGTTGATAAAGCCCGTGACTGAACTTCTGGGTTGAGTGCACAAGTGAACAAAGCCAGGCAAGGAATTGCTGCTTGTGACACCTAGAATAAGTGACATGTAGAATGAAGTATGGAAACATGAAAACATCCTCTTTTTTAATATTCTGGTGTTCATTTGAACGAATGAATCCTAAGCAACGTCAGCAGGAATTAGTTTTTTTTAAAAGATGAAACTGAAAGGCGTATGAATTAGGGGAATTTCTCTTCTTCAAAATCAAATTATTATGGTATCTAACCAAATGATGCAGCTGAAGACCTATTTTCATATATGCTAAGCAAAGACAATGGCATGCACCAGACGCTATGAAGGAGTGTTAAACTTGGCAGCAGCAGGGTATGTTATATTTGGCTTACATTTCGTTGAAACTCAGCCTAGTGCAGTTTTAAAATGAAGTATAAATATGGTGACGGATGTCTTTGATATTTGACAATGCTATTTTAAATTTCCCATCAAAATTCCCATGAGAAATTACATGGAAATGCTTGCAAAATAGAAATTTGGTGCTTTGGTGAACAATCATGTTCACTTGGAGGATTCAAGGACGTGAGGAACGTTCCTGGGATTTTGTAATATATCTACTTTGTACATGCCCCTGTTCTTCTTTTCCTTTCCACAGTACCTCTGATTATCTAAAAGCATGTCTTGCCAGAGGTGGTAGTATCTGTCAAGTAGTGACTGTTACACACTTCCAATTTTTGGGAAATAAAATTTGATTTCTTGCTTTCCAGTACTCTAATAGAAACTAAATGAGGAGTGTGAGGTGCTTATTCTATTTTCTGACAATTGCTATTGATATAGGGTAACATGGCGATGCTTTAGTTAGTCCTATCTAATGTGTCCAGGGTGCCAGATTTATGTCTGATGGTTGTTGCCAATGCGGAGTTGGCATGTTCTCTCCATGGCTGCATGGGCGTTCCTTCTTTTCTGTATTTTAGTGGTGGTGGATATCAATCACAAGCTGCTATGTGTTATGGGAGCATTGGAGTCGCTAGAGGCGAGGATTCAATAGATCCTTGTCAGATGAAAGCATCTCAGAGATCAGAAAGCTTTTTCCACCCCCACCCCATGTCTTCAGACAGTGATGATGTGGTTATTAACTTATGGTTACCTAATCGTAAAACTTCTGTGACTTGTTTTCCTTGTGTGATAAAGATGTGGAAAAAGGCACCCCTTGAGAAGAACAGTTTTAAACCACATTGGCATGAACAACATTTGATATCGATAGTTGGAACTCCTGAAGACAGAATTTGTATCCCACATTCAGGCCATGAAGGAGAGGAACCCTGCTGTGAGAATCATTGTGTCAGATCTACTTCCCATGCTGTGTACATCAGATGAAATCTATAGTTGAAGTCTAGCCATAACCCTACGTATCGTAGATGAGAGCCTTCTGTAACAGATAAAACAACTGTTCCATTGAAAACTGGGATTTATTCTGGGAGAGACTGCTTTTCTATAGACATGATGGCCTGCATCTTAAGGTGTTTGGGGCTCGGATCCTCTCCAACAATATCTCAAAGGTAATTTGCCTTTCATGGCTACATAGTTCTAGTCCTAATGGTGACTATAATTCAGTGTTAGGATGTGATCATTTCTGTAGCGTGTTCATCTGTTGATGTACACTGTATTAGCATTAAGTGCAAAGTGGTATATATAAACACAAATAAGTTAATTTTCATTTCAAACTGCCCTAATACTCTGATACAGCTGTGCTCTTCCAAGACCTTAAATGTGCCTTTATTAAATATTAGAGTGTTATCCAGTAAGATCTTTTAAATCTTATCAATAACAGGAAAATAGACTTTCTTAGATTGAGTGAAACATGGCTCAGTAGTGACAGAGCGTCAGTTTTAAGTGAAGATGCAACTACAAATAATGATATTCAATTGATAAATTAATTCATTCAATTAACAAAAGTAAGAATAACAATGATTTAGAAAGTATTTTCTTGAGCCATATAAACTATAAAAATTGCAATTTTGGTACCTTTGCATCTTTAGAATATCTTATAATAATACAATGAGTGTTGCAGCATCTCGTATCAACTGTTTATAGACCTCCAAATATAATGCATCTTTTATCATGGAACTTTCAGACTTAGTATCTATACTAATAACTATGACTGGTTCCTAACTGTAGGTAATTTCAATTTTAATATAGACAACCAGTGTGACCTAAAATCAAGAGAATTTATGAACCTACTGTGCTCCTTTCATCTTAGCCAGCACATCAGCCACCATACTTAGGAAAGAGGACACAATTTCAAAAGGACTAAAAGTAAAAATAAGGCGGATAATTGATATTGGTATCTCTGACTAATTCTGTATTCTAATTAATGTAAAAATACTAGTAACTAAACTAAAGACCAGCACATTGCTAAAAAACATTTTTGATGACACAGCAACCTCTTGGTTTACCAATATTCTGAATGATCAGTCTGATGTAGTTCTTACCCCAATACAGTAAGAAATGTCACCAGTAAGGTGGAATATGGAATGCTAACGTGAGAGCTGCATCTGACATAATGCACCCTGAAAATATGGTTAAGAAATCCCCCAGCACTAAAATATCTTGATGACTCACAGCGTCTCTGAACTAAAGAAAAAATTCTGGAGAGCTGGGTATGACGTTAATCTGCATCCATTACTGCATGAAGGCCCTCCAACCTGCCGGGAAACACTTGGGGGTTGGTGGCAGAATTGGCACTCCAGCCACCATAAAAAAAACCTCACACTATTCCACTTCATCTGAACTAGTGTGGTGCAGAGGTATCACCAATTGCATGGCTGCACTTGGGTCCTAATCTGGGATCCTGAGTTGGTTTGTTGTGTGGTGGGTGCGGCAATGCACTGTATCAGTGCATGCTCCTAACCTCTTTCTCTCGCTCTCTCTCTGAGTGCAAATGCAAAAAAACTAAACATCCACTAAGAAATATTAGTAAATGTACGTGTAACTGAATATAACAAAGAATTCCATCTTGAGAGGTAGTCCTATTTCTCTAAAATTTAAAATGATAATGCTGAAAATCCAAGAGATTTACTCTTAAATATTGATTGTCTTCTAAACCAAGCACATTTAACAGAATGCCAACTTAAAACTTCTAGCGAAATGTGAGGCCTTTGCAGCACTTTTTAACACAAATAAAAGATATAAATTCCTTCACTCACATAGGTCTAACTGAAATCTGTGGAATAATTTCTCAACCTAAACACTTCTTGTGTCCTTGACCCAGTCCCAACAGACTTTTTTTAAAGAAGTCTCTGATGTGCTTATTGATAATGTACTTAACAGAGTTAACTTGCCATTAGATACAAAGGTCTTCCCACATTGTCTAAAGACTTCAGTTTTTAAACCAATGCTTAAGAAAAATAATCTAGGCAATATCAGTCTTTGACAATTGTAGACCTATTTCTAACATGATTTTCTTGAGTAAAATTCTAGAAAAAGCAGTTTTGCAGTAGATAATTGATTACTTTAACAAAAATTATATTCTTGATTTGTTTAAATCAGGTAGTACAGAAACTGCATTAGCTAAAGTAGTAAATGACTTGCGGGTCACATATCTGTCCTTGTTTCCTTAGATCTGAGTGTAGCATTTGATACCAGTCGTCGTCTTTACACAGTCCAGATACACCTGTGAATGACATAGACGTTTCATTGCTCTGTGTGGTTTTGGCTGCTTTTCTATATATAATCCACCAAGACACCCAACCACAGAAGACGCCTCTTTGCACCGAGTAGACACACGCTCAATGTCATGCATAATTATTTATTGATGGTTGAACACTTCTGGAAAGACACAGTTGTCTAAAAAGGGAGGGTTTGAGGATACAACAGAAAGTGAATGAAAAGATAGAACTCTAGACTTTTCATTGCTCTGTGCGGTTTTGGCTGCCTTTCTGTATATAATCCACCAAGACACCCGACCACGGTAGTAGCGAGGTGGGAGGGGGGTGTGAACAAAGTGCAGGAGCATCTAAGAAGACGCATGTTTCTCGCGGATGCGAATTGCTGTATGTAGTGTGTAAAACAGTTTGCTATGGTGCACACGGTCGTGCGTCGTAACCGAAAATTCGCTTTTTTAAGACTGCTTACTTCATTGTAAAGGAATGTTTTAAGGATCCCATGGGATACCCCTCGGTTTTGGCTGCTTTTCTATATATAATCCACCAAGACACCCGACCACAGTAGTAGCAAGGTAGAAGGGGGGGTGTGTACAAAGGGTAGGGACGTAATGAGTGGGAGCGTATGAGTCACACTTAGTGGGAATTCCACGGCTTGCAGCCCGAATGGGGTTCAACGGCTTACCTACGCCTCTCTGCGCTGGGTAGACGCACGGTCAATCTCATGCATAATTATTTATTTAATGCTAAACATTTCTGGAGAGACACGGATGTCTAAAACGGGTTGGTGTGAGAATACAACAGTAAGTGAATGAAAAGGTGGAATTCTGGAGAGAGCGAAATACAACACAATAGTGAACCCGCGGCATAACAAACGCCGCGTGGCTCAGATGTGCATGTGGACTCTTACCACAGATGAAAGTGACTAACTGGGTGGTCGGTGAGTTTTTGTGTCCGGGCAAATGGGCAGGCAGTGTGAATGCCTAGAGAGCGAGGGTAGACGCTGGCCAGTGAAGAAGGAGTGTTGGTGGGCAGGGAAACGTCTTCCGTGTTTCTGCAGGAGCATCTAAGAAGACGCATGTTTGTCGCGGATGCGAATAGCTGTATGCAGTGGTGCATGCAGTCGTGCGTCGTAACCGAAAAGTTGGTTTTTAAAGACTGCTTACTTCATTGTGCTTTAACCTCAGTTGTAAAGGATTGTTTTAAGGATCCCATGGGATACCCCTCGCAAACCGTTTCACACACTGCATATGGCGATTCACCTCCGCGAGAAACATGCCTCTATGAACAGTCAACGTAGCTCGGAGGTGCATGACATGCACATGACATTAACCTGACCTACACTGCATGTGGCCTCTACGACAGACGAATATAAATGATGCCATTTTTTCTGTGTCCTCGCATCCGAGTTGGTGGGCGTGGCACTGCGAGTTGTCGTCGTATCCAATGGTCTTGGAGTTGGTGGGCGTGGCTCCTTCCTGCATGCGCCATAGGTGTCTCACTTGTCGGCGGCTTAATGGATCCACGCCCCTTCAGGCGTGCTTTCCATGGTTGTCTTGCCTTAGTGAATTATATATATAGATGCTTCTATTAGGCTTAGATGATATCAAAACACAAGGTGCACTACTACAGCTATGTAGATGACACACAACCTTACTTATCTACAGTACGTCTTTAACATTGATGCTCTGGTCTCTATGATTCAATGCCTTAATTGTATTTCTTTTTTTTTTTATTAATTTTATTACAATCCATACAAAGCAATCGAGTTTTTACAAAAAGAAAAATTGAGTTAAGAACAGATCGATCCCCACCCCTGAGAGAGAGAGCGAGCCAAGCCGCATTAAATTTTAAGACTTGTAAACATACCTAAATTAATAAATTCTCTGTGCTTTATAAACTTATTTTAAAATATTACTGATTAGATCCTGCCATGTTTTGAAAAAAGTCTGTATGGATCCTCTAACTGAGTATTTGATTTTTTCCAATTTCAAATAATATAACACATCGGTTTCCCACTGACTTAAAAGAGGAGAGTTTGGGTTCTTCCAGTTTATCAGAATGAGTCTGCATGCCAAGAGTGTAGTGAATGCAATCACAATTTGTTTGTCTTTCTCCACTTTAAGCCCCTCTGGAAGAACCCCAAACACAGCTGTTAATGGGTTAGGAGGGATTGTGAGTCCAAGGCTATCTGAAAGGTAAGTAAAAATTTTTGTTCAGAATAATGTTAATTTGGTGCAGGCCCAGAACATCCTAGTGAGGCTGGGGCTTGGTTGCAGCGTTCGCAGGTTAGATCATGCCCTGGAAACGTTTTGGAGAGTTTTAGTCGAGACAGATGTGCTCGATATATAATTTTGAGTTGTATAATTGTATGCTTTGCGCATATGGAGCTCGAGTGAATTCTCTGCATTGCTACTTTCCACTCCTTTTCTGATATATTAATTGAGAGATCTTTTTCCCAGTGTCCTCTTGGATCTTTGAAAGGGAGGGATTGTAAAATGATTTTATATATTGTAGAAGTCTAATTCCTTGAGATTGAGCAATATTTTTTCCAGCATGGATGAGGGTGCAAGATGAGGATAATCTGGAAGGTTCTGTTTAACAAAGTTCCTGATTTGAAGATAGTGAAAGAAATGTGTAGCTGGAATGTTAAATTTGGAATGTAATTGTTCATAGGATGCAAAGACGTCTATATAAAGATCTCTAAGCAAGTTAATTCCAAATTTTTTCCAGATATTAAAAACTGCATATGTTTGTGAAGGTTGAAAAAGGTGGTTCTCTTGCAGAGGTGCGACAGATAGAAGCTTCTCCATCTTAAAATGCCTTCTACATCGGTTCCAGATTCTAAGTGAGTGGAGCACAATTGGGTTATTAGTGTATTGCTGATAACGTGTGTTTATTGGAGCACAGAGCAAGAAATACTGTACAAAGAAGTACTGCAGGATTTTACTTCTATTGCGGTCCAAGCCTGTGTATGTTCTTCTATTTGTGTCCAGGTTCTTATCGCCTGTATATTTGCTGCCCAGTAATAAAACTGGAAGTTAGGTAGAGCCATGCCACCTTCTGCCTTTTGTCTTTGTAGGGTCACTCTTTTGATTGTTGAATCTAATTGCTTAAAGAATGATTTATTAATGTATATTGGGATGTTCTGAAATAAAAAAAGGAGCTTAGGAAGAATATTCTTCTTAACAGTGTTAATTCTTCCAGCTAGTGTGAGATGAAGGGTTGACCATCTATGCAAGTCTTGTTTAATTTTTTCCATGCAGACGGCGAAATTTTGCTGACATAGAGCTTTATGTTTACTTGTGATGTTTACCCCTAGGTATTTAAACTGTTCTGCAATGATAAAAGGTAGGGTATCTAATCTAATATTATATGCTTGAGAATTCACTGCAAAGAGTACACTTTTATTCAGATTAATTCTGAGACCAGAGATCTTTTGAAATTCTGTGAGTGCTGCTAAGACTGCAGGCACAGAATTTTCTGGGTCCGCTATATACAGTACCATATCATCTGCATATAATGAGATTTTCTGTTCTAGTCCTTCTCTGCTAATCCCCTTTATCTGATCAGTATTTCGACAGTGTATTGCCAGTGGTTCAATGGCAATCGCAAACAGCACTCTTGTCTAGTGCCACGTTCTAGTTTAAAGTACAGTAGTCTGAGCAAATGTTATTGATGCAAACTGAAGCTTCTGGGTTAGTATACAGTAATTTAATCCATGCACAAATGTTCGGGCCAAACCCAAACTTCTCCAATGTAATGTAAAAGGATGACAAAGAGACAAGCATAAAGATTTGGGGAGTTTGTACCCCTTGTACTGCAACAAAAAATAGGTCTTCGTTTGACACCAAAACAAACATCAAAACTATCAGACAAAGATAGCGGTTTTAGGGGGACAATATATCAGGTAGGACCGGAAATCAAACGTGATGGCTGCTGGGAAGGCGTGATGGATTATGGGAGGTTGACATCATCTTTGGGGGACCAGAGGAAAGAAAGGACCCCGGAAGTGAAGACCGTTGCGTGCTCCGGGCTTTATGGCAACGTGGCTTTGTCTTGTCTGTAAGAGAAAGGAGAGAGAGAGGTTAGTACGCTGTCTTTGTTTATTGTGATGCACGTTGAGTCGTTCAGTTGTTCCCGATGCGCTCGCGCGTGACAGTAGTAAAAAGGTATTTCCATTCAATCATGTCGAATGCTTTTTCTGCATCCAATGATAGTAATATTTCTACGGTGTTTGATTTAGTTGGTTAGTATATTACATTAAACAGGCGTCGAAGATTTGAAGATAAGTGCCGGGTTAATTGTATTTCTGAATGGATGAGTAGTAACTTTCTCAAGCTAAAACAGGAAAAAATAGAAATCTTAGTGGTCAACAAAATGGAAATAATGAGGGTATTAGAAATAAACTTGATTCCTTAGCATTAAAAGTCAAAGCAGATAATGTAACTGTAATCATGAACTCTGACCTAAACATTAAATTGCACATTAACCTGATTACTTGGACTGCAATTTTTCAATTAAGGAACACTGCAAAAGTTAGAACTCTTATCACACTGCCAAATGCTGGAAAATTAATTTACTCTTTTGTTTTTAGTCAACTAGATTACTGTAATGCACTCCTAACAGCACTGCCTAAGGAAGACATCAATCAATTGCAATTAGTTCAGAATGTAACAGCAACCATCTTAACCAGAAACAGAAATTCTGAGCAAATCTCAGTTTTAGCATCCTTACAATGATTACCTTGCGTCCTTTAGAATTGACTTTAAAATACTACTAATCTAATATATAAAACAGAGTCGCTGTATGTATGTATGTGTGTATGTACAGTATGTATGTTTGTTTGTCTGCCATACAAATCTGCACCAGGTGTCCGATCACCACCAAACTGGGGATGAGGCTCCTTTGTGACCAGGAGGAAGTCATGGGGTATGTTTGGTTGGGAAAAACGTTCATGGTGAAGCGCAGGGCACCTTTTCACCGACACAATGTTCGGCACATGCGTTGCAACATATGTTCACGGCGGCACCATCTAGCGGCACATTTGGTCCCTGTGCGTTGCTCTTTACCCATGTTTCTTTAAATTGCCAAGAGATGCCGCAAGTGTCCAAGTATGAGAAGGTCGACTGCTTTGATCGGGTGAAAGCGAACTGCCATACGGATGTAAATCATGAACTACCCAGTGCGCATGACTGGCTAACACACCCACGTTTCCGCAGGTCACACTCCCACAAGCACTGATAGCGCTGTATTTCATTCGCCAACGTCCGCTATATGCAAGCATGTTTCAACAGAGACTCGCCTTAAAAACACAGCATCCTTCCCCCACCATTTTCCCCAGACACAACAGCGGTTGTATGTCACTTCTCTCTGTAGTTACCATCGGCAACGTCCGTTAAATGGCAGCATGGTTCAACACAGACACTCCTTAGAAATAGAGCACCCCTCCCCACCATTATTCCCAGTACGATTTCAGTGCTACTCTTTCTCACTGGCTTTACCTATTTGTGGTACTATTTGCTCCCTTTCCGACTCACAGTACTATTTCAGTGTTGCTCTTTCTGACTGACTTTGTTCGCTTTCTGATGTGTAAATAACGTAAATTCATCTCACTGTGGTGCTTATTCCATACATAATACCATGTAACACATTATAATTGTCCTGCTTTTCGCTAATATACCCATGCCACCGGAAAAAAGATGTATAATTTGAAGGTCCACTTCAGATGCCACAACAAAGTCTATTTCAAGGACGTCTGAAACGCCACAGCACACACAATCCAGAGTGGAGGAACTTACAATAAAATGTCAATCAGAAAACTGTTTGTTCTATTTCTATGTTCTGTTTCTTTCATTTGAGAAATTCACTGGTTACAGATTCCCGTTCAACGCCGGGTACTCCTGCTAGTGATATATAAAGCCTTAAATAATCTTTCTCCTTCCTACATTTTGGAGTGCCTATGCACCTACACTCCAAGTCATAACCTTAGATCGTCTAACTGTTGTCTGCTTATTGTTCTAAAAAAGAGAGAGTTTGGGAGGATGCACTGATAGAGTGCATTGCCATATCCACCAACGACGAACCACAACAGATACCAAATTAAACATAATAAAAAGTGGCGAAGCTGCCTTTTGCAGTTATGCACCAAAAATGTGTCAATCTTTCTGACAAAAATATGACAGGCTAATAATACCTTAGATCACCTTAAAACTCCTCAAGCCCAGTTTTTAAATCTGGCTTTTCTGTTGCCTACATTTTAGCTGTACTACTAATAGAGTATACGTGCATATAATTATCATATTTGTCAGGGATTTGCAATCATTACTAATATCTATTTTTCTCTGCTTTTTTTTTCTAGTTTCTCTGTGGTGATGTTTTGTGCCACCACCAGCACCTGACTGAGGCACTGTGCAACCACATGTGATGCTGGAATGGAGGTGAGTGCCCCAGCTGTCCAGGAGACCAAATGTAGCAAATCCTCTGTGACAAAGCCCAGAAACAATGAGTAATGACTTAAGAGCATCTATGTTAGGTAGAATGGCCATTGGGAGCTGGGCGGTCTTTTGGGCTTGGAACCATTGTATTTTTATTCTCTTCTCCAGCTCCAGAGTTTTTTTTTTGTCCTCTTTTTTTGTCCTGCCAGCCATCTGACTTTATAATTGGACTCATCTTTAGATACTTAAAAAGCAATATAATATATTAGACAACTATCCAACTATATTATGTAAGATCTAAAATTTTGTATTACTAATTCATTATTAATTTTGCCTAATTTAACTTGTTTTTCTTTTCATGTAATTACTTCTTTGATACTGTATCTTGTAAAACATGTCGAGCTACTTCCTGTATATGGAAATGTGCTATAGAAATAAATATTTTTGTGATTCCAGACAGACCCTGTCTCTGTAAATGAACTGATGCCTTATCCTGCCTTGCAGACAATGCTGCTGGGACTTGCTCTGATTCCCAGGGACCTTGAACTGAATTAAGCAGGTTTAAGAATGGTTTATTATGATATAGTATGTTACTAACCTATAAATTAACTAAGAACAGGTATGTTGACTTATTTAATACACCCTGACTTTGACTTTTATCTCATCTACTGAAATTTGCTGTTCTTGCATGCATTATTATATTTCTGTTTGTTATCCACATCCATCCTATGTTTAAACAAAATAACAAATAACACTTAAAACACATACAGTGTATTAGATATTTTTTGTTAGCATACCAAGTTCGACTAACTGGTATTGACTAGTTTTTAAAAGTGTGGATTCAATTCAGATGTAAAAGAGAATACCTTTTTGTATTTTAAAGTTTGCAGATTATTTTTTTTTGTTTCATTGTAGAATGCAATGACACAAGAAGAATTTTATTTTTGTTTTCTGTAAAGGCATATTAATATGAAAAGTAAACTGAATGATGATGTATTTTACTGTAGCAAATCCCAAGAGCCACGTAATCGTAAATGCCAGTTAAAAGGCAGCAGGGAGTAAAATTCAAAAATGGGAACATAAGTGAATTCACTAGGGTGTAAAACCACAAAAATAGGAATATAATGCTTCAGGTTTCCTGGAATTGTTCTTATTAGAGCTTATGGCAAAGTAAAATACGGGGTTTCATTATTCTCTTGACTTTGGTATAATTTGTTAAATACTTGTAATACTAGAGTTTACCAAAATTAAATAAAATAATGCATAAAAGCATAGATGTGGATATATTTTAACTGACATCTGCAAATAATGTATAGTTATTACACTTCTTTCAAGTGAATTGCATTAGTCTGCAGAGTTTACTTAGTGAATACATTTTTTGTTTGTTGTTTTCTTCTTCAGAGCTACAAACTATTTGTCCAGAAGCAGCAGGATAATTAAAGATAAAGTGCACAATGCTGCTTCTGTGAAAGTCTGCTTAGATATTTTCACACACCTGTCAAAACGAATAAGCATTACAGTTCCTTGATAAATATACCAATTTTCTCAACCCTAGTGTATAACTCTTGGTGTGTCTCAGATTAACTCAAGTTTCATCTTAGAGCATTGATTCTCTCTGTGCAAAAAATGAGAGCCAGCTCTATGTCTTTTGAGATATCTTAAAGCACTTTGAGGCAAGTACTGCTGTGTACCCTATACCTTTTTTCTTTTATCTTTAATATAGTCTATACTAATATTTAGCAGTGTGTAGAAACTGAAGGATACAAAACATATAAACTATAGGTTTACGGCCTTTCCCTAATACTGAAAAGGCAAAAAACTGCATTCTGACCTTTTTGAATTGATTTATCAATTTATTAACAATCGGCAAACAGTCAGTATAAATGAAATGACTACCAGGATTACCATTTTGTTACAGAGGATAGCACAAAGGATGATACAACTAGGATTCAGTTCATAGATAGATGATAGATTGTCTCCAGGTGGAAATTTTTACAGATGCTATTTAAATAAATACACACGTAAATAGATAAATATTTAGATACACACACTATGTTCCGAACTCACACCAGAATGACTAAAAAGGAAGATAATTTTAAAAAGAAAGAAAATTTTTGACCTGACACTTGCAGTCATAGTGAGACATTCTGCAGGTATATTGCTGTCGGTATGAAGGAGCCCCAGTCACATTTCTTGACACACATCTGCTGAATGATTCATTGGCTAAAAGTACTCAGTGTTAGTGTATCACAGAGAGGATGTGCAGCATTGTTCATAGTGGCACTCTGTTTTGTTTCTGTTCTCTCCCTTGCTACTACCTCCAGGGTTTTAAGAGTATGTCCCATAACAGAGCCTGATCTTTTATTTAGCTTGTTGATTCGTTGGGCCTCTCCTGCAGTGATCTTACCAGCCCACCACAACACAGCATGGAATAATGCACTGGCCATCACAGAGTTGTAGAAGATGTGAAGAGTGTCACTTCCCACATTACAGGAACACATTATTCTAAGGGAAAGGAATAGATGTCTGCAAGATCTATAGGTCAAAAATTACAGGCACAACATTTTCAAATTTTATTCATCATTAGAACAATCTAGATGAGAACAGGCCATTCAGCCTAGCAAACCTTGCCAGTCCTATCCACTTAATTATTCTAAATACACATCAAGTCTAGTTTTAAACGTCCCTAAAGTCCTACTGTCTACTAAACTACTTGGTAGCTTATTCTAAGTGTCTATGGTTCTCTGTGTACAGAAAAACTTTCTAATTTTTGTGCCAAATTTACCCTTTAACAAGTTTCCAACTGTGTCCCCATGTTTTTGTTGAACTCATTTTCAAATAACAGTCTCAATTAACTGTACTAATTCTTTTCAAAAATGTAAACACTTCAATCATGTCTCCAATCAGTTGCTCTCCTCTAATCTTCTATTGCTTAAACAGAAAAAGGCTCTGCATTTTTAAAGTTTCCTCAAAATTCATGCCCTGTAATCACCATAGTCACCCTTCTCTTAACATTTTCTAGCGGTGCTATATTATTTTTGTAGCCTGGAGATGAAAACTGTACATAGTACTCCAGAGGAGGCCTCCCAATTGCATTATAAAGCTGGAGAATAACCTCCTTGGATTTGTACTCTACACATCATGTTGTATAAGTTACCACTGTGTTGGCCTTCTTAGTGGCTTATGAACACTGTCTGGAACGTGATACTGTAGAGTCCACTATAAGGCATACTTAAGATGTTATATGGACACTTCTTACAGATACACACTAACTAAGTTTCAGAGATGTTTTAGAAGTGGAATAAATATGATATGATGAACCTGCTGCAGATGCGAATTTGTTCAGGAAGTCTGTCATAATGATTAAATGCAGACAACAGGACATGCTACCAGTTGGGCATTCCTCTGGAGTTTGCCGATACAATAACTCTCGGGCGGATATCTATTCCAGGGCAGGGCAAAAGCTCTTGGGACAATCTCTTCAGGACTTTACAGACTTGACATGATATACTAAACGATTATGCAGTGAATGGCAACCTGTGGAGGATATTCAGGGTTGAAAGTGGCAAATGACAGCAGCTTAATAGTGAATCTTTTGTACAGTAATGATTCAATGGATTCCAGATTATTGGCCAATCCACCTATCTTAGTTTCATCTGCAAAATTAACCAGCTTGTTACTTATATTTCTATCCAAATCATTTATATATATTAAAACTAGCAGCGGCGCTAGCACTGACCCCTGTGGAGCACCACTCTTAACATCAGCCAATTCTGATAAGGTTCCTTGCACCATAACACTCTGCTTCCTGTGTCTGAGCCAATTTTGCACCCATATATAAACCTCACCCTGAACTCCCACTTAAATTTGTTTTATGCATAACCTCTCATGCGGCACCTTATCAAATGCTTTCTGAAAGTCAAGCTAAATAATATCATATACTCCACGTTGATAATACCCTTTTGTTGCCTCCTCATAGAATTGTAGCAAGTTAGTAAAACATGACCTTCTTCTTCTGAACCCATGTTAACTGTTCAGTAAAACTCCTGTTCTTGCCATGTGCTGCTCAATTTTATCCTTAATAATTCCTTCCATTAAGTTTCCTTTGATGCACATTAAGCTTACTGGTCTACAGTTGCTTGGATCTGCCCGATCACCCTTTTGTGTATAACGGAATAATATTAGCCATTTTCCAGTCCTTCAGGATTTCCTCTGTGTGCAGTGACTTCCTGACAATATGCATCAAGGGTTTATATATATATATATACTCGCTAACTTTCTCAAGATCTTCAGGGTAAATATCTGGTCCTGGAGATTTGTTTGACATCATCCTATTTAATCTAAGCAGTACCTCTCCAACTACAATTTCTATATCACTCAGTACCTCCTTAGTAGTAGTCCCTTTAACCATTGGGAGATTATCTACTTCCTCACCTGTGAAGACCTCAGACAACTGTAAATTTAGCGCATCCATTATTTCACTGTCTGTATTTTTTAATTCCCCTTTACTAAGCCTGATGCAGTTCACCTTCTCCTTGACTGTTCTTTAACTACTAAAATACTGAATCTCTTTGGGTCATCTTTCATCTTTTCTACTATATTCCTCTCTAACTGCCTTTTAGCCTCCCTAATATCCTTCTTAATGGTTGCCTTAATGTTATCTTACACCCTACGATTCACATTGGAGTTATTAGTCTGATACTCCTTACACAGCTGTTTTTTCCTTTATAGGTTCTTTTTTTAACTTTTTATTAACCCATTGTAGAGTCTTCCTAAATCTCCTACTAATCGCAAATGTAGATATGTACCTGTCATGCATTACATGTAAAACATTTTTAAACCTCTTTCACTGCTCCTTGGCTGTCCCCACACTTAAAAGCTTAACCCAATCTATCCTTCTTACATTTTGACGTTTCTGCTCAAAATTTGCTCTAACAAAATTTAAACTTAACAGTTTTAGTCTTTGCATCTGCACTCTTCCAAAACACAGAACTGTATTATATTATTGTCAATTGACCGTAGCGGTTTAATCACCTCTACACCTCCCTCACTGAGCCGGCACGATTATAACATGCGCTGCCATCCTAGAGGGGCAACAAAGAGGAAGATAAAAATAAAGAAATGATCAAGGGCGCAAGCAACCAACACTACTTCCCTACTAGACCACCACAAATACATAAGCACACCAGTGAAAGCAAAGCTGAATTACAAAAGAATTATTATTATCCCGTAAAATGAGGCATTGGACACAACAAACAAACCCCCTGTATACATAATACCTTGCTGCAGAGCTTTCACCCCCCACATGAATCATAAAACAAAACAATTAACAACATATATCATTAATACACAAATTTGAAAAACAAATTAATTCAATCAGAGTCCTTTAAATATTCACCGTTAAACATGATTATTTACAGTCTGTGACGGCGAAGGATGAGCTGAGCTATACCTCCTGTTCTGGGAAATGTAACGCTACACGGTTCCTTATACTGGTCCATCAGGTCCTCTCTCGAATGACTTCACCTCATTCATAAGAAAAAAAAATGATTCTTACAGAAATGAACTTGGGTTAACCTGACTTTTTCCAATTGAGTTGAGTAGCTTTCTGTCTTGTATTTTTTTGTAGAGTCTGTTTTTCCTTTGGTCTGGCGCTCTCTTCTCCTCTTCACCTTTTTCCCGCATTGACCCATTCCATCATTAACAGGTCTAGGGAGAGGTGCAAACTGCCAGTGACACCCACACATATCCCTGACAACCATCACAGAGTCCTCACCCCCAAACCCCCCCTTCAGGTCATAGTAGGGTTTCATGTTGGTCACATGGTACGTATCCATTTTCATGTTACTGTCAGTGTGCCATTGAACTTGGCAATTAATGGGCCCTAATCGTTTAATTACTGTTCCTGGACCAAACCACTTTGGTGCTAGTTTGCATGTAAATTTGGCTGATGCTTTTGAGAGGTAGAGTGTCCTCAGCCAAACACTGCCCCCTTCAGAATATCTAAAACACTGGTGGTGCTTATTGTATTATTTTCATTATTATTATTGGCTCTTGTTGGGCCTTGGAATGCACTCACCTCTCTCTAACAAGATCTTGAAAGACTTTGAGGTATTGGTATTGGGGACCACCAGGCCACCTCTATGATCTTCTTTAGGGTCTTCAATCTGCCAAGGTGGTCACTAAAAGGGATGTCATGAAAATAGGCCAAGAACACTGGCAGAAGGGCCTTGGGCATGACTAGTTGGTATTTCTCATCCCCGGGTTTTGATGACACACAGCAATACAATATCCCTTGAAGCTCCTGGTAATGAATACGACCAGTTTGTGACCCAAAGTTCTCCCGTACCTCCCGGCAAACCAGACTGTTGGCCTGGGCTCGAGCTATATCTGATATGTCAAGAGGCAAGTCACAACCCAAGTCGAGATCAGGGCTATTGATGATACCTCCTGAGGCTCTGGAACATGGGAGAGTGCATCCAGAACCATGTTTCCACAACCCTTTCAGTTAAAGATCTTAAAGGTGAACTGCTGGAGAAGAAGAACCCACATTGTGGGTCATGAGGACATCTTCAGGCAATTAAATGCCCAGGCCAGGGCACAATCATTAGAAAATACTAAATCCAGACAGGCTTCAATCTGCGTTTTTGCTCATACGGTGTTAAAAAACAGTCACTGATTACTTCTAAAAAGTCCAGGGGCCTCATGTATAATGGCGTGCGTAGAACTCACACTATAACATAGTGTAAGCACAAAAGCGGGAATGTGAGTACGCACAGAAAAATCCAGATGCAGGAATCTGTGCATATGCAGACTTCGTAGCGCATATGAGAACATGAGGTCAACCATTAAGAAGGATATCAGAGAGGCTAAAAGACAGTTGGAGAGGAATATAGCAGATAAGGCGAAAGAAGACCTAAAGAGATTTTTTCAGTATTTTAGTAGTAAAAGAACAGTTAAGGAGGAGGTCAAGTTCATCAGGAATTGTAAAGAGGAATTAAAAGATACAGATAATAAAATAGCAGATGCCCTAAACTTACATTTTTCTGAGGTGTTTACAAGTGAGCAAGTGGATAACCTCCCAGAGGTAAATGCAACTACTAAGGAGATACTGAGGGATTTGGAAATTATAGAGGGAGAAGTGCTGCTTAAATTAAATAAGATGAAATCAAACAAATCACCAGGCCCAGATAATATTTATCCTCGTGTTCTTAAGGAGGCTAGTGAGTACATATATAAACCCTTGACACATATTTTTAGGAAGTCACTGAGCACTGGAGAGATTTCAAAGGACTGGCAAATGGCAAATATCATCCCATTATATAAAAAGGGTTACAGGGCAGATCCAAGCAACTATAGGCCAGTAAGCTTAACATGCATCACAGGAAAATTAATGGAAGTAATTATTAAGGACTAGCAAAATACCCGTGCTTCGCAGCGGAGAAGTAGTTTGTTAAAGAAGTAATGAAAAAGAAAAGGAAACATTTTAATAATAAGGTAACATGATTGACAATGTAATTGTATATGTGTGTGTGTATATATATATACACACACACACACACACACATATAAACATATAAATACACATATATATATACATATACATACATATATACATCTTGTAATAAACTCAAGAGGAGACAGCACAAAGGTTTGGGGTTTTCTGGCCCCGTATATTGTAGAAGATCCACAATAAATCAAAAGAAAAGCAGGTCAAAAATATAAACTAAACAGTTCATATGCACGACGCCGAAACATGGCGTCGGCGGCCATTTTATGAGGGAGGAGCCGGAAGTGGAGGAATGCTGGGAAGGAACCGTGAGGGATGCTGGGATCGATGACGTCAGGACAAGATGGCGGAGGGAGGGCGGAAATAACGTACTGCAAAGCCGGCTTATGGCGGCGTAGCATCTTTTTTTCTAAAAGAAAGCACAGGGAGAAAGTTAGTACCCCGCCATTCCCTGCCGGCGAATGTCTTCCCAGGTGTGTTAAAATCCGTCCAGCGGTCTCCTACTCAGCGTCGCGTGACAATCTATATATATATATATATATATATATATATATATATATACACATATACAAATATATACATATATACAGATATATATATACACATATATATAAATACATATATGTATATGCACATACCTATATATATATACATAATATATACATATACATATATATATACATATATATACACATATATATTGTGGACTTGAACCCGGACACAGACAGACGGATATCTTAAGTTCACCACACACACATTTATTTTATAATATTTACAGTGCACTCCCCAGTGCCTCTTGCACCGTTCCCCCACTGTCCAGGCCTCACAGTCCTTTGTGCCTTTCCTTCTCCTGGCCGCCTCCAGTCCTCTCTCCAGCTCCGTCTCTCTTCCACCCGACTTCCACT
This sequence comes from Polypterus senegalus, assembly GCF_016835505.1. Lineage (NCBI taxonomy): Eukaryota > Metazoa > Chordata > Cladistia > Polypteriformes > Polypteridae > Polypterus > Polypterus senegalus. Next base: position 43,845,188 of record NC_053159.1, read on the forward strand.
CTCGACTGAAGGGAGGCAGCCCCTTAAATAGGAACCTGGATGGGCTCCAGCTGTTCCCAGCTGTTCCCCGGCACTCCTCCGCAGACAAGCCCCAGTGTGGTGGAAGTACCGGCTGCGCACCCGGAAGCCGTCCAGGTGTCTCCTGTCGTCTTTCCCCCAGCACTTCCTGGTGTGGTGGAAGTGCTGGGCTCCAGGGTTGTTCAGGCACCGGGGCACCGCCTGGCGGTGGCCACGGGTCCCTACAGGGCTGGGCTTCCAAGCCCTTTAACCAGGGCGGAAGCCCCCTCGCGGTCTGGAGGAGGTACAAGCCCTCGTCCGGTCCTCCTGAGCCCCGGCCGGATGCCACAATATTTACAAATCTACATATATATATATCTACATATATATATTAGGGGTGGGACTCGATTAAAAAAATTTATCTAATTAATTAGAGGCCGTGTAATAATTAATCTTGATTAATCGTATGTAATCACACATGAAAATTTCCCCAAATCGCAAATGTTTTTTTTTTATTTAAAAGGGTTTAGTGCGCGACAGAATCAAATAATAGACATGGACATGAATATTGTAAACTCAAGGTCTTTTAATTTCTGGAAAAAAATGCTTTTAAATTGCATTTCAATTCAAAACAGAAACAAAAATATCATCCCTGGCTAAAATTGGGCAGACTTAAAAATAAAGTGGTATTTTAAGTACTTTAAGTACATATTCAGAATGGAATTGTCTTTAAATAATAATAACAAAAATTTCAACATAAAGTGAAGTTTTTCTTCTTAAAAAAATAAGGCAGAAACATAAAAGGTAATTTGACCAACTTCACCTTTAAACTCTGAGTAACCTTAGCCAAAATTATTTTGTACATTACGCTAAAACAGTGTGATCATTGAACATTTTGCAATTAGATGTAATTAGAATTACTAACGGTCATGGAAGTCCAATCATCCCCAGTAAGAGCCACAAAGTCTGCTTTCTGTAATGCATCTAATTTTGCTTGCTTTTCAGTGTGCACAAAACCATGCTTTTATCAAGGCTTCCGTCGGGCAGTCTTTTGAAATGAAATTTTCCTCCGATCAGTCGTAGGAACGTGCTTTTTTCCGACTTTAACATTTTTGTAGCTCTACTTTGTGCATCAATGTAGTCGATGACCCAGGAAATCATACATTGACAAAAGTTCCCCTTTGCTTGGAATTGAAAGTGTGATTAAATGCGTTATTTTTTTTAACGCGTTATGGAGTACATGCATCGAAGCTTCTCAGCTGTGCTTGTGCTAAGAAAAGGAAACATTTTAAAAATAACGTAACATGATCGTGAATGTAATAGTTTTGTGACCGTTGCTGTTGGAATTTGCCTCCGATCAGTCTTAGGAACGCGCTTTGTGTCCATTATTCATAAATCTTCAATTGGTGATCTGTCTTTCTGCGTTAACCGCATATTTTTTCATACGTCTCAAACCAAGGGGATGCGAGGGTAAAATGAATCGGGAAGCGCGTACATACTCAGTGCACCCCCTCTCAGAAATCGAACCTCGGAGCTAGAGGCAAAGCCTCTACCATTGCGCCACAGCGTGTGGTTTGTCTATTTGAGAGTATGAAGATCGGGGTATATATATACATATATATATATACTCGCGCTTCGCAGCGGAGAAGTAGTATGTTAAAGAAGTCATGAAAAAGAAAAGGGAACATTTTAAAAATAAAGTAACATGATTGTCAATATACAGTAATTGTTTTGTGAGTGTTATGAGTGTTGCTGTCATCAAGGATTTGATTATCATTATTTCTTTCAATCAGGTTTGTATTTGTAGGATGTGTTGTGTTCAAGTTACATTCCGTGTTTGTCAATCGTTGTAAAGATAACAGGTTTCATTCATCGATTTGTTTCTTACTGCATCAATAAACAGGTCGTCTTCCTCTTTATCTGAAACGTGACACACTCCATGCACGGGTTTTTTTTTTACACTGTCTTCCTTTAGCTGGACATTGACTTTTTCCACCATGTGCTTTGTTTCCGCAGTAGCTGCATTTATGAATATACTTGTATTTATCAGATGCTTCATATTTTTTTGCTGCCTTCTCAATTGTGTAATTCGGTTTTTGTTCAGCATTCTTTGGAACTGTTGCTTTTTGTCTGTGCACTGTGTCATTTCATGTGAGCTGCTTGGTGTACATGCATCGAAGGTTCCCAGCTGTGCTGGTGCCATCTCATGCGAAGTCCACGGCTGTATTTAATGTTAGCTAAGACCCGGCACTTAAAAGTTTCTCTCGCAGTTTCGCTGATCTCATCTTCCTCTGCATTAGCACAGTCCTTCACCCGTGAATATTTAGCGGCAGTGTTTCTATTGGATTGCCACTGACGGACGGCCTTATATGGGCAGGCACTAAATTACGGGCATAGAGCAGAAGTCTATTATAGTATATGGACGAGGATTGAAGGAATAAGCCTGCCAAATTTCAGCCTTCTACCTACACGGGAAGTTGGAGAATTAGTGATGAGTCAGTGAGTGAGTGAGTGAGTGAGTCAGTGAGGGCTTTGCCTTTTATTAGTATAGATAAGATTGAGCAACACATGGCAAGGACAGGAGTTATTCTGAACAGTCAGCATGGGTTCAGAAGTGGGAGGTCATGTTTTACTAACATGTTGGAATTCTATGAGGTTGCAACAAAAGCATACAATCAAAGTGGAGCATATGATATTATTTATCTGGACTTTCAGAAAGCATTTGATAAGGTGCCACATGAGAGGCTGGGCATCAAGTTAAAAGAAGTGGGAGCTCAGGGTGATGTTTTTAGATGGGTGCAGAATTGGCTCAGACACAGGAAGCAGAGGGTGATGGTGTGAGGAACCTCATCAGAACTGGCCGATGTTAAGAGTGGTGCTCCACAGGGGACAATGCTAGGGCCGCTGCTATCTATACTAATAAAAGGCAAAGACCTCACTGACTGACTCACTCACTCACTGACTCACTCACTCATCACTAATTCTCCAACTTCCCGTGTAGGTAGAAGGCTGAAATTTGGCAGGCTTATTCCTTACAGCTTACTTGCAAAAGTTAAGCAGGTTTCATTTCAAAATTCTATGCATAACGGTCATAATGGTTGACAACGTTCGCCATGTTGAACTTTCTTATTTATGGCCCCATCTTCACAAAATTTGGTAGGTGGCTTCCCTGTGCTAACCGAAACCATTGTACGTACTTATTTCGGTGGTATGATGCCACTGTTGGCCACCATATTGAACTTTTCAACGGTCTTTGTTACTTATGGGCCCATCTTCAAGGAATTTGGTACGCGGGTTCCCAACGCTAACTGAATCCTACTTATGTACATATATACGTCCATAGCCTGCAGCTCAGTCACCATGTGAGGCGGCGTTAGGTCCCCCATTCCAACGCGTCCCACGTTGTTGGCTGCCTGCCTACATAAGGCCGTCCGTCGCTCCAGTCTCTACATTCCCTTCCTTGCTTCACCACGGGATTCACGTCTCCCTACTGATAACTACAGCCTTTTTATTTAATCCACGGCTTCTCCGCTGTTTTATTTTTCGTTTATTACGATTATAGTTATTGTGTAGGTATTTTAGACTTACTTTACATTGTTCAGGTACCCATTTCCTTTATCATTCCAACCGTACCCCCATAACATGTCTATCGAAGTGATCACCATTGATCAAAGAACTGTCACTTACTGAGTGGTTTCCATGCCTGGAGATGGCACCTGCCTTTTCCATTCTCTTTGTTACATGTTGCACGGCCATATCAGGCTCACTCTTGATATCCGGAGGAACATTGTGTCTTATGTATTGAATGACTGGGACAGGTTCAAGGTGTGGACTGATGACGGTACAGGAGATAATTATACTACACAGGAGCACTATAAGAGTGAAATGCTTAAGCCCTTGACCTATGGTACTGCATGTGAGTTGATGGCTGCCGCTGAATTGTTCGGTTGTCGCTTTCAAGTGTACCGAAATGGCCAAATATTTTACACCTTTTGACAACCGCCAATGCCTCTTAAACATCTTAGATTCACAGGTTACGATTTCAGTAGTGGACACTTTGATGTTTATGAATGTTTAAACTCTCAAAAGCTGGATGTGAAGTTATCGATGAAACCGGCTGTGTGCTTACAACGCTTGACAGATGCCGAATGTCACTTCAACACAAGTCCTGCAAATACTGTCGTAATTGAAACAAACCATGAAACTCAAACCGATTATGACAGCAGCAATCCAAGCTGTGAGATTTGAAACAAGATTACTGTTCGCATGGCCAACTGTACATTTCATGCTAAAGAGTAAGCTCAGCGCACAGCTTGCTCATATTACAACTAGAGAGCTGAAATCACAATGTGGTATACAAAGAGATCCTTAACAAATAATTATTGGCATATTTTCCCTCAGTTTCAAAAGGTTTAATTTTGTTCTTAATAAAAATTTTATTGCAGTACTTCGCCACTGCGAAGCGCGGGTATTTTGCTAGTTTAGTATACCCTTGTGTGCACCACTACACACCCATAATCATACTCAGATGTGTTAAAAAGTCGGATCAAAAAAACAGAAACAAATATGAACACACTGCCTTACTATACTTTCAAACAGAGGAGGTGGTGAACATCTGTCACAACCCTCAATATATTATATAAATATAATACAGTTTATCTATAGTTCTGTCCAGAACTGTTGGGAATAATAGCCTAGAGAAAATAACTTGTAAAACAAAGTGAACAAGAAAAAGTTCTAAATACCTTTAGAAAAAGATGATACATTATTTTTATAGCTTTGTGTTTTATATATCACAGTTAATTTGTCAGGTAACGGATGTTAATGTAATTTAATTTTGTGATGCCTACTCTTCTGTAGAGAAGCCTGATGAGGACTGAAATACAATGCACTTGAGTAATGCCCTTGAAAAGATTTATTACTATCCTAATTTATGCCTCTGTAACATTGTCAGTTAAAATCAGTGCCTACAATATTTTTCACATACAAATTATAATTATAGTTTTAATATCTATGCATTTTATTATAGGTGATATCAGTAAAAAAAGAAATTAAAGGCTGCATTGTTTGTATTAATTTGGGTTGCATATTCCAAAGCTTTACTACTTAAAATACACTTCCCACTCACATATCATGATTTAATTGAGAGTACCACAGCTAAACAAAAGCTTGGCTAAAACAATATCTGACTGATAATAAACACTAGTCCAGAGGAGTAACTGCTGACCAATATATTAATGATATTCATTTAGACCACAGTAACATTAGCCTGAAGAAACTTCTATCATCGCTCATTCAGAAGTCCTTATCAAAAATCTAGTGAAATGCCACAAGGTCCTGTAGTTTAGGCTTTGCTTATTCATAACAGTGACATTCAATACTGTCTTGTAAAACTGTCCAGTTGACCAGACACTTAATTTTACAGACTGCCTTAACAAACAGTTCATACAATCCAATCACAGCTGTATTCAAATATACTGTAACTTCATTAGAACAACTTTGAAAATACCACACGTACTGTGATGTTGTTTATTTTAACCGTGAAGTTTTTAGAGCACTTTGAATTTCAGTCAAGAGAGCTATAGAAATATAAATTGAATTGTATGAAAATGAGTTGATTTCAGACTTTTTAATGGAAAAAATACATGGTGTGAAAGTAAACGTTAGTATTTCTGATCTCACAACATCATCTACAGCATTGTCACAGGGATGCATTATCTCGCTTATATTCCATGCCAATGATTGTTTCAGTTGTTTAGTCTATTTGAAACATAGTTTTTAAATTTCTGCTGGTTATACTGTTATGGTTAGTCTCTTAGAAAATAATGATTAATGAATCTGATTTGATTTTGATCTTTTTTATTTATAATCCTTTATTCACCTTATACGATTTCTTAAATTGGGAATTGGTCATTTTTTGCATGTCCCAACTTACTATCCATAGAAACACGGAGAGCTTTAGGGGACAGAGCGCAGGGTCAGCTATTGGGTCAGTCGCAGGTTAGGGCCTTGCACAAGGGCCCAACAGAGCATTCCTTCGATCACTGCCAGGATTCGAACTGGCAACCTTTGAGTTACTAGCCCAGATCCTTAAGCCAGAATTTATGAAATAGTACAAAGATGTGGCTTAAAAGAACGTAATACAAATTATATGATAATAGATTTTGGACACAGACCACATGTTCTTTAGCCCACTTATATTAATAGGCTGGGCAGTTGACATTGTGAGCATCTGCAAGAATTATGGAACAATTATCAATAATACGTTGGTTTGCATAAAACATAGAGGCATTATGTCAACAGCACCAATTTTGCTGCTTTGCCAGCAAAGTCAACTATAAGAATAAATTTAATAAATTACATTGTTTGTCAGAGCAAGAATATTATTGTTGTGAGAGAGACAGATTGTTTACAGAATGCCAAGGCCATCCTTTTTGATTGTAGCCTTTCTTTGTATGTTCTTTAGTATCTTACTTCTCCTTCTGACTTTTGTTATATTTAATTTTAAACAAATATCAAGAGATAAAAACATTCTATTATCCCCATTGAAATTAGGCTACTAAAAGGACATTTCCAGAGGAGTTTGCATTTCTTATTACTTGACTTTTTTCATTTGTGTATTATTTTTTTCTAGTAGACTATTATTGTTTGTGTCCAGTTATTTTTTTTTATGTATGTGTGTTACGCTAATGCCACAACCAGATTGGTCATTAAGCTTACATTAAAAAATTGAGTCAAATGGAGCTGAAGACATTTTTAAGGCCTTTAATTATACATCTGATTACTAAGCTTTCCGACAGTTTCATCCCATACTGTATTTATTTTGAAAAATCCTAGTTGCTTATAACTTATTCATACTCTGAGATATGATATGCAGCAGAGATTACAGGATTTTGGTCTGAAATAACCAGAACTACTACAGCTGAGCATTGTTCAATATTAATACTGTAGATATTCTTTAACAATATTGAGAAAGGAAGGAAATGTTTGCCTTAAACTGGCCATGTGATGGACTGGTTGCTGTCCAGGGCTGATTCAGGCCTTGTGAACAATGCTGCATGGATAGGCTTCTGTCTTATTGGGCCTCATTTTCATTAAGCAGGTTTGATATGAAATATAATGTAATATCCACTGAAATTGAAAACAATAGTCTAAAGAAAACAGGATACAGAAAATCATAGAAAAGAACATACCCATGCTCCAAAAGCATTGTGAAATCAATATTTTATCAAGAAGGTGTTTCTGTTTAGCAGAGAATTTATGGCAAGAAGAACAAACACTGTCAAATTGGGGTGTGATATGCTGATTCTGTCCTACCCAAACAGAATTATAGCTGCAATTCAAAAAAAAATCTTATATCAAGTATATAATTCCGTTGACTTTTTACAGACAATGTAATAAAATAACTGCTTCAATTCCCAGTCTTCCATTTTGCTATCTTTTCCATAACAGTCTTGACATTTGTCATCTTCAAATTGATGTTCATGTCATATTTATTACAATTGCAGTCTTTGTAGTCATTGTTCAGTATACAACACATATCTTTGTCATCTGCAAATTTTATATACTTCAATTGTTCAGTTTCCGATTTCAGTCTTTTATTGACATTGTTTATCACCTTGTCCTTTGATCATTTTTGAGTATATTAACAAAAGCAAAAGTGAACGCATGCATTTTTGTCTCCAACCTAATACAATGTTTTTCATTTTCAGTTCTACTTTTTACTTGTAAACCCTACTGTATTTCTTTAAGTATTTTTGTTTCTTCAAATTTAATCTGTAAACAGCCTTCTCAAAATGCATAAGGTATACAAAAAATCTGACTTAAGTGTTTTCTCTCATAAAATCATATAATCACTTGTTACTTTTCTTACTTCACAGCTTTTTCTAAATTTAAATTGCAATTTATAGGTGAAATGGCATCACATATTCTCTAACTTAATAGACAACATGATGAGAATTATTTTATGAAAATATAAAATTATGTTGAATGTGTTGTACCTATACAATTTTATTTTATTTCTTAAGTGCCACTATCATTATTAATGCTATTGTAAGTCATTGTTAAATTTCTTAACAATGTCCTACCATCTTCAATGTCTTTCTCTTATTATGAGTCAATAAGCTCTGCTACCAATAAATGTATCATTTTGTATTTAGCAGTACTGACTGTATACACCATGATAAGGCATTTTACAAGATAAATACTAACACTGTATTTCAGTGCAACTGCAGTCATTTTAGTATATAGTTGCCATTCTTGCCATATAAGTCCTTGAGGTCCTCTTTCTGCTATTTGTGTCCCTTAACAGCATAATACTTTTATCCTTAATATACTTGCAGTTTCTCCCACCCAGTCACTGCTCTGCACTAGTTCATTTAAACGAAGGGTACATTAAATATACATTTGCCTTTTTTCTCTCATGACTTGAAATTAAGATTTCCTATATTACATCAACTCTCAAATGCTTTTGGTTTTATTCATACTAACTCTGTGAATAATACTTTCTTCTGTCAAGTTTAATAATTTTACTGTCTTATTCTCCTTCGTGATCTCCAATTTTTTTCTTCATATTGAGTTTTATTTTTTGTACATACTAGGTCAGAGATATTTGACTTGGAGCTGGGGACACTTACTATTGACCAGAGAAAGACACATAAAAAATACTTTTTTGGCAGCTGAAAATTAAAAATATAAAGATGTTCAGCTAAAACATGGCTGGCTTTATTTTAAAGTAAACATAGCTTTCCCGCCATTAAATTTGACCACCATACTGGCATCTGAACAATGCAAATACTATACTATGGTAAAAAGATAAAGTAATGTTATAAATCATTGGCCATTATGCTTACAAATTTTTCAGGACCATAAATAAGAATGTTAGTATGTCAGATTACTTCATTTGTAATTGCAAATATGCTGTCACCACTGGCGGCCTGGCGTCAAACTCAAATATCAGGCTGCTGGCCTCCACAGGACCAAAAATGGGATGAGTTTTAAAGTTAGAGATATCCAAATGTTCAACAAAATTATGAGAGAATAACTATAAAACAGTAAAAAATAATTTCCTGTATGCCACTATGTCTTTTTAAATTTCCTTAAATTTGCTTTGAGCACCACCAATCTGGAGCTTCAGTGATGCGTGTTTCCATGGCGATCACTTCTCAGAATTCTCAAGAGAATTGTGATGTACGCAACATCATCAGTGTGACCATATTTAGGTTGGTAAGGATGTTTCTTTTATATCCAAAATCAACTGATATAAACCTTAAAACTAATGCATCAAAAATCCATTCTCTGTACTCCTGAAACCTATATTTATTTCACCTTCAGTTTTTAGTTTGCAATTTCAATTTAGTCCTTCTGATCAAATATGATTCCTGTGTTGGACTTTGTTTTGTTTTGACATTTATCTCCTGGTCATATTCATTAACATTAGAATTCCTGAAGTCTACAAAAAATCTTGTAATCCCAGGCCATCTTAAATTCCTTCACACCTCTCCATTAGCGTGTTTTGTTTTGCAAATGTGTCAAGCTGCACAAGCAGCAGGCAGCCTGCTATCCCAACCCCCACCAAACAGAGGGCAGATGGACATATTTGACGATTTTATTTCTTTACAACTGTTCTTTTCTGTAAAATCCCCATTTTTCACTTATTTTGATTCTCACTCTTTCATAAAAAGTTCTTCCCCTGGTTCTCGACATTAGCGACTCACGTTTTCTATATATTAGCCCTTAGAAAAAAAATACAAATAGTATAAATAGATGAGTACCTAGTTACACAGTACATCCAATTTACAGAAGCCAATTGTCTTAATAAAAATCCTAGGCAAAGCAGCGTAACAGAGCTAGCTATCAATTATTTATTATAATACAAAATTACAAAATAATTAATAAGCACAATATCAATAAAAACATAAATGAAACAAAGAAAATACAAAACAAAAAAAATCACAACATCACATTCATCCATCGATCCATCCTCTTCTGCTTATTCAAGGTCAGGTCGCAGTGGCAGCAGCTGGAGCATAGAGGCCCAGACTTCCCTCTTCCCTGCCACTTCTTCTAGCTCTTCCGGGAGAATCCCAAGGCGTTCCCAGGCCAGCCTGGGAGATATAGTCCGTCCAGCGTGTCCTGGATCTTCCCTGGGGCCTCCTCCCGGTTGGACGTGCCCGGAACACCTCACCAGGGAGGCGTCCAGGAGGCATCATGATCAGATCACTGAGCCATCTCATCTGACTCCTCTTGATGCAGAGGAGCAGTGGCTCTACTCTGAGCCCCTCCTGGATGACTGAGCTTCTCACCCTATCTTTAAGGGAAAGCCCAGACAACCTGCGGAGGAAACTCATTTCAGCCGCTTGTATTTGCGATGTCATTCTTTCGGTTACTACCCATAGCTCATGACCATAGGTAAGGGTAGGAACGTAGATCGACTGGTAAATTGAGAGCATCGCCTTATGGCTCAGCTCCTTTTTCACCACGACAGACCGATGCAGAGCCCGCATCACTGCGGACGCTGCACCGATCCGCCTGACGATCTCACGCTCCATTCTTCCCTCACTCGTGAACAAGACCCCAAGATACTTGAACTCCTCCACTTGGGGCAGGATCTCTCTCCCAACCCTGAGAGGGCACTCCACCCTTTTCCGGCTGAGGACCATGATCTCGGATTTGAAGGTGCTGATTTACTGCCAGCAATGCGGACCAAGCTCTGACACCGGTTGTACAGGGACCGAACAACTCTTATCATGGGTCCGATACCCCATACTCCTGGAGCACCCCCCACAGGATTCCCCGAGGGACACGTTTGAACGCCTTTTCCAAGTCCACAAAGCACATGTAGACTGGTTGGACAAACTCCCATTCACCTTCCAGGATTCTGTGAAGGGTGTAGAGCTGGTCTACTGTTCCGTGACCAGGACGAAAACCACACTGTTCCTCCTGAATCTGAGGTTCGACTATCTGATGGACCCTCCTCTCCAGAACCCCCGAATAGACTTTTCCAGGGAGGATGAGGAGTGTGATCCCTCTGTAGTTGGAACACACCCTCTGGTCCCCCTTTTTAAAGAGGGGGACCACTACCCCGGCCTGCCAATTCAGAGGCATTGTCCCCAATGTCCATGCGATGTTGCAGAGACATGTCACCAAGACAGTCTTACAACATCCAGAGCCTTGAGGAACTCTGGGCATATCTCATCCACCCCCGGGGCCCTGCCACCAAGGAATTTTTTGACCACCTTGGTGACCTCCACCTCCACCTCCACCTTCGAGCCCACCCCCACCGACCCACAACGTCCTCGGTCGAGGTCAGCAGTGCACCATCCCCACCATATATGGTGTTGACACTGCACTGCTTCCCCCTCCTGAGACGCCGGACGGTGGACCAGAATCTCCTCAGAGCCATCCGAAAGTTGTTCTCTATGGCCTCCCCAAACTCCTCCCATGCCCGAGTTTTTGCCACAGCAACCACCAAAGCCGCATTCCGCTTGACATGTCGGTACTTATTAGCTGCCTCCAGAGTCCCACAGGACAAAAGGGTCCGGTAGGACTCCTTCTTCAGTTTGATGGCATCCCTGGGTTCGGGGATTGCCACCACGACAGGCACCGACCGCCACAGCTCCAGTCAGCCGCCTCAACAATAGAGGCACGGAACATGGCCAATTCAGACTCAATGTGGTCGAAGTTCTGCCGGAGGTGGGAGTTGAAGCTGCTTCTGACAGGGGACTCTGCCAGACGTTCCCAGCAGACCCTCACAACACATTTTGGCCTACCAGGCCTGACTGGCATCCTCCCCCACCATCGAAGCCAACTCACCACCAGGTGGTAATCAGTTGACAGCTCCGCCCGTCTCTTCATCCGAGTGTCCAAGACATGTGGCTGCAAGTCCGACGACATGACCACAAAGTCGATCATCGAACTGAGGCCTAGGTTGTCCTGATGCCAAGTGCACATATGAACACCCCTATGCTTGAAAATGGTGTTCATTATGGACAATCCGTGACAATCGTGGGGGCCACTTCACTCAATCACGCCCTTCCAGGTCTCACTGTTATTTCCCACGTGAGCTTTGAAGTCTCCCAGCAGTATGAGGGAGTCCCGAGAAGGTATGCCCTTGGCGCATACGCACAAACAACAGTTAGGACCCGTCCCCCCACCCAAAGGCGGAGGGATGCTACCCTCTCGTCCACCGGGGTAAACCACAATGTACAGGCTCCAAGTTGGGGGGAAATAAGTATGCCCACACCCGCTCAACGCCTCTCACCGCTGGCAACTCCAGAGTGGTAGGGAGTCCAGCCCCTCTCAAGGAGATTGGTTCCAGAGTCCATGAACAATAATATTTTAAACATAACAAAAATTTAAAATAAACAAGGAACCTACTTGAAACAGACAATGGACACTGGCTGAAACTTAACAACATTAAACATTATACATTACTTCATTATAATTAATAAAAATTAATAAAAATCACAAACCAGCTTAATTGATGTACTCCTTAATCTTGTTTCAATGCTCCATTACCTTCAACCTTGAGAAAAAAACTCTAGTCTACTTACCATGAATATGCAGGGATAGAATGAAAAATTGCTTCTGTCTTCAAGAAATTAAATTAGAACATTGAAGCATGTAACAATTCCAGGACAAAAAAGTCAGAAGAGGTGGTAATTTGACTAGTCTTACAAGTCTACTTTATTATGGTCAAAAAGAGTTACCAAGACCAAGTGACTGTTTCTCTGTGTCACCTTGATGTGGTGGCCATCTTAGAAACATTATGAAAATGGCAGATGGTAAACAGATTACATAAGTTCACAAAAAAGTACAAATTATCCCTAGCACCTAGCAGAAGGGAACAGTACATCAATATTTTCAGTCATTACAAGGAAGTTAATTTATCTCCCTAACAATAAAAGTATAAAGAGAAAGCAAGGAAAACAAAAGGTAATCTAAATATGAAGGAAATAGCCTGTGACAAGCTGTTATGCAAAAAGAAAATAAACATTCACTCAATATTTACCTTACACTAAACCAACTTGCATTATCTGCAGAATAACATGACTCACTATTTTGCTGTCAGTATAACTTACTGACAGCATAATTGACCAGACATCCCGGTGACAGGGACATTCCTAATTTCAGGCAATTTGTCCTAATAAACAACTGAAGAATATCAACATGTCCTGGTTTTAATAAGCTGCCTATCTAACAAAACTTTGCTCTGCCAAAACAAACATCCTCACAATATATTTAGAACTGCACAAACAACATTCCAAGGAAGTCTTCCCATATCACCACCTCTGGATTCAACGTAATATCTGTATAATAGTGCAATCAGAACTCAAACAGGGAAAGCTTGATTAAGGACTTGTGTTAAATTTGAACAGCATTGCACGGATGACCAAAAGACAGACAAAACCAGACAGTAATGCAAATTATTTGTTTCCACAACAGCCACTATGAAGAATCATATGTGTACATTTGTCAAAGTGTTAAATTTCTGTGCCCAAATCCCAATCTAATGAATCAGGCATTAAACAAATAAGTGTCCTGGTTTAGGAATTTGAAAATCAATAATGCACCATCAGAGTGCCACATTCATACCTGATATCCATAATGATCAGTCGCTGTGAAGTTTGCCTTTCCCTTATTCGCTAACATTTGTCATAGCTGAATACCTTTGCACATCCCAATTCATGAAAAGTACAATGGTCAGACCCAAGAAGGAATTAACTACAAGTTTTTTTTTTTCTTCATTTTTTTAATTGTGTCATTTAGGTTGTTAATTGCTGATTGCAAAATTTCAGTGTGTGAATATGGTGTGTGTGCGTGTGTGTGTGTGAGTTTATGTGCATGTCTAGTGAGAGTGGTCCCTGTGATGGACTAGAGTCCTGTCCAGGCATGTTTTCAGCCTTTTGCCCAAGTCCAGTGAGATAGACATTGGCACCCACAACTGTAAAAAGGGCTAAAGTTAAGGAACCTAGATACTGAGCTTAGTCCACTGGGGTGCTACAGTGCCTGCACAGTCCTCAAATGCACCAGAATGTCACCCCATGTGTAGATTTTCTAATTTGTCTTTTTTGGAGTAGTTTTAAGTAATATTAAAAATGAACTGTCTTTTTCCAACACAATCTTGCTTGGATACAAGTGCCACCATTTTTTAGAATGGTTGCTACCACATTCAAAGGGAATACTGTTCAGACATGTGTGGCATTTTACATCATCACTTTAACAGCATAAAAGATCAGTGTGGGGCATTTCAATTCCAGAAATCTCAAATACCGTATACTGTATACTCGCAGATAAGTTCTCCCGCGGATAAGTCGGGACATGATTTTACAGTATAATTTCTGGTATTTTATAATATCGGTGGTATAAGTCGAATGTTGAAAACTTACTTTATTGGTACAAGGGAATATGATATGCTAATGCCCACCTGACAGAGTAACCCCGGAGCGTACTGCCGTTTTTTCTATGTGGATGTGGCAATGCACTGTATTAGCGCGTATTCCTAACCTCTCTCTTTCTCTCTCTCTCTCGCTCTGTCTATTGTGCCTATGTCACCACGCGGTAATACCCGAACTATTCCAAAGCAATGTTTGCACTGATTTGTGTTTTTTGTCTCACACCCTCATACACCTTTATCATTAGAACATCTCTTATCTACAAAAAATCATTCGATCAGGAGAAAATAGCTGAATAGTAGAAATAGCTAGAAAATAGCGAAAGAAATTGGTAACTGCACTGCTGCAACAAAATTCGATGTGTCTGAGAAACTTATGCAAGACTGGAGGAGGCAAGAAGATGTAAAAAAAAAATATGTGTTGCATTCAAAATATATAATATAAGTCAGGGTATGAATAAGTATAATAAGTCAGGGTAAGAATTTATGATCGATTTTTTGGGTTTCAAGACCCAACTGATACATGAGCATATACAGTAATAGCTTTGCAGTTATCTTTGCAATGAGTTCCTTATAAAGACTTTACTATGATCTGATGACTATGGGTTTAAAGTTTTGTTTTTAGTTAGACAGCAGGTTGGACAACTTTTCTACTTATTGACTTAGGTTTTTTCTTACAGCCCCTGTTTAAAATCCTACTTGCTAAACTGTTTAGTAGAACAGTACTCTAGGCCACAAACTATTAAATATACACACAATGCAGACATTTTTATACATGACTGAGACTGTGGAAAACATTATAGTTATATCTATTGTGATGGATGGCCGGGGTCCATGCCTGGCCGGGATGCCCCTGCAGCTATGTACCAGGGGAGCAAGCATGGAAAATACAACATATCCCCCTGGTTGTCAGATGGCAGCATGTCTGGGTTGCAGTGGTGCCTTGGACTCCCCCAGGGATTCATGAGGGTTGGAGTTTTGTGCAACCCTGTTGGGTTCTGCAGGCGCCGCCAGGGGATGCTGAGATGCTGGACCCTTCTGGGCATTAGTTTCGCCACACCCGGAAGAGCAGCCAGATGTTGGTAATCAAGCACCTGGAGCACTTCCGGGTGCCCAATTAAAGGAGCCAGCAACCACCATTCAGCGGCCAGAGTCAGGAGAAGGAAGACATGGTTGCCTAGAAGGAGGAGTGGTGGTGGAAGAAAGAGAGGAGTGTGGTGTTTTGGTGTGTTTGTATTACACTTTGGACTGTGTTGTGCCTGTGGGGATTACGGGGAAGACGTGCCCCACAGGTGAAGAAAAGTAAAAGTTTATTTATTTTATTCGTGCCTCCAGTGTAAATCTGTATCGGGTCAGGTGCCTATATAGCGCCTTTTGTTACATTATATACATACACAAATGGACATATAGACTTATGCATATAATGATTGGATTCAATCCAAGGAAATTACTTTCTATTTGAAAAGAAATTCAGACATATAACAACAAAGGCACTTACCAAAAGACTGGGGGTGATATGCCAAACCTTACTTAATACCTTAATAATAATGATAATACATTTTATTTATATAGTGCCTTTCCCATGCTCAAGGAGCTTCCAAAATTGTGGAGTTGTAACTGTGGTGTAAATACCTCATACAGTTATTTTGCTGTTGGAACTCTTTTGATGGAAATAAAATGTACAATCTTAGAGAATCTATCCCAGTTACTAGAATGTCACTAAGTCTGGTGGTATGACTGGAATTTGATTCTTAATTTGCTGGCAGCTACTTACAGGTATGTACCCCCAGGCATTTTTTGTTATCAAGGGCTACCGTGCCATGTGCAGGATCATCAAGAATACAGTACCATTACCTTCCAAAGGTGCACAGTGAAAGAACTGCTGTGTCTGTAGCAGATGTCAAGTCGAAAAGAGACAAACAGTGAAACTGTAGATCAATGTCTTAAAAAAATCTGATCTTAATAAAATGAAAAATAAAACATACAATTCTTAAATCTGCTTAATCCAATTCAGAGTTGCAGTGGGCTTGAGTTTATTATGGAAATACTGGTTGCAAGAAGGAAAATTGACTTAAATAATATGCCAGCCCATCACGGAACACACATGCATACATCCACAGTATCTCATACTAAGGCCAATCTAGAACCACCAGTCAAACTAATTTGCATGTCTTTGGGAGGAAAATCAAGAAAAAACAAACACTGGGCCAAAGTGCAAATTCTAAACAGGCATGATAATCAAATCCAAGTTGCATCCATGAATTAAAAGTCATAGCTAATGTATCACCATAACAGCCAGTATTAAAATGTATTTTTGTTTAAACAATATATATTTCTAAATACACACAGCATTTCTTTTGATATTTTAAAAACAGTCCACAGCTTATTGATTGATGTCATGTTTTTGATACTATCCATCCATTATCCAACCCACTATATCCTAACTAGAGGGTCAAGGGGGTCTGCTGAAGCCAATCCCAGCCAACACAGGGTGCAAGGCAGGAAACAAACCCTGGGCAGGGTGCCAGTCCACCGCAGTGTTTTTGATAATAGGGTGGGTGAATTCTCAACTGAAATGATACATAAATCAAACATCACTATAGTTAGCAAATATACAATTAAACTCATTCAGAAGGAAGAACTGATTTTGTAGTTTGCACATCTCTTAAGTTTGACTTAATTAATAACATATAAATATAGAATGTTATAAATATTTTTTGCAGAATTAGTATATTTACCTCAACTTACATCCTTTAAGTGGAGAAGTTATTACTTTTAGAAGTACGTATGTCTTGCATCCTTTTTAGAAGTTTATTTTACAGTGTACAGCAAAATTAACAGCTTCTAGTTACATTAAATTAGGAAAGTCAACTAGTTAATAATCAAATGTAAAATTCCCATTAAGTCACTTGCAATCTAAGACATATTTAGATATAAGAGTCCAACTGTGTTAGTAAGTTAAGAGGTATACCGAGCAATTAGTGTTATCAAAGTGTATATAGTCTGATTTTTACAATTTGGCTGACAGAGACAGCATATAAAACTAAACTGTAATATGGTAAGTATGTAAGTCATAAAGAATTAAATGGGTATTAGAAAAAGTGTTATCTTCCATTTTGTACAGGCAAACATTTTGTCACATGTGTGAGAGCACAACTAAATCATCTTCTGAGAGGAAAAGAGTTATTAAAATGAATTATTTGAAAGATTATATCTGAAAGGTCTTTCTAGATGCAACTGAACAAAACAAGCTATGAAAACAGCTGACTAGATAGGAAACATAATTCAAAGACTCTAGGTTGGATGTACAGTAAAAGGTTACTTCCCATGGCAAGCAACTTCTCTTTAGATCTATAATTCTGACTTTTTATTAGGTTATTTTGAAGGTTGCGTCTAAATCATTTGAATGCCAAGGTATCAGCAAAGTTGAAGATATAGAGCCCATGGTACTTTTTACTGTAATACTAGGTCTTCCAAAACTGACTTTTGATTACACAGATACACTCAATACCTGCACATAGCTAAATATTTATGAAAAACCATACAGTGTAAGGAGAAAAAAAGTGTCACTTCTTGGTACGGATATTTGTTTAGTTACATGTAACTTTGACTATTGGACATCATATTGTTAATAATCATCTCCTCTCAAGCAGCCGGATAAAACCATCAAAATGACTGAATGTCTTTCACAGTGAATATACCTAAAACTAAGTGCTATATATGAAACTTTCTTATTGTTTTTGTTTGAATAATCATAAATTATGAAACTAAATCAAAGATGCATCAGTTTGCAATGAAACTATATTTTGATTCTTGCATCTATTTGAAAGTTGCTGTTTTACTTTCAGTAAGGTGAAAAAAGGTGGTAGAGTGATACAATGGTTAGTTCTGTTGCCTCACAGCTACCTGGGTTTGACCCTAATGCACAAAAATCATATGCGTTAACCCCAAAAATCACCAAGGGTTTTCTCCAAGTACTCCACCTTATACCCCAAAAACAGTCATCCTCAGATTTTGCCCATATGAGTGAATGTTAGTGTGTGAGTAGACTGACAATGAACTGGCATCCTGTAAACAGAGGGTTTCAAATGTGTGCTCCAAGTTCAGAAAGGCTCCAGTTCTCCAGAAATAAAAAGGCACTAAGGGATTTAATTGATAATTATGCATGAAACAATTAGAAAAATGTATCAATGGACAACTGACAGTGCACCAGGCATAATCGGTTTTCAAAAGGGGTTAGTGATCCTAATCCAAAAAAAGCACAATTTCCCCCTGGGGTAAAAATAAAGTTCCATCTGTCTATCTGAATCGTGTTTTACTTTACCTTATTACAAATAGCAGTCACATTTACATGGCCCATTCCATAACTGAACATTTTCAATTTTGGGGTTGTTTTCTCCATGTAAATATATTGGACTGACCCCCTTAGGAAAGAAACAACAACATTTATTTATATAGCACATTTTCATACAAATAATGTAGCTCAAAGTGCTTTACACTATGAAGAAAAGAGAAATAAAAGACAAAGTAAGAATTAGAATAAGACAGCATTAATTAACATTGAATAAGAGTAAGGTCCGATGGCCAGGGAGGACAGAAAAAACAAAAAAAAACTCCAGACGGCTGGAGAGAAGAAATAAAATCTGCAGGGGTTCCAGGCCATGGGACCGTCCAGCCCCCTCTGGGCATTCTACCTAACATAAATAAAACAGCCTCTTTGCATTTAGGGTTCTCTTGGAAGGACTTGATGATGATGGTCATGCAGACTTCTGACTTTTAATCCATCAATGTAGAAACACCATGGTGCTTTGATTAGGTGGTGATAGCGCAGATCGCCACCTCAGAAAACAGGGAAAAGAAACAGAGAGTAGGGGTCAGTACGGATTTTAGAGCCACCATGAATAGTTATTATAATGAATTGAATATACAGAGTATCAGGATTAAATGAAGGTGAAGTTATCAGAAAGCCATGTTAAAGTAATGTGTTTTTAGCAGTTTTTTAAACTGCTCCACCGTATCAGCATGGCGAATTCCTATTGGCAGGCTATTCCAGATTTTAGGTGCATACCAAAACTGGAGAAATGTGCTCGGATTTTCTTTTCCTAGTTAGGATTCTAGCAGCTGCATTCTGCACTAGTTGCAAACGATTTATGTCTTTTCAGGGTAGTCCTGAGAGGAATACGTTACAGTAATCTAGACGACTGAAAACAAAAGCGTGAACTAATTTCTCAGCATCTTTCAATGATATAAGAGGTCTAACTTTTGCTATGTTTCTTAAGTGAAAAAATGCTGTCCTAGTGGTCTGATTAATATGCAATTTAAAATTCAGGTTACAGTCAACAGTTACCCCTAAATTCTTTACCTCCATCTTGACTTTTAATCCTAATGCATCAAGTTTATTTCTAATAATCTCATTGTCTCCATTATTGCCAATCACTAAAATTTCTGTTTTCTCTTTATTTAGCTTGAGAAAATTACTATTCATCCAATTAGAAACACAAGTAAGACATCTGGGTCAGCAGGTGCTATTGATAAATACAGCTGTGTGTCATCAGCATAGCTGTGGTAACTCACATTGTGCCTCGAGATAATCTGACCTAACGGAAGCATGTAGATTGAGAAGACCAGCAGACCCAGGAGAGATTCTTTTGGAACATCGTATAGAATATCATGTGTATTTGAGTTATAATTACCACAACTAACAAAGAATTTTCTACCTGCCAGGTAGGATTCAAACCAATTGAACACACTGCCAGAGAGGCCCACCCATTGACTAAGGCGATTTCTAAGAATGTTGTGATCTATCCATCCATCCTCTTCCGCTTACCCGAGTTCGGGTCGCGGGGGCAGCAGCTTAAGCAGAGAGGCCCAGACTTCCCTCTCCCCGGCCACTTCTTCCAGCTCTTCCGGGAGAATCCCAAATGCGTTCCCAGGCCAGCCGGGAGACATAGTCCCTCCAGCGTGTCCTGAGTCTTCCTCGGTGCCTCCTCCTGGTTGGACGTGCCCGGAACACCTCACCAGGGAGGTGTCCAGGAGGCATCCTGATCAGATGCCTGAGCCACCTCATCTGACTCCTCTCGATGCGGAGGAGCAACGGCTCTACTCTGAGCCCCTCCCGGATGACTGAGCTTTTCACCCTATCTTTAAGAGAAAGCCCAGACACCCTGCGGAGGAAACTCATTTCAGCCGCTTGTATTCACGATCTCGTTCTTTCGGTCACTACCCATAGCTCATGACCATAGGTGAGGGTAGGAGCGTAGATCGACTGGTAAATTGAGAGCTTTGCCTTACGGCTCAGCTCCTTTTCACCACGACAGACCGATGCAGAGCCCGCATCACTGCGGATGCCGCACCGATCCACCTGTCGATCTCACACTCCATTCTTCCCTCACTCGTGAACAATACCCCGAGATACTTGAACTCCTCCACTTGGGGCAGGATCTCTCCCCAACCCTGAGAGGGCACTCCACCCTTTTCCGCTGAGGACCATGTCTCGGATTTGGAGGTGCTGATTCTCATCCCATTCACACTCAGCTGCGAACCGATCCAGAGAGAGCTGAAGATCACGGCCTGATGAAGCAAACAGGACAACATCATCTGCAAAAGCAGTGACCCAATCCTGAGTCCACCAAACCGACCCCTTCAACACCCTGGCTGCGCCTAGAAATTCTGTCCATAAAAGTTATGAACAGAATCGGTGACAAAGGGCAGCCCTGGCGGAGTCCAACTCTCACTGGAAACGGGCTCGACTTACTGCCGTCAATGCGGACCAAGCTCTGACACCGGTTGTACAGAGACCGAACAGCTCTTATCAGGGGTCCGTACCCCATACTCCCGAGCACCCCCACAGGATTCCCCGAGGGACACGGTCAATGCCTTTTCCAAGTCCACAAAACAAATGTAGACCGGTCGGGCAAACTCCCATGCACCCTCCAGGACTCTGCTAAGGGTGAAGAGCTGGTCCACTGTTCCGCGACCAGGACGAAAACCACACTGTTCCTCCTGAATCCGAGGTTCACTATCCGACGGACCCTCCTCTCCAGAACCCCGAATAGACTTTTCCAGGGAGGCTGAGGAGTGTGATCCCTCTATAGTTGGAACACACCCTCCGTCCCCTTTTAAAGAGGGGGACCACCACCCCGGTCTGCCAATCCAGAGGCACTGTCCCGATGTCCATGCGATGTTGCAGAGACGTGTCAACCAAGACAGTCCTACAACATCCAGAGCCTTAAGGAACTCCGGCGATCTCATCCACCCCGGGGCCCTGCCACCAAGGAGTTTTTTGACCACCTCGGTGACTTCAGTCCCAGAGATGGGAGAGCCCACCTCAGAGTCCCCAGGCTCTGCTTCCTCATTGGAAGGCATGTTAGTGGGATTGAGGAGGTCTTCGAAGTACTCCCCCCACCGACCCATAACGTCGAAGTCGAGGTCAGCAGCGCACCATCCCCACCATATATGGTGTTGACACTGCACTGCTTCCCCTCCTGAGACGCCGGACGGTGGACCAGAATCTCCTCGAAGCCGCCCAAAAGTCGTTCTCCATGGCCTCTCCAAACTCCTCCCATGCCCGAGTTTTTGCCTCAGCAACAACGAAGCCGCGTTCCGCTTGGCCTGCGGTACCTATCAGCTGCCTCCAGAGACCCACAGGACAAAAAGTCCTATAGGACTCCTTCTTCAGCTTGACGGCATCCTCACGCCGGTGTCCACCAACGGGTTCGGGATTGCCGCCACGACAGGCACCACCACCTTGCGGCCACAGCTCCGGTCAGCCGCCTCAACAATAGAGGCACGGAACATGGCCCATTCGACTCAATGTCCCCACCTCCCTCGGGACGTGGTTGAAGTTCTGCCGGAGGTGGGAGTTGAAGCTACTTCTGACAGGGGACTCTGCCAGCCGTTCCCAGCAGACCCTCACAACACGTTTGGGCCTCTTCCCCCACCATCGAAGCCAACTCACCACCAGGTGGTGATCAGTTGACAGCTCCGCCCCTCTCTTCACCCGAGTGTCCAAGACATATGGCCGCAAGTCCGACACGACCACAAAGTCGATCATCGACCTGAGGCCTAGGGTGTCCTGGTGCCAAGTGCACATATGAACACCCTTATGCTTGAACATGGTGTTCGTTATGGACAATCCGTGACGAGCACAGAAGTCCAATAACAAAACACCGCTCGGGTTCAGATCGGGGGGGCCATTCCTTCCAATCACGCCCTTCCAGGTCTTACTGTCATTGCCCACGTGAGCATTGCAGTCTCCCAGCAAAACGAGGGAATCCCCAGAAGGTATGCCCTTTAGCTCCCCCTCCAGAGACTCCAAAAAGGGTGGATACTCCAAACTGCTGTTCGCTGCATATGCACAAACAACAGTCAGGACCCTTCCCCCCACCTGATGGCGGAGGGAGGCCACCCTCTCGTCCACCGGGGTAAACCCCAATGCACAGGCTCCGAGTCGGGGGGCAATAAGTATGCCCACACCTGCTCGGCGCCTCTCACCGAGGGCAACTCCAGAGTGGTAGAGAGTCCAGCCCCTCTCAAGGAGATTGGTTCCAGAGTCCAAGCTGTGCATCGAGGTGAGTCCGACTATATCTAGCTATATCTATCTATGTTGTGATCAATGGTGTCAAATGCGGAACTCAGATCTAAGAGGATGAGAACAAATAAATAGCTTCTGTCTGCATTTACCCGCAAGTCATTTACTACTTTAACGAGTACAGTTTCTGTGCTGTGATTTATTCTAAAAACCTGACTGAAATTTATCAAGAATAGCATGTTTATTGAGAGGTTATTTAACTGCATAATGACTGCCTTCTCTAAAATTGTACTTAAGAAAAGCAGGTTAGAAATGGGTCTAAAATTTTCAAAAGCAGAGGGGTCAAGATTATTTTTTTTGAGTAGTGGTTTAACTACAGCAGTCTTAAGACTGTCTGGGAAGACCCCCGTATTTAATGACGAATTTACTATGTCAAGAATATCATCAATTAGCACGCCTGATACTTCTTTGAAAAAACTTGTTGGTATTGGGTCAAGGTCGCAGGTGGAGGGTCTCAGTTGAGAAATTATTTTATGTAAGTCAGGTAACTCTATCCTGATGAAAGAATTTTATTTATTTATAATGGAGTACTGGGGCTCAGGAGGATCCGCAGTGTTGGGGAGATGTACTATATTATTTCTAATATTAATTTTTTGATTGAAGAATACAGCAATACCCTCACAGGTTTCACTGGAGGTATTTTGGAGGCATTCTTTTGTGTTACCTGGGTTTAGCAGATGATCAATCGTAGAGAATAAGATTCTGGGATTACTAGCATTGTTATTTATAATCTTAGAGAAATAGCTCTCAAGACAGACTGTGTTATTGTATTCTGTTATTTTAACCTTCAATATTTCATAGTGGATAGTTAGTTTAGTTTTCCTCCATTTACGCTCAGCTCTACGGCATGTTCTCTTTAAATCAGACACTCTTTGGATCTTCCATGGTATAACAATGCTAGAAGATTTTTTAACTGTCTTTTCAGGTGCAACTATGTCAACAGCAGCTCTTACCTTAGTATAAAATTTTTCCATCTTACTATTTACATTATCCTCGCTATTATAGTTAGCACTATAAACGGACTGATTGCTTAGAATGTTTGTAAGTTTTAAGGCTGCTGATGAATCAAAGAAATGTTTTTTAACAATATGCTTCTAATGAATTTTTTTCTAACATTATTTCTATATTAAATAGTAAAAGAAAATGGTCTGATAGAGGTTCATGAATTCTTTTACTTTTTGGTCACACTGATTATCGATATGAAAGTTAAAGTTGCCGACTATTAAAGTATGTCATAGTTCATAATCAAAATTGACATTAAGTCTGAGAATTCGTCAAAGAAAGATGCGTTACATTTAGGAGGTCTATACAAGGATAATACTAGAAAGTGAGAATCTCCATGAATAATAATGGTGAGATACTCAAAGGACTTGAATTTACCAAAACTGACATCTTTACACTTTAGCCGGTTTAAGTAAATGTTTGCCAAGCTGCCTCCTTTCTTTCCTTGGCGATCCACATGAGTAAAACTGTAATTCGGAGGCGCAGATTCAATTAAAATCACCGTGCCATCTGAGCTAAGCCATGTTTCACTTGCAATAAAATCAATCTGAGAAGGTGTGAGATACTAATGTCGAGAACTAGAGGAAGAACTTTTTAGAAAAGAGTGAGGCTCAAAATAAGAGAGAAGTGATGATTGTAAAGAAAAGAACAGTTGTAAAGAAATAAAATCATGAACTATGTCCATCCCCCTTCTTTTCTGGATATGCTGGACACTTTAACTGAGCTGACCTGGCATTTAAACAGACCAAAATACATTGTTGCTCCTGGCTTGTCTTGGATCCAAATATGCCACTTATTTCTGCTCTTCTTTTCCTTTCACTTTATGCTTTTGATGAAACAATCTCTACACTCATAGCAACAGCACATGGCACCTACAGTCAAGCTTTATGGTACTTGTGAACCATGTCTTCTTTGAGCTTTGCCACACCTTTCTCCTTCCTATTTGCAGCTCACTTGTTGAGTCTAGGAAATCACCCCACTTCACTCATCCATCCTCCCATTTGTTCAGTGCTGCTTTTTATATACTGTACCTGTCCATCACTTGTCCTTGAGGCCTTCATTTACATAAACTGACAAACCCCAAACAGCTGGCTGGTACAGTTTCTCACCAGCACTGTGTCAGCTATGATCTACTTGCAGCAATATTATAACCAAAAAATATATTGTATTTATTTTGTGTAGTTTGTTTCTATTTTAGGGGTTGTTTTTACTCCTAAATTTTGAAATATCAAAATGTTCTTTCTTAGTGGATTCACACTGGCCAAATTTAGTTTTTAAATTAAACAGGGCATAGTGTGAATAAATCATTCAGTCAGTCATTCTGTTTTGCACTGTTTTGCAAGGTTTATATCAGTCAATTAATTAAAATAAAAAAGAAACACCCTTGCTGACCTAAATATGGTCACAGTGATGATGTCATATACATAGCATTACTCTTGAGAATTCTGAGAATTGATCAGCGTGGAAACACTCAACACTGAAGCTCCAGCATGGTGGTGCTGAAAGCAAATTTAAGCAAATTTAACAAGATGTGGCCTGCGAGAAATAATTTTCAACTGTTCTACAGTTTTCCTTTCTTCATTTTGTTGAACATTCCTTATCCCTATTTTTGGTTCTGTGTAGGCCTGATATTTGAGTTTGTGGCTAGGCTGCCAATGGTAACAGCATATTACACTTACCGTATATACTCGCGTTTTTCTCTTCGGGCTTGATTTTACCTTATAATTCCCGGTAATTTATAATGTTGTTCGTATAAGTCAAATGCAGAAAACTGACACTATTGATCCAAGAGATTATGATATGCTAACGCCCACCTGAGAGAGTAACCATGGAGCACACTGCCTTTTTTTTCTATGTATTGTGCCTACGTGACCACACGGTAATACCCGTACTATTCCAAAGCGACTTTTGCACTGCTTTCTGTATCTTACACCCTTATATACCTTTATCGTAAGAGCATCCCTTATCTACAATGTAGCCTTCAATCAGAAGAAAATAAGCTGTTTTATGTTAAAAGTCATTTAAATGGCAAAAGAAATTGGTAACTCCACTGCTGCAACAAAATTCGATGTATCTGAGAAGCTGCTGTGAGATTGGAGGAAGCAAGAACATGTAAAAAAAAAGAATTTAAATGTATTTTTGAATGGGCATATAAGTCGGGATCTGATTTTATGATCAAATTTTTGAGTTTCAAGACCCGACTTATATGCGAATATATACAGTACAAATTAAGTAATTTAACAGACTTGCATTCTTATTTATTCTTAATGGTCCTGGAAATTTTTTAAGCATAATTGCCATTGTTTATAATCAGGAATACACATAACTGTATCGCCGGTGTGAATGCATAAAGAAAAATAGAAAATACGTACGTTATTTACCCCAAACTCACAAAAAGCACACCACACACACAATTAGTTGGTAGACAGCAAAAAAGGTTATCTTCACTTTAACTACCAAACAAAATTCATTGGATGCAATGTCAAAAAAGCAACAGACTTTAAGTAATTACTTTGGCATTCCACCATCTGTGAAGAAACACCAGACCGAGATGGAGGCTAAGCATAAGACATGAGTTTTCTCTGAAAAATCGTTCCAGAAGGTACAGTGGCTTGAAACTAATGATATGCGTCCAAGATGTGGTGTAAGATTTCCCATGAATACTCACATGTAGCAGATAAAATCAGTGCTTTTTATATAATGATAAAGAATTTCAGTCACCTTGCATTTGACAAGCATGAAAAAAGTATTAGAACAAGCAAACATCTCTTATATATACAGTAATCCCTCCTCGATCGCGGGGGTTGCGTTCCAGACCCCGATTGGTGAAAATCCGCGAAGTAGAAACCATATGTTTGTATAGTTATTTTCATATATTTTAAGCCCTTATAAACTCTCCCACCCTGATAACATTATTAGAGCCCTCTAGACATGAAATAACACCCTTTAGTCAAACGTTTAAACTGTGCTCCATGACAAGACAGAGATGACAGTTCTTTCTCACAATTAAAAGAATGCAAACATATCTTCTCTTCAAAAGAGCGTCAGAGCAGAGAATGTCAGAGAGAGCGCTAAGAAAAGCAAACAATCAAGAAATCAATATGTGCTTTTAAGTATACAGAAGCACCGCGATAAAGCAGCATTTTGTAGAGGAGCCTCCGTGTCCTCTGTGCAAACAGCCCCTCTGCTCACACCCCCTCCGTCAGGCAGAGAGAGTGAGAAAGATAGAGAGAAGCAAACAAGCACCGCGCGGGATGCATATCTTATATCATTGAGGAGTTTTAGTTAATATGTAATACATGCTCTGATTGGGTAGCTTCTAAGCCATCTGCCAATAGCGTCCCTTGTATGAAATCAACTGGGCAATCAAACTGAGGAAGCATGTAACCTAAATTAAAAGACCCATTGTCCGCAGAAAGCGGCGAACCAGCGAAAAATCCATGATATATATTAAGATGTGCTTACATTTAAAGTCCGCGATAGAGTGAAGCCGCGAAAGTCGAAGCGCGATATAGCGAGGGATTACTGTATTTCTCTTCTGGTTCGCCCTGCTTCCACTTCAAAACCAGTCCCGCCCACTCACAGCCGACACAGCATTTCTTTATTCCTATTCGTCCTCTTCCAAACCCTTCCCCACGCTGCTTGCGGCTCCTCTTCAAAACTGGTCCCACCCACACGCAGCCAACATGGCATTTCTCGATTCCTATTCGTCTTCTTCCAAACCCTTCCCCACGCTGTCTGTGGCCTCCCATACACCTTGCTATTTTCGTTATACTGCGACGGTTGTTTCCTAAGCCTTTGTTATAAGATGAACGACAGTATCTTCTCTGTTGTACGAGTTTTTGTACAACTTCATCTCTATCTGCGGGATCTGGCAACTGCCTATTCCTATCAGTGGGTTATTTTTTGACACAAACGGTTGACGAAGGCAATGCACCGTTTTCCATTCCTATTCTTACACTGCCGTATGCTACGGTGGGCGTCAGCTATCTAGTTGTTCATACTACAGCTAACAAACATGTTAGCAAGGATGAAAAATAAATGAAGAATAATGTCAAGCACTCTGTAATATCTCTTTCAGTCTTTCATAAAGCAAAACATGCATGCCCCATGTGGTCCTCCTCTCTTGAAGAGGCTCAGTGTAAATGTTGGAGGTGTGTAAAATTCACAAGAAGGTGGAACACGAATAATGCAAAGCACTGCACAGTCAATCAGTTTGGAACTGAGGGAGAAATTAAAGTTGGCTGAATTTTGGGGAATGCTTTTTGATTGATCTGAAGGTACTACCAAAACGGTGCATGAGTCTGCTTACATTGTGTCTCTGTCCAGCAATGGAGTGTTTAACTCTGATTTCCTCAGATTAATTGAATTGGATGTGAATCTATCTGCACAGGACATATTTGACAGGCTTATTAATTTTTTCTGTGACTCTGGATTGGATGAATGGAAGTCAAAGTTGGTCTTCGGTTTACACAGATGGGGCTGCCATCAGTGTTGGTGTGTACAATGGAATCGTGCCAAAACTACATTAGTGGCTGTGACTGGGGATTCCTTTGTTCATATTCTGCGCATTGTACATTCCCTTGAAAACTGATTAGTCAGTTGATAGCATATTTCCATACTGTGAAACATGTAATCGTTCTGTTGTCAAATTGCTGACATATTATTTACATAAAGATGGTGCAAAAAAAATTGAAACACTAAAGAAATTATGTGGAGAGAATGACATTGCCTTTGTGAAATTGGGAAAATTTCTCAACATTACATGGTCTTCATGGAGGCAAGAAACTCTATTAAAAATGTTAACGCTATTATCTACTATTTAAATTCAGTTAGCTACAACTGATGACACTGACCTACAGGAATTATGTACAGTGCATTTTCAATGTTTTCTGGCCAACATGTTGAACATTGATGGCATTTTGCAGCTCACATCTCTCAGATTTTGGCAGAAAAGGCTGCATTGGTGAATGCAAAGATGAACTGATGGTAATCATTGGATAATTCACACTTTTGCATGATGGTGTGGGCAAGTGCAGGAAAGACACCAATGTTACTAATTGTGATGCTGACAGGAACAAGTCCATGTGCTGAGAGATTTAATTCAGGAGTATGAAACTAGATATGACTCTCTCAAGTCATGTGATCCATTTTTTATTTTTTTATCCTTCAGTTTAGCCACATGAAATGCAAAGCCTCCAACAGTTTTGGTAATACAAAACTTAGTAGCATGCTTCAGAAATAAGAGGCCATCTTATCTCTCAACAAAGAAGCCACTGCAACAGAATGCAGGAAAACAAACAGGAAAGTGTTTGGCAACTTCCTCTGTGTAGATAGATAGATAGATAGATAGATAGATAGATAGATAGATAGATAGATAGATAGATAGATACTTTATTAATCCCAAGGTTGAAATTCACATGTACAGTGCATCCAGAAAGTATTCACAGCCCATCAGTTTTTCCACATTTTGTTATGTTACAGCCTTATTCCAAAATTGATTAAATTCATTTTTTTTCCTCAGAATTCTACACACAACACCCCATAATGACAATGTGAAAAAGTTTACTTGAGATTTTTGCAAATTTTTTAAAAATAAAAAAAATTGAGAAAGCACATGTACATAAGTATTCAAAAATTGAGCTCAGGTGCATTCTGTTTCCCCTGATCATCATTGAGATGTTTCTGCAGCTTCATTGGAGTCCACCTGTGGTAAATTCAGTTGATTGGACATGATTTGGAAAGGCAAACACCTGTCTATATAAGGTCCCACAGTTGACAGTTCATGTGAGAGCACAAGCCAAGCATGAAGTCAAAGGAATTGTCTGTAGACCTCCAAGAAAGAATTGTTTCGAGGCACAA
The DNA here is from genome assembly GCF_016835505.1 of Polypterus senegalus. Lineage (NCBI taxonomy): Eukaryota > Metazoa > Chordata > Cladistia > Polypteriformes > Polypteridae > Polypterus > Polypterus senegalus. Next base: position 43,875,034 of record NC_053159.1, read on the forward strand.
ATCTGGGTAAGGTTACAGAAAACTTTCTGCTGTTTTGAAGGTCCCAATGAGCACAGTGGCCTCCATCATCCGTAACTGGAAGAAGTTCGAAACCACCAGGACTCTTCCTAGAGCTGGCCGTTCATCTAAACTGAGCGATCGGGGGAGAAGGGCCTTAGTCAGGGAAATGACCAAGAACCCGATGGTCACTCTGTCAGAGCTCCAGAGGTCCTCTGTGGAGAGAGGAGAACCTTCCAGAAGGACAACCATCTCTGCAGCAATCCACCAATCAGGCCTGTATGGTAGAGTGGCCAGACAGAAGCTACTCCTTTGTAAAAGGCACATGGCAGCCCGCCTAGAGTTTGCCAAAAGACACCTGAAGGACTCTCAGACCATGAGAAACAAAATTTTCTGGTCTGATGAGACAAAGATTGAACTCTTTGGTGTGAATGCCAGGCGTCACGTTTGGAGGAAAAAGGCACCGCTCATCACCAGGCCAATACCATCCCTACAGTGAAGCATGGTGATGGCAGCATCATGCTGTGGGGATGTTTTTCGCAGTAGAAACTGGGAGACTAGTAAGGATAAAGGGAAAGATGACTGCAGCAATGTACAGATGGATGAAAACCTGTTCCAGAGCGCTCTTGACCACAGACTGGGGCGATGGTTCATCTTTCAGCAGGACAACGACCCCAAGCACGCAGCCAAGATATCAAAGGAGTGGCTTCAGGACAACTCTGTGAATGTCCTTGAGTGGCCCAGCCAGAGCCCAGACTTGAATCTGATTGAACATCTCTGGAGAGATCTTAAAATGGCTGTGCAACAATGCTTCCCATCCAACCTGATGGAGCTTGAGAGGTGCTGCAAAGAGGAATGGGCGAAACTGGCCAAGGATAGGTGTGCCAAGCTTGTGGCATCATATTCAAAAAGACTTGAGGCTGTAATTGCTGCCAAAGGTGCATTGACAAAGTAATGAGCAAAGACTGTGAATACTTATGTACATGTGATTTCTCAGTTTTTTTATTTTTAATAAATTTGCAAAAACCTCAAGTAAACTTTTTTCATGTTGTCATTATGGGGTGTTGTGTGTAGAATTCTGAGGAAAAAAATGAATTTAATCCAGTTTGGAATAAGGCTATAACATAACAAAATGTGGAATCAGTGCATCTTGTGAAAGGGCATTTTCAAAACTCAGTATGACAAAAAAATAAGTACAGATCTTCCCTGTCACATACTTGCCTCTCATCCCTGATGAACATACACTTGTCCAAGATGACCACAGAAACATATGACCCAAACCCTGCTGTGGAGCTATGGGTGCAACAGCTTATCACAGGATCATCCAGGGAGCAGCGAGTACATCGTCTAATAACATAGAAGAGGCTAGCAGGGATGGCAGATAATGATGCCTAAAGGGAGAGTACCAAAAAACAACTTTTAGTGCTCCATTGAGAACCAGACCAAAAACGTTATGTGCATCCCTGTTTATAACTTTACTTTATCTTTTTACCATAATATTTGCATTGTTCAGATGCCAGTATGGTGGTTAATCTTAATAGCGGGAAAGCTGGGTTTGCTTTAAGAGAAAACTAGCAATTTTTTAGCTGAAAATTGTTAAATCTTAAATTTTCAGCTACCAAAACAGAATCCTCTATATGTCATTCTCTGGTCAATTGTAAGTCTTCTCAGCTGTAAGTTAAACAGCCCTAACCTAGAATGTAAGAAAACAAACTACAAAATAAAGAAAAAAACTAGAGATCGTCCTATCTCATACCTCACTATGTCTGCAAGTGTCAAATCAAAAGTTTTCCTTTTTTTGTAAATTATCTTCCTTTTTAATCATTCTGGTGTATATTCAGAACGTAGTGTGTTTATATAAATATATGTATCTATTTATGTGTGTATTTATTTAAAGAGCATCAGTAAAAAAAACAAATCTCTCCCTGGAGACAAATAAAGATCTATCTATCTATCTATCTATCTATCTATCTATCTATCTATCTATCTATCTATCTATCTCAGAGGGTTGAATAACCAATTCAGGAAATTAATGAAAAGCTTAGAAACAAACTATGGAGATTTGGTTTAGTAATGATGTGCGATAAGCAAGGCAAACATGTTAACAAGAGTTTACAAACTCAAGAATGCTATAAAGAGTTTCACAGAAATTAAAGGAAAACATGGAAGAACTCAATGATTGCAAGTGGCTCTGTAACCTGTTGTTTAATGTGACCATTACAAGCTATTTGACAGAGTTCAATGCTACACTGCTGAGGACAAGCCAGCTCTTGGTCTCACTCCTTTCAATACATGAAGGTATTTCAAGCTAATATAAAACTTTGTTGAATTCCAGCTTGAGAGGGGAAATATGGGATATTTCCCTACTCTTCAAGATCAAAACCTTGAGCATGAGCAGACTAGAAAATATACAAGGGAATATGTCATTTCCTAGAGACGTTTGCTGAAAAATTTCAAGATATGAAGGCAAAAGCACTGGATCTTAACACCTTACCATGCTGTTTACTGTCACTTGAGCTGATGTGTCTATACATTTACAGAAAACTGAACTGCAGAACAAGTGTCAGCTAAAGGCCAAACACAGCACCTTGGAACTACTAGAATTCTACAATCAAAACAGCAGTGTTAATAACTTTCCAAATGTGAGAAATCATGCATTTAAGATTGTGCCATTATTTGGAACAACATACTGCTGCTAACATTTCTTTTCAAAGCAAACATCATCAGAAACAGAATTTGTTCCAGTTTAGGAAATCAACCTAGACAACCAGCTATGTATGGTAACAACATCATTGCCATTAGATATCCAGCAGCTTCTAACTGCCTGCTCAACCATAAGGTGTAGAATATTTATTACTATATTTAACTGAGAGGAGTTAATAACTTAATTCAACCTGATTGTGCCATGTCTACCACTTGGCTGAAGTATTTTATGCTAAAATAATCCACTAATGTGTCTGGAAACAGTATGCCTCTTCAGGCCCCCTTCAACCTGGAAATCAGAAACAAGAAAATCACTCCTGGATAAAATTTTGAAAGGAAAGTACATTTTCTGAAATATAACACTGTCTCAGTCCTTAGTGAACAGAATCATGTTACTTGATACCAGAAAACAACTATAATAAATGTTTGATCATTTTTTTAAAACATGCTCAACCAAACGGTTGATTTGTCAATTGATGGTAAACATAGCAAATTAAGCTAATGTTTAAAAATAGTCAGTTTTAACAATTAAAATTGAATATTTTCTATAAAATAAAAACTTCTAACCATTCATAGTTGTAAATGTGACATATTTAAATATATCCCATCATAAATATGCCACAATTATACTTTTTTTTACATTTACTAGATGGATACTAAAACATTCTAAGGTGCAGGACCACACACTCTTTTGGCCCTTGTACCAGAAAATTCTCAAGACTCTGATGCTGATCTGAGTGATGATGATGACCCAGTAGAGGATCCTGATTATCACCCCACCTATGCAGAGGTTAGTAATGAAAGTTCTTTTGAATCCCTGAATGAAGAAGAGGCTCCCTCAACAAGAGGATCTACTACACAGCTGTATTGTAAGAAGAGCAAAAAAGGGAAACACATCCTAAAAACTGTTTCCTTGGAGGCGCCAAAGGATACCTTGGACCCAAGTTCCCTCTCAGGCCCAAACAAAGGCACAAGGAGAATCTGGAAGCATGAAGACATTGAAGACTTCCAGGTCCCAGATTCAAGATTTGAACCCCCTGAGGCTGTAAGACACCATTCCAGTACTTCAAAATGCTCTTCACTGATGAGATGACTGAACACATTGCTCTCCATACCAATCAAGACTAGCCCCAAGTAAACTGAAGATTTCCTTGCAATCCTCCTTTTTATGAGTGTTTTCAACTTCCCTTCACTTGAGGATTACTGGTACCATGAGTCACATTTCAATGCAGCAGCTGATATCATGCCAAGGAAGAGATTCCAGTTGTTGCAGGGGTTTATTCATCCACCCATTTGCTAACCCACTGAATCTGAATACAGGGTCACAGGGGTCTGCCGGAGCCAATCCCAGCCAACAAGGCAGGAACCAATCCTGGGCAGGGTGCCAACCCACCACAGGACACACCCAGGCCAATTTAGAATCGCCAATCCACCTAACCTGCATGTCTTTGGAATATGGGAGGAAACCCACGCAGACACGGGGAGAACATGCAAACTCCACGCAGGGAAGACCCGGGAAGCGAACCCGGGTCTCCTAACTGCGAGGCAGCAGCGCTACCACTGCGCCATCATGCCACCCGGGGTTTGTTCATTTAATTGATAATCAGAAGTGCAATAAAAGTCAAGACCGATTTTAGTCCATCCACTATTTGAGATGCTTCGTGGACAATGTCTCCTGATACCTTCCACTTATAAGCACAGTATGGATGAGGTCATGATATCATATAAAGGGACAAGGGCTAGCAATCTCCGCCAATATATTGCCAACAAGCCAGACAAGTGGGGCTTTAAATTGTTCTGCCTAGCTAATTCATCTGGTATCATCAACGACCTGCTGCTTTATCAAGGAACTTTCACATTTTTCAATGTTACCTTCAGTGAGGAGGAACAGATGTTGCCTTTGGGAGCCATAGTGGTGATAACACTTTGCAAAACCATAACACAGCCATGGCTTTCAGTTTTGTTCTGCAACAACTATTTTACAAGTTTTAAATTGGTCCAAAACCTGCACACCTCCCTGGGTGTCAAGTGCATTGTCACCATCCGACCAAATCATACTGGGGGAGCCCCCTTGATGACAGACAAAGAGCTGATGAAGAGACGGTATAGAGCTTTTGATTACAGGTCAACTAAAGGAGTGATCGCAGTAAAATGGCTTGACAACAAATGTGTCAACCTTCTGAGCAATGCCTGTGGGATCATGCCTCTTTCAACTGTCAAACACTGGAGCAAAGAGTTCAACACAGAGATCACCATCCCCTGCCCATCTGCTGCTACACCTGTAGAAGACCCCAACCAAGTGTTTGAGATGGTACATTACCCTCTTCGGATACATGCTTGACCTGTGCATTGCAAATTACTGGCTCGTCTACAATATAATACAATACAATAAAATACAATACAATACAATACAATTTATTTTTGTATAGCCCAAAATCACACAAGGAGTGCCACAATGGGCTTTAACAGGCCCTGCCTCTTGACAGCCCAGCATTGACTCTCTAAGAAGACAAGGAAAAACTCCCAAAAAAACCCCAGTAGGGAATAAATGGAAGAAACCTCGGGACAGGCAGTTCAAAGAGAGACCCCTTTCCAGGTAGGTTGGGTGTGCAGTGGGTACCAAAAAGAAGGGGGTCAATACAATACAATACACAGAACAGAACAAATCCTCAATACAGTATAAAAATAAAAATTTTAGAAGTACATAGCAGAATGTAACAGTGGATGACATCACATAATATGCTTTGGATTTGATTAGAGTCCTGGAGACCTCATCCATCAAGCTGCCTCCCCCATTTGGCCATACCATAGCTGAAACAGTGCTGGGCCAGCCAATCTGATGAAAGGACCTCTCTTTCCCATGATTCCAGCGATCCTCCATCAGGGATGACTTTACCATAGGCAGGCACAACAACTTGGCAGGTAGGCCTTGGCACCAAGTGCCACATTTAAGTATTGAGAAAAGAAACAGAATAGGTGAGGATTAGTATCAAATTATAACTATCATGTTACTTATGTTTGAGTGCTAATGACTGACAACAGAGATGCAGTATGTACAGTTAATCAGCAGCTCTAGTCAGGATATGCTAAACTGAAGTAGTGAGTCTTCAGCCGGGATTTAAAAGCTGAGACCGAAGGGGCAGCTCTTATAGTAGCAGGCAGACCATTCCACAGTTTAGGGGCCCTGTAACTAAAAGCTCAACCTCCCACTGTTATTTTATTAATCATTGGAATCATAAGCAGACCGGCATCTTTAGATCTTAATGTGCGCTCTGGTTTGTAAGTCATGATACGTTCAGACAAGCAAGCCGGACCTTGGCCATTTAATGCTTTATATGTTAAAAGGAGGATTTTGAAATCAGCCCTAAACTTAACCGGGAGCCAATGTAAGGATTTAAGAACTGGAGTTATGTGTTCATATTTTTTTGTTCTTGTGATAATTCTTGCAGCAGCATTTTGGTATAACAGGAGGCTGTATAGAGAACAGTTTGAACAGCCAGTGAACACCGCATTGCAGTAGTCAATCCTACTAGAAATAAATGCATGAATTAATTTCTCAGAATCCTGTTTATTTAGAAAGCGCCTTAATTTCCTAAGATTTTTAAGATGGAAGAAACATGATTTGGACAACTTTGTAATATGCTCTTTAAATGAATGCTAGAATCAAAGAGAACTCAGAGATTTCAGGCTGATTCAGTAAAATTAATGATGATTCCAACTGAGTGAAATGATGACAGAATATTGTTGTGATCAACGTCATTCCCTCCAACAATTAACAACTGTTTTATCTGTGTTTAAAGACAAGTAGTTCTCATCCATCCACTCCTTTAATTTACTAACACAACTAATTAAAGACAACATCTGACAAACTTCATTTGATCTAAATGAAAGGTATAACTGGGTGTCACCTGCATACGAGTGAAAATTAACATTATGTTTCCTAATGACAGATCCCAGTCGAAGCATGTAAAGTGAAAACCGTAAAGGTCCCAGTACTGAGCACTGCGGGAGACCATATTGAAGTTCTGTGTATAACGACGGAGTACTGTCAGCACATTTCTGTACATATTGGAATCGATTTGATAAATAAGAACTAAACCAAGCGAGCACGGTACCTGTAAGCCCAACATAATGTTTTAGCCTGTGCAGTAAAATAGAATGATCAATGGTATTAAACGCTTCACTTAAGTCTAAAAACATAATTACAATGCCAGAAATCTTGGCCCCTGTGAGGCATTTAACATTAACTGCTGGTTTAACATAGTTTGAAATTCTAACATTCCGCACTGAAGAATCGCCAATTATGAGCACTTTCTTATTCTCACTTTCCACAGGCGCGCTGCGGAGTGCTGAGAATCTGTTCTGGGTCCGAATTGGTGACCTGGGTGCCGGGGGACAAAATTTTGGCATCTTAGACCCCCGTCTTACTGTTACCCACTTGACCTGTGGCTGAATTGGTACTGCTGACTTCGGCCGCGCACTGACTACAGTGGGACCTGGAGAGACTGAATCCGTATCAGAAGTAGCTGACTTGTCTAAACAAACCGAGTCGATCCAATTTTCGGTTTGCCTACTTGCTATCAGGTTCCTAATGCGGTCCTCTATTCGCGTTTTTTCCAAAACAACTCTAAATTAACTAAACACTTTTGGCAGGTGAAGCTGTCTACACCGTCGGCCGGAAAACCTGAGCTGTACATGCTGCAGGACACACAACATATAAACGTGCCCTAAACGGGCAGAGAGCAGATAGAACTTTCATTTAGTGTTTATATCATCTGTGCCATTTTTGTAGGTGCTTCGGTGCTTTCCGTGTTCAGCTGAATCACTAAGAGACTGTCGGCTTTAAGATTCCACCACCCGCTGAACGATCAACTTTGATTTCTCACTGCCGGTTATTTCTCCTGGTCAGTTGCCGGCTTTACTTCAGTTGAGCTTACTCAGGTGTTTGCAAAGGGCTACATGCCTGTGGGAGACAACACCGCTCTGTGCTGTGCTTCCGCTTGCTGCTCACTACAGTACTTCTTACTGTAACATGCGAATGTCAACAAAACGAGAGAGAATGTGGGCTACTGAACCAGAAACAGATGTCTCTGAAAAGGTTTCGACTGGCAGTTGTCCATAGTTTGGACCAAGTCAACAAACCAGCACCCAAAGTTGGCCAACCATTATTCAGCAGTCCAGCACCACAGAAGAAACGCTACACCCCAAGACCCTCACAACCAAAACCACAACCAGTGTGCAATACGGCAGTTTGGGGCATTGGCCACTTCACTGTGACAAGCGAGGGCGATGCAACTACTGCTCAAAGGGTGTGTCAAGATGGAAATGTCAGAAATGCAATGCTTTCTTGTGTTTGAACGCAAATCAGGAAAGCTTTCCAGTGTACCACCAGAGGTTCTAATCTTCAAGAAACATTTGTGCTGTAGCACGATCACTCAGATAAGATGTGTCAGAAAAAGGTCAGAAATTAAATGTTTTAAGTGTTTTTCAATGTGTAAATGAAAATCAGGACTGCTGTATATCACCAGAATGTTCACATTGTTTCCTCGAAAAAAAACATTTGTGCTGTTGCACTCCTATACAGACGTGGTATGTTGAGAAATAAAGGTCAGAAATTCTTTTTTGCTTCTGTTTTGAATTTATTTTTTCAGTTTGTGAATGCAAACAATGTTTCTGATCTTATTTATTTTATTTATGTATGTATTTTATGTTTTCTTATTTGTTAGAATATTTTCCTTTGTTAAAATGAAAACTGGCAAGGTTTTTCGGCATACTACCAAAAACAAAGAGGATCAAATACCCAAAAAATATTTTTTGTTGATTATTTATTTATAAAGTTACTATTATACTTAACTTTTTCTGCTGGTTGTAGTATTTGTAGTACTTTCTAAAGTACAAAAAAAAAAAACTGTGGGGTATGTTTAAAAACAAATCATTGATTGTGATATTATTGACCCAAAGGAATAAGAAATACAAAAATTATTTTTCCATTGATTTTTTCTTGGTGGGGTTGTTAAAGGATAAGGCAAAACATTTTCAGCTATTACATTAAAATTAAATTTAGCTGAGTCGAGATTCAATTTTTAATGAATGGGATAAAAGTTTGTCAATCAGAATAACATTCAACAATTTTGTTGGTAAATGTGTTTTAATAACTTGCTTATTCATAGTAGCTTATGGCCCCAGTGGAATTCATAAATATTAACCCCTTATGCACGAAGAGGTTTTTGGCATTATTGCACCTAAGTTACAAGGTCAAAAATAAATGCCAAGTATTAGGCTTATTTAATAAAGGAGCTGCAAATGGCTGAAGAGTAGTGAGTACAACACTACACTTAAAAGAAAGTATTTATATGATTGAAAACATTGGCTTACACCAATATCAACTAAATATAACACAAAAGAATTGGTGCTTTAGGGATTTCTCTCCAAATCGATTTTATTTTGTGCCTCAATCTGTCAGCTATCATTATACCAAGTTTAGATGTAATTTTCTAGTCCATATTCCAAGTTATGTTGTTTGGCACAAGGTGTCCTTCAATTTGGAAAAAATTAGTCTCTTGCACAAAGGTTCATATAGTTAATGAAAGCTAAAATCAAAATTAAAACTATTAATAAAAAAACATTTTCATAAACTGAAATAAAATTAACAAAACCAAAATGAAAAACTAAACAAAACTATTGCAGTAGCTTGGAAGACTAAGTGAAATAACATAATTTAGTAAAAATATTTTTAGTTTTCATTTTTGAAGAAATATTCCTGCCGTTAGTCTTTAACCCTTGTAACTTTTAACTCTAAATTGGAAAGTCATCCACCACACGCCACCCACATCTATTCATCCAGTGAACAGCGACTGGTGACAGAGGGACAGTGTTCACACAGCATTTGCAGATTCTGGTAGTGAAGCATACCAAGGTGGTGATTTTGCTTTGAATGTGCTTGGTACCTTTCTTCACAACATCTCTGGGAGAAGTATTAGATACAGATAATCCCTTACAGAATTTCAGTTTGTTCATTAATGTTAGCTGTAATTCTGACTGATCCCAAAATACAGTATGTACACAGCAACTATTAAACAGCAGCACACACTAAACCAGATTACAGGCTGCAACATGAGTCTCACATCCATTATGATGAATTGCCGCATTTCTTTGTGGTTCTTGTATAGCAATATGTAATTCAAAGACCTGAAATCAGAATGTGCTGGTCAACAAAATGACTGAGTAACGTTTGAGTTTATTTCTCAGGTGTCTGTGTGTTGTTCACAATAATTCATCTGCCACTTTGTGCAGGAGAAATCCTTTTTGAAAATAAAATGGCACTGATCGAGACTGACTAGGTCAACAAACATGATCAGCATATTGTTGCTGACCAATCACTTTTGCTTTAAAAATGTTGTTTAATAACAAAGCGACACAAACTTTGTAAAATATGTGAAAAGGGTCTGCCACCTGATGAAATACTAAACATACTAATGTGTTTTTGTATTTATTTTATATTTATTTATCCTTTTTTAGTTTACATTCACAGCTCAAAATACCTGATATTGTGAAAATAATCCAGGAGCACAATTATGTTTTAAAATATTTGTCCCACTCTCTTCAATTTTTCTCTCTCAAAATGAATAGTTGAAATATCATATTGCTTTTGTTTTTAACATCAGCCTTATCATACATATTGCATACCAGGGATTTTTCCTGCTTTGTATCCAAACCTGCTGGGATAGGCTCAAGGTTTCCTCTGATTTTGCTCTGGATAAGTGGGTTTAGAAAATTATATGTCGTTCCTATTCTTAAGTGCTGTTTCTGTCATTTGTGGCTGTCCATACTCCTATTACCTGCTCTTATGCATGGGCTAGACTTACTCCTATTACCTGCTCTTATGCATGGACTATTCAAGTCTCACAGCCCCTAACCTTGACTCTACATGCTTGTTTTTCTTTGTTTCCCACAGTAGAGCTAGGTGGGGTCTGCACACTGATTCAAGCCCAAGAATCCTGTTCTTCCTAAGACCCCATGCTTTTCATGGTCACACCTATTTTCTGATTATTGATCTATTTTCAGACCTACAGGTGGTAAAATTCTGTCAATAAATTTTATGTGTCTGAGATGAAATCAGAGATCAATACAGCTAGTAGAAAATAAAGCCCGGCATGGGAGATTTTTGAATGCAGTATTGAGGGCATTCATTATAAGCACATTGTCTTGGTGCAGGATATGTTGTGTGCTGTAGACATTTAGAGTAAAAAACTCTCAAACCTTAAAATTCACCTAAATTTCATTACAAATTGGCCCATTCTGGGCAATAAAAGGAAAAAGATGAAAAGTGCCAACAGTCAGCGCACATCTGTTCAGCACAAATGGCACAGAAAATATTTTTAAAAATATAAATTTGTATAAAATTGTTCATATTCAGTGTCTGGTTTTGATTACAATTTTTTTTAATCAGAAAAAAACAACACCAGATAGTAAACCATGTAGTGTAGTGTCGTAAGCATCCACTAACATTAAGCTCATATCATATTCAAGCCTGTCAAGTGTAAAATTCTATCTGATTTTGACACAAAACTAAACTCTATAGTAGCTCTTTAACCATACCATAATTACTATAATTAAATCTGAAACTAATAGATATAAAAATAAAATAGAAATATATTTGTGAAATAAAAACTAAAAATACACAATGAAGGAAAACTAAAACTAAACTGAATTTCCAAGTAAGGTCAGAAAACACATAGAAATAAAAACTAATATAAAAAGGCAAAACTATAATAACCTTGTCTTACACCTAAACAATCTCTCAAAGCAAGTAGTGAAGTTGCAGTTATATATTTTTGTATTTTTTAGAGAAAAAAAAAATATATATGCACACTCAAACACACCGAAACTATATATCACTCTGAAGCAACAAGTAAAAACTTGTTTAACTACAGTATATACATAAAACTATGTACTCATCCAAACCTTTACTTTTAAAATAATTTTTCATAACAGTCCTTGACCAAATTTCTGCTTACCGCTAGACACACAGAAACATTACCTTTTGCTCAATAGATTGAGGATTTTGTGCTGCAATACACACATTTTCTCCTGCCTTGCAATTTCCCCACATACCTTTAGTGTATTTTTATTTATTTATCTGCTGCAACTTTTTTATTTCATATCTGAAATAAACTAAGTACATACTGTACATACATTTTCATACCAGCTTCTTCTAGTTCTGGGTTACAAGTTTGGGGTCAATGCCTTTCCTGGCATGCCAAGGCAGAGGGCAGGAAGCATCATGGACTGGACACCCAGAGCTAGTTATACACAAAACATATAGAGTACATGAGAATTGTTCACAGAATAATCCACCCTCAACCCGCCACTGATTTTAATTGCACTTGCCTTATCCATGTGCTCAGTTCAACCTCTGTGATGGCCAATATTTAGATTTTATTTCCTGTTTGTAATCTTGTTTGTTTCTGCTTTCCTTTGGGGTGGTTTGTGGGAGTAAAGAGAATGCAATTAGACAAAAAAAATATTGAACAGCACTGTCTATCCTTTTATTGAAGGACAGCAAGGTGGATTTATAATGTTTACTATAAGTGTCTTTCACAAGAAGTGAAACAGCTTTTTTTCAAGTGCTCACAATACAGTGATGCGAGTGGTGTGATACCGTGACATTCCACGTGAAACTGCAAGTGGTGATACAGCGCTGCATGATTCAGTGATACTAGATCGAAGACTAATAAAGTTTGCATGGCTAGTGACATTTATTCAAAAGGTCCCTCACATAAAACTTCAATCAGGTATGCAAGGACACTGAAACTATAAGAGAACTGCTCAGAAAGAAAAGTACAGTGTATGGATATGGTAATTGAACCAATGATGCTTGAACTGTAAGAGTGCATGCCTCAAAGTTATCCTGAGCAGTTACCTACAAATTAATGAAAGCATCATATCACTAGAATTCTATAACTTTTATAGGACTTACTCAACATTATCTTTTCTTCTTTTTTGAAGGTGATAAGCATTCCCTATGTACAAACTTCAAGTCTTGTTGCACATCAATTAAACAATCCTAATGCACTGTCACAAAAGCTTGTGTGAAACAATGCATAAAGATAAGGAAAGATTTGCTATCACATACGCAATATGTTTCCTATCTTATACATACAGATGTGGCATGCAATGCAAGTAATCAACCATAGTCAACTATACATTATAGAAAATGTCTGAAACTCACCTATCCAATGGTAATGAGAATTTCACTGTATGTGACGCAGCATAGGTGGGATCCTTGATAAAAGCCGATTTACTCAGCTGTGATACGCTGCTCACTATGGTGTATATGTTGCCACACATGAGAGACAGCTAAAGGGCTCACAAAGGGATAATTCTGTGCCAGACCAGGGGGTGGCAGAGTGCACTGATCTTTCCTCTTTTTCATTGGTAGACTAACCTTGGGAAATTTCACCTGGACTCGAGGATGTCACTTTCCGGTTCCAGGCCCTGTGACATCACTTCCAGTTCTGGCCCAGATGACGTTACTTACAGTTCCTGCCCCAATGATATCACTTCCCCTGCCCTGCTTTAAAACTGCCATGTTTGCCTGTCTGTATTATTCTGCGTTGGAATGAAATCTGTTAAGACTTGTAGCAAGTTTGAACCACAAATGTCCATTTTGGCAGCCTATCTCAAGTATAAGTGTGGCTGCCCCCAAACCTTTGTCTGTGTTTTGTGGAATCCTTTCACAGTGGTGTAGTCAGCAGGATGATTGTCTCCTTATAGAACCAGGAGCAGGACCTAAAAACCGAACTCCAACCTTTCCGGGTCCAGGTGGGAGAGTACCATACCCGAGAAGCTGGGGATGTGGTGTGGGTCGTGGGTCAGGATGAACAGGTTCAAACTCTATCGCAGGGGTCAGTCATTGATACAGTCCACAGGGAGCATATGAAGGGGGCTAACAAAATATAGCCATGCTGGAAATGGGAAGTGCGGAGGCTTGTTAAGGTCTCTCAGATGTAGAAACTGTCCCTCAAAACCCCACAAAGGCAAAGTCCTTTGCAAAAGGTGGGGCAGCCCCGGGCCAACAAGTGAGGAAATTATTGAGACGGGAGTTTGACCCAGAGCGGCCAACCCACCGTCAGGAATTCAGCCTATGGGGAGAGATCAGGTGTTAGCTACAGCCAGATAGAAACAATGCTTGACAACTTATGGAACAACTCGCCTCTTTCTTTCTACTAAACTCACTACCCAAATATCTCGCCCAGCTGGCCTGGGAATGATCCTTTAACACTAGAATTATCAGAGCCTACGAAAAAACTCATAGATCCGTCCCACCTTAAAATGCTTCTCACCTCTCCGTCAGCATCTTTTGTCCTTTAAATGTGTTGATAAGCACCAAACAGCAAGCAGCCTGCTATCACATCCCCCACCCAGCACAGTTTTCTCAGCTTAAGTCTGTTTACCTGTGTGTCAGTTGCTTAGAATTGTATAGTGAGTGAGAAGTCAAGCAAAATGACACCTTTTATAAATACTATATCGTTATTTGGAACACTTGCCTTTCATGTGTTTTCCGTGTCTACAACGATCTATGCACAGTAAACACATTGTTAAAACAGAAAAGTTTTTGATGTTTTAGTAATAATTGACAAAATGTAGACATGAAGTGTATAATGTTTGAAGCCTGAATTCCAAATATCAAAGACACACTTTCACAAAAGATACAGTACAAGTATAACAGAACAACTGTGCTTCCCCCAAGACTATAATCGAAAAAAAAGAAATCAGGTTAGTGTTGTGTGTTGTCCTGACTTCTTGGGTAGTATACTGGTTAGAGCTGCTGACTCCAATTCAGAAGGTTGTGGGCTCGAGTCTTAATGTCTCCCAAAATAAACTTTTTGAGTAGTAACAGCCGTGGTAAATGTATAGTACTTGTCAAAGTTAGCGTCTTGGTTTTAGTTTTACTTTATTTATTTATCTTTATCAGCATAAAGTCACAAGTATACTGCAGAGCTTCCTCTGTTTGATCGTCAAGGGCATGCTCACAAATTACATGTGTAATGCCACGAAAAATACCTGCTGACATTTTAGTACGCAAGCAATGGTACGAGAATGCAGTTAGACTGTTTTTGGGCACATACACCACGCTAGTGTTTAGATCTAGACGGTGTAGCGTTGGCGAGCTCTGTAAGTCGTGCTGTTTCTTTGAATGACAGGTGATTGGCAGGATGACGCCAGACTTTTACCTTTACGCCTGCTGCAGCTGTGTTGTTCTTATATGTGAGTGGACGTTTCTTGTGGTTCTTGACACAGTTTTTAAATAAAGAGGGGGTGTAACAAAACAAGCTTGTACTATGTCTTTATTTGAAAACTGCGTCAGATCGGAAGGGGTGGGGTGTTTGTCTGGAAGTTTGAACGTGAATCAGACAATAAAATTGGGGCGGGGGGGGGTGACCTGAATAAGCTCCAGTTTTATTCTGTCATTGACGATCACGCTCTAACACCCCTCCCCCCATGCCTCTCCTGATCTGACTCTAAGTAACACTACTGTTTTCAAATAAAGACATGCTATAACAGAGGTGAACTCAGATCGGAGAAAACAGAAGCCCAACCCAACCCTTGTGTGTCCCTAACACTGAGCCCCATCATCACCACTTAGAGCGAGCACTAAAGTCACTGATTCTGTTGCAGCGAGGGAGAGAGTGAGGGGTGGTGTGCTCTGCCGAATCACCTAACAAACCTTAATATAGGAGTGGCAGTTGTAAATGGAAATAAGGTAACAGCCCTGATGGATCCAGGCAGTAACATTTTAGTTGTTTCTTGCTGTTTCATGTTGCCACGACAATGGGTAAATGTTAAGAGCAATCTAACCTGTATTCATGGGGTTGCTTGTTTGTACAGGCCTGTGTCATTGTATATGAAGAATCGCTGAAAAAATTAACGGTAGCAGTCCTCACAAATCCACCCTTTCCAGTGATTCTTGGGCATGATTGGTCTGATAGTAAAAGCGACTTATCATGAACAACTACTAAATAAAACTTGGGCCTAGTTATGGATGGTGAAAAACTCGTACATCCCAAGCTGTCTCCACGCCGTGTACAGAGCTCAGTTGGAGCAGAGATGCAGCTCCTCGGACTGATGTGGCATCATCTGGTGCTGTGGCAGAATGGGATGAAACCACGCCCCTTGAGGTCACTGCAGATCCACTCTCACAGCTGCACTTTCAATTTAGGCTGACACCGGCTTTGTTTAAAAGGGAACAATGGAACGGCAATTCCCTAAAATTTGCTAAAAATGTGATTGCCATCGTATGGGAATTAGTAGGAGTCTTTGCACAAGTCGGCATCCTTAAAAGAAGTCCTGAAGCACAAAAGGATGCCCTTAATCTCAGCGATGTTCAGGGAAGCTGCCAAGTTACTTAAGATAAAGTATTTAAACACCTCGGTATATCATCCTCAAACCAATGGTCTAGTAGAGCGGTTTAATCAGACACTCGAGCAGATGCTTCGCAAGGTGGTCAACGAGGACAGGAGGAACTGGGACCAGCTCCTTCTCCTTGTCCTTTTTGCCTATAGGGAAGTCCCACAAGCCTCCACAGGGATTTCACCGTTTGAATTATTATATGGGCGACAACACTGGGGTATTTTGGATATTTTAAAAGAAGGTTGGGAGGAAGAGGCCATCCCCTCTTCAAAAATTCTAGAGCAGTGGTTCCCAAACTCGGTCCTGGGGACCCACTGGGGCTGCATGTTTTTGTTCCAACCAAATTCACAATCAGTGATAATAATCAATAACAATAGATCTCATTTAATTAGCTGGTCATTTTCACTCTCCTCTTATTCTGCATTCAGAAAAACACAACAGTAGGGTTTTTACATTTATAAGACATTTAGAAATATTTTTTAACACAAGCTATAAATGCTTAACTCTCTTTTGTTGTTTTTCTATTATTATTATTATCCTGTGTAGATTGCTCCCTCCTTTTAACCCAAATTAGCAACCTAGCAAAGCAGACACCCAGGATGATGAAAGCTGTAATGACTTCAGTGTCAGACCTGCTAATTAGTAAATAGTCAATTAAATAACCAGAACACCTGGAAAAGCAGAATGAAAATTAGGTTGAAAATACTGTTAACAATTTAAAAAAACTACATATTCCCCATATAACTAATTATTACATTTGAATAAAAATCTACCAAACTTTGTTTGTAATTTCTACATTGACTTCAAAACACAGAGATAGAAATAGTGATTCACTTAAGAGTCCAATGAGAAAAGGATGTTGGTTGGAACAAAAACTTGTATCCACAGTGGGACACCAGGACCGAGTTTGGGAGCCACTACTCTAGAGTATATCGCAGAGTTTTGCAAAAGATTTGAAAAGATTCAACCTACTCTGAAAACACATATGGAAAAGGAGCAAGCAGCTAAGGACCGTCATTATGATCATGGCACATTTCTGTGGGAAATCCTGGAGATTGTGTCATATTTCTCGTTCTCATTTCACACTCTAAACTATTGAACCATTGGCAAGGCCAGTACGAAGTTAAGGAGAGGAAGGGACTCGTTGACTATTTGGTGAAACAACCCAATCACTGGCTGACTGAACGGGTATACCACATGAACCTGCTGAAGCCATGGAAGGACAGGGAGCCTGACCCCTCCTCTGGCAAGCCCCATTCCCTCTTTACTCAAACATCAGACCTTAACTTCGGACCCAATTTGTCTGCCAAACAGCAATGGGAGCTGGAAACAGTTATCCTGTCTGTCCCCATAGTGGTGAGTGAGAAACCAGGGTGGACCTCCCTGATTGTAGATGACATTGTGACCAAACCCAGGGTTGTCATACGAGAATGCCTGTATCGACTTCCCAACTCTAAAGTGAATAAAGCTTTCTTCATGAAGTGACTTTAGGTGCAGGTGGAAGCTCCTGTCTCACTATATGAAACTGTTGTTATGGTTCTGCCTTTGTCCATAAATGGCTACATAAGCTTTATGAAAGTTTTTCTCCTGTGGAATGACTGGAATCTTTTCCTGAATAAAGAGTGGCATTGTACTTTGTCAGCGTACCCATGTTGATCAAACACAGGAAACTCTGCAGTCTACTTGCGACTTTATACTGTAGGAAGATAAAGTAAATAAGTAAATAAATCAAGGTAAATAAGTAAAATCATTCAATCTGGCTTTAATATACAGTATGTAACATAGAAATGTTTTTTATATAAAGACATCACAAAACATAATCACAAACAGAACTTTGCACGATACCTTGGCAAGCTCTATAAACCCTGCTGTTGAGGACATGCGTGTGGCAGATTCACTGGCAGGATGACGCCCAACGTCTTGCTGCATCCAAATGGTGCCATCTTTCGCCTTACACCTGGTGCAGCTGCATTGTTCTTATGTGTGAGTGAATGTTTCTTGCGGGGAGGGCTTCAGTTCTTTTTCTCTAATGTAGAACCCTTACCAGAGTTCACCTCTGTTACAGCATGTCTATTTGAAAACTAACAGAGTCAGAATGGATGGAACATGAACTTGACTGAGGGAATAATGAAACAAAACACTAATGAATTTACACTGGCTGTTACAGACTCAAATAAATCAAACGTGTGTTTTTATTTTATAATAGTAATAATAATAGCTGCTCACTACTCAAAACAGTTAATGCAGGAACGACCCTGGATTGAAGCTGCAACCTCTCCACTTGGAGACAGCAGTTCTTATCTCTGCACCACCAAAGAAGAGATATATGTGTGTTTGTGTGTTTTACTTTGGTTAAATTCTAGAAATTCTTGTTTAGTTACATCTGTATCTTTTGTGAAAGTTTTTTTTTTGATATTAGGTATTCAGTTTTCACACATTATACACCTCATGTCAGCATTTTGCCAATTATTAGTAGAGTGTGAAAAATGTAACTCTTCTAGTTAAGTGTTCAACATTTCTTGCCTTGCAGTTTCTGTAATCCTACACTTACACAGATCGTTATAGACACGTAACACACTTCAAATGTATGTGTTCCAAATAACAATATATTATTTACCCAAAACAATTCAAGGCACCTCACACCCAGATAAACAGATGAGCTGGGAGAACTTTGTGTATAACTAAAGCTGCTTCGGTGGGGGATGGGATAGCAGGCTGCCTGCTGCCAGTTCTGATTGACAATTTTGCAAAACAAAAGACGCTCATGAGGAGGTGCGAGGGAATTTAAGGTGGCCCGGGATTAAGAGTTTTTTCATAGGCTTCAGAGATTGTAGTGTTAATATGATCTTGTGTAATTTACACCTCTCATCAGAACACGGTTGTCTTTGTGTACTAGCTTTATATGAACTCTACCACCTCACTTGAAAATAAAGTGCTCAGACTTTACAAAAGACAGACTAATTCTAAAAACTTTCTTAATGTGTGGCTTAGTTTAAATTAATCTTCACATCTGAAACAATAACCAGGGGCCTCATGCATAACGCCGTGCGTAGAATTTGCACTATAACATGATGTAAGCACAAAAGCCGAAATATGCTTACGCACAAAAAATTCCAGATGCAAGAATTTGTGCGTTCGCCAACTTCCACATTCTTTCACTACATAAATCCCGGTCAGCATGAAAAGTAACGCTTGAGCACACGCCTGCTGTCCTGCCCCAACTCCTCCCAGAATTACGCCTCTTTGAATATGCAAATCAATATAAATAGCTAATTAAGATCAGTCTTTTGTGAAAAGACAATGGGAAAAGCACAGGGGAAAATATAAGAATTTCAGTGAATACCAAGTGGAGGCAAGGAAAAATGTACTATTTTCTGGTTTAAACAGTGGTATAAACAACAAAAGGAAGTCGATCTAGTGACATAGCATGTCAAGGAAACTCGAAAGCTCAAGTTCACAAAGTTGCACAGTGCCCGAAATAAAAAAGAAGTTGTCACATATCAAAGTTGCCCATGAAAAGGCAAGTCGTAGCCCACCGGCTGATTGTCATATGAAAGCTTATTAGGGTACAGAGAAAAAAAAAAAGGCACACGGTGAGAAAAAAGCACAAAATGTCAACTTTAATCTCAAAATTTTCACTTTAATCACGTAGTTTATTTTGTCATTAAAGTAGAACATCATAAACTTCATCTTAAAATTGTTTAATTTATTAGTTTCTCAAATCCAATCGTAACAAAAGTAGCAACTTAAATGCTTTGTTTAGTATTTGATCTTCTATGTGCTCTATGTGTGTGAATCACTACGTGCTTGTTAAACCGGCTTTCTCTTCCTCCGACTGGACACAGAATCCATTACATTCGTGATATTACAGCTCTCTGAATAATTAAATTACTGAGATGTATATATGATATAATTTTCATTATTATAGGAGCTAAATCATGTTATTAAACATGGGAACACAGTGGCACAGTGATTGTTCATGTCTCAGATGCTTGTTGCACCAAGCGCGACCTTCGATGAAATGCTTTAGTATAGAAGTACTGTCTCTTTCAAACATACTAACCTCCAATTCCATGTCCTTACTTTTCTTTCTCCAAATACCCAATCGTCACACAATCAGCTCTGTAATAGACATTAAGCCATCTGTAAGCTTAGAATGCCGATTCTACAGAACTTTTAAGGAACATTGAAATATCTTCGTAGTACGTGTTTAATTATTCTATCCATCTATGCTTACAGCGCGAGGCAGAAACAACAGCTAGTGCTGCAGCACCGTGTCCTGGCATGTTTAATTATTGACAATATTGATTATTTAAATGAAGTTAAAGGTTTATCTGTATAATATAATAAACATATTTTGCTGCATTTCATCTTTAAAATGAATCATCATCATCATCATACGCGCTTTATGAAGTGCCTCAGGTTGTGCAATATTGTAACTGTAGTGCAAGTTTACAGTGAGGTAATTCTACTTATAAGTACAGACAGTTCTACAAGGAGCACTTGATTGAGTGCCTTTATAGTTCTTGGGATGAAACTGTTTCTGAACCGCGAGGTCCGTACAGGAAAGGCGGTGAAACGTTTGCCCTGTGAAAGCAGTTCAATACACAGCATGGCTGAGGCAGCGTGTGCTTGATGCTGTATACCGATAATTCTCTTTCTCAGCTTCTGTAGATCTTTGATTCCCCACTCAGATACAGTGATATAAATACTCCAAGTGGTGCAGTGAGAGTAATATAGAAAAAGATGATCCGCTGTGGCAACCCCTAATGGGAGCAGCTGAAAGAAGAAGAAGGCGCAGTGAAAGTAACAACGCTAAAGCAGCTATTGTATTTAGAATAGTTTGACCATTCTGTGGACCATTATATTGTTACTGGTTAAATACAATTAGTTGCTTTAAACTAATAAACAATATGCAGTTAATTTCAGTGTATTTATAAAGCCGCGTCAGGGATGTTGATCTAAAATAGAAAGGATAACCACACAGGAACAGTACCACTGCTTTGACGCTAGGTGCCGCCAGTCTGCAAACCTGAGCGCAGAATTTGCGTACAACAGGGTATGAGGTACTGTGGAAATGTGCGTGGCTTTACGCCGAGTTTAGGATTTATACATCGCGATTTGAACGTGGAAATGTTCTTACGCAATATTTCTGTGCGTACGCATCATTTATACACGAGGCCCAGGACATTTAAAATAACGAAAATATAGTTTTATTTTACAAAGGAAAAAATCTGGGAGATATCAAAATACTAAATAAACAGGGCAGAAATAAAACCTTTTTGTTCTCCTGAGTGTACTTTCTAAGGTTGATTCCCACATCTCTTGTCACCTGGCCTCTTCCAAACATCCCACCTTTTCATTTATCTCTCCAACTAATTTTATACTCATTGAGGTAATGGTTTTAGATCAGCTTTACACCCCTGTGCTTTTGTCTCTCCTCAAACATGCTGTGTCTATCCTTGGACACAGGGTAGCACTTTATCATACTAAATCCACTGGGAGAAAGTAGTGCATCTTTCTTGACTACTTGAATTTCCATTGAGTGATCTCCCCCTGTTTTCTTGTCTACAGACTGAAGGAAATTGGAAGAAAATCATATTAAAAATTACAGCAAAAATAATTCATAATATTAATGTTCAATAAATTTCAGTTATAGTCACCAGCTAGGCGGCACGCCTGGGTTCGCTTCCTGGGTCTTTCCTGTGTGGAGTTTGCATGTTCTCCCAGCGTCTGTGTGGGTTTCCTCCCACAGTCCGAAGACATGCAGGTTAGGTGGATTGACGATTCTAAATTGGCGCGTGTGTTTCCTATGGTGGGTTGGCACCCTGCCCAGGATTGGTTTATGCCCTGTGTTGGCTGGGATTGGCTCCTGTGACCTTGTAGTTAGGATTCAGTGGGTTGGAGGATGGATGAATGGATGACCAGCTATGGGTGGACGAGATTGAGTCAATTACCCCCATCCTAAAGTTGTGGGGAAATGCCACTGTAGTGCTGGACTGAAGTTGTGCTGGTAAAATTGAATTGAATATTCCATAACAGATGTGTTTTAGTAATAAAATTATTTTTGGCTCATATCTGAATTTATATATAACTCTCAAATTACTTTGCAAGTGATGCACATCCAATATGTGTGTATACAGATATCTGGTCTGAATGTACTTTATATGCACAAAACTAATTAAAACAAATTTCTCAGACATATGTGAATTTATCTACAACTACAAACACCAACAGCTTGATGTCTGATGTGTTACCTCACATTATTTTTATTAAATCACATCTGCAAATTTGTCATCTTGTGATTGCAAGGAAAAGAAATACATAATGAAAAAACTTTCCGCAATCATCTCTGCAGCATCTATACACAAAAACCTATGGATATGAAAAAGGAGATAGGACAGCTGAGAGCTGGTTTGGCAATCTCAGAATGTCAAAAGGGACATTCAAAAATGTATGTCAACACATGTGTTCAAGTCCAAGTAAAATACACGTTTGAGGTGCACAATTTCCATCTAAATGAAATACTCAGGTGTATTTGATGTGTCCTTGAAAACACAAGGCACAGGGATTTATTTAAATAGGAATCAGGAGATGAAGCAAAGTCAGAAACCAAGTGAAAGTTCATAACCAAGAATCAGTCCGAAGCCTAAACTAAAAACCTAAGAGCCAAATAAAAAAAAATCAATTCAAGAAGTCTTTATACTGGAGGTCAAAATTAAAGCAAAGTAAACAATCAAACAGTCAATTCAATCTCAGATGACCCCTGAGTACATGGTGGTGACTTTGTACATGGCTATGCAAAGATAACACACACTTGCATACTCCTGGTCGATAAAAATGGTAACAAAAGGTTGTGAACGCTGGCCCCGGCACAGACAGACGGACATCATATTTTGCTCCCAACACACTTTATTTAACACTCCAAACAGTCACGTGCACTCACAATAACCCCAGTGCCTTCTGCACCGATTCCCCCAAGTCCAGGGCCCACAGTCCTGTGCCTTGCTTCCTGGCCGCCTCCTGTCCACGCTCTCCAGCTCAGTCCTTCTTCCTCCCGACTTCCACCAATGACTGGAGGGAGGCGGCCCCTTAAATAATGCCCCGGATGAGCCCCAGGTGCTTCCTCCATCCTTGGCCACGCCCAGCGTGGCGGAAGTGTCGGCTGCCTTCCTGGCGCTCTCCGGCGCCACACAATGTCTTCCCCCCGGCACTTCCTGGTGTGGCGGAAGTGTCGGGTTCCCGGGATAATCAGGCACCGGGGCGCCGCCTGGCGGTGGCCACGGGTCCCTACAGGGCTGGGCTTCAAAGCCCTGTACCTGAGGCCCGTGCCTAACCAGGACGGACGCCCCACTCTGTCTGGAGGAGGCACTCGCCCTCCTCCGGTCCTCAAGCGTCCCGGCCGGGCGCCTGCCCCGACCGGCAACCGCACGGGATAAACCGGCATCGGGGCGCCGCCTGGCGGTGACCACGGGCCCCTACAGGGAAGGGCTTCCATGCCCTCAACCCGTGGCCCCCAACAGAACCAGTACGGACGCCCTCGCGGTCTGGAGGAGGCACAAGCCCTCCTCACGTCCTCCTGGCGTCCGGCGGGCTCCAGCCCGGCGGGGCCACAGTGCCCACCGCTAGCGAGGACACGTGGGTCCGAACGACACAACCGAAAGGGCAGCACGTCCCCAGCGAGGGTCCTACTATGTCCCCAGGGTCCAACACGGCACCCTGGGACATCTGTCTTCGCACCCTCGCCGCGCAAGCGTCCCCTGTGGTCTGCGCCGCTCGCGCCCGCTGTTCCCCAGCGGGTCACCGTAGTCCTCCCGGCGTGGAGCACTCCGAGCGCCCCCGTCCAAGCGGGCAGGTCCCGCCGGCGTCGGCCTCAGCGCCGTCGGGCTTCGGGCCTGTAAAATAAAGAAAAGAGGGCCAGAAGCACAGCGAGGACACTCATCCCGAGCGCCCGTCGGTCTCCGTATCGACCGTGCTCCTGCCCCCCTCCGACAGCCCCCAACTTGCCTGCTGAAGTCCTCCGCCGCAGGTTCCATGCCCGCCCTCGCCCACGGCACCGACTCGCAGGCGGCTCGCCTAGCCGCCCAGGGGATCTCCTCTGCCCACACAGAGGACGGCCCTTCTCCGGACGCGCGCAGCGCGCGCCCTCTCTATCGGAGGAACCGGCATTCACCCGCCGGTTCCTCCTTCTTTTCTTGGACGCACTGACGGTCTGGGTCTGAGCACAGCAAAGCTCAAATCCAGCCCGTCTGCGTCCAGGCAAGCGACAGGAGACAGTTGCAGGCTTGAGCGCAGGGCGCTAGGACCCAGGGCACTCAGCAGCCCCGATCCTACCCGCCTCTGCATACTCGAGCTCCTCGCCTCGCTAGCTGTCTGCACCGCGGCGTCTGCTGTCGGGAGGTTGCCTACTCGGAGCCGCTCGTCCTGTAAACAGTCACGGCCATGTTCGGCGAACCCCCACTTGCTTTACGGGAACGGCAACACTCACCACTCCCGCCGTGTTCTGTCTGCCTCCGGTTCCAGCGCCGCGCCGTTCCTCCGTCTCACGCGGTGTCACTCCCGACGCGACCGCCTTCTCCATCAGCTGCTCGCACTGGCGACTAGAACACGCAGCAACTCCTCAAAGCGGCTTGGCGGGCGAAGGACTCCTCCGGCGCACGCCGAGCCGCTGGTGGAAGAGAGACAGGCGTCGGTGGGCTTACCTGTCGATCGGCTCCACGCGTCGCCTGCCTCCTCTGGGCCACTCCCTCTGGCCCAATCGGGTCCTTCTCCGACACGAGACTGGCATTCCTTGGGCCGCCTCTATCCAATCATCGGCGGGCACGCAAGACACACCGCCAATCCCGTGCCTGTCAGCGGCGGGACCTCCGGCCCGCGCCATCTTGCCTCCCTGCTCGAGTGCGAGACGCGCCTCCTCGCCGCGTTGTGGCTGCGGCGATTCCTTGAGCAGCGGCTCCGACTCCGCAGCCTTCTCTGCTGCTGCCGTCGCCGCGCTGCCGTCAGCCCGCGGCCCGGCGTGCTCCTGCCACGCGGGCGGATCGGTTCGTCCCTGCCTGTAGAAAACAAAGTACAACCGACCCCGGAGGGCCGATTACTGCAGGGCAGGGCACTCACCTCCCGGATCCCGTCATGCGAGGCCCCGCCGGTGTGGCCTTTAGCGTAGCGACGCCGGCCTGGCTGTCCGTCCCGACAGCGCGACTTCGGAGCCGCTGCGCTCGGCGATGTCGAGTCCTCCTCCGCACCGGGAAAGCAATCCGCTGTCCGGTGGCGGTTTCTGGGCGAACGCTCCGCGGTTGTGCGCGGGCGCTCCCGCGGCCAGTGTGTGGGTCGCTGCTGCGCGGGCCGTTCACAGAAATTTTGATTTAACAACACAGGTCCCCGCCTTGAACCAGGCGGAGTATCCTGCCGACTACGCCACTGTGAACGCTGGCCCGGCACAGACAGGCGGACATCATATTTTGCTCCCAACACACTTTATTTAACACTCCAAACAGTCCGTGCACTCACACAACCCCAGTGCCTTCTGCACGATTCCCCAAGTCCAGGGCCCACAGTCCTGTGCCTTGCTTCCTGGCCGCCTCCTGTCCACGCTCTCCAGCTCAGTCCTTCTTCCTCCCGACTTCCACCAATGACTGGAGGGAGGCTATAAATAATGCCCCGGATGAGCCCCAGGTGCTTCCTCCATCCTTGGCCACGCCCCAGCGTGGCGGAAGTGTCGGCTGCCTTCCTGGCCGCTCTCCGGGCGCACACATGTCTTCCCCGGCACTTCCTGGTGTGGCGGAAGTGTCGAGTTCCCGGATAATCAGGCACGGGCGCCGCCTGGCGGTGGCCACGGGTCCCTACAGGGCTGGGCTTCAAAGCCCTGTACCTGAGGCCCCGTGCCTAACCAGGACGGACGCCCCCACTCTGTCTGGAGGAGGCACTCGCCCTCCTCCGGTCCTCCAAGGCGTCCCGGCCGGGCTCCTGCCCGACCGGCAACCGCGACGGGATAAACCGGCATCGGGCGCCGCCTGGCGGTGACCACGGGCCCCTACAGGAAGGGCTTCCATGCCCTCAACCCGTGGCCCCAACAGAACCAGGGCGGACGCCCTCGCGGTCTGGAGGAGGCACAAGCCCTCCTCACGTCCTCCTGGGCGTCCCGGCCGGGCTCCAGCCCCGGCCGGGGGCCACAAGGTATAAGAACGAGAATATTGAAAAACTTTTATATAAAACAATATTCCATAAAAAATGTGAAAAGATTTGTGTAAAAAGTACATTAAGCATGTTTTAAACAACTTCTGAGTGCAGAATCAGATAGAAAAAAAAGAAGTTTAAAAAAAGGAGCAGAAAAAGACAAAGAAAAGTTTATTAGGGGACTAAATCATAACAGTACCCCTTGGCAGCAGACACAAAATGCTGTACACAGTCCAGTGTTGTAATGCCAGACTACTAAAGATATGTGAAGGAGATGACTTTCAGGATGTCCAATTAAACAGTGTAAAGATCCAGTCCAATCAGATTCATGTATTCAAATACAGGTCACATACATATATCTGTATTGGATTTAGTACCACATACAAAAATTATCTAAATCTAATTTTAAAAGATGTGATTTCATGTGTTTTTTGCTGTTCACATATCTCTAAAATAACTGGGTCTGAGTCCTAAAAGAATTAGGACTAAGCTGCAGTATGAACATAGCTTTGAACATCAGAACTGTATTTAACCTAACAGAAAACCTACAATGATGGTGACAGCAAAACCATCATTTTATGAAAGCAGCACCATACACCATAAACATATAGATATTATAATATTTGCAAAATTTTAATGCAACTTTTAATGTAAGGCCAGTCAGTGCACTCAAAACCTAGAGTTACAGTCATGTTGATTGTTTAATATTATTTTTCTGCGTCTGTGTCTCCTTTGATTCTTTGATTGATGGATTATTGCAATTATTACTAATGTTGTTGTTGTTCAAGCACAGCATTTCCAGTGATCTTGGTGTTATCCGAAATGTTCAATTTAAAATTAAATGCAAAGCAAAAAATCCACGACAGCCTACAATGCCTTTCAGCAGGTATCGAGAAGCTCTATTTTATCTTGCATCAAAGAGCACACTTTTCAAATGCATTACTCTGGTCCTCTGCTGCTGAATCTTTTGATACCAATGAGCAATCTATAAACTCAAGCAATAAGTATTGTCAATAGGAAGCTCTTTAATGTAGCAAAATAAAATTATTTTGATTATGGTCAATCTTAAGCATTACAAAATGTTAAAAGCAGGCATTTGGCATGGTTACTTCTATATTCATGATATTTACATTCAGAGAGTTTAAGAGTGTACACTGCACTGAGTGTACACATTTTAGTTACTGTATCTGTTCTTGGATAAAATCTGAATCTTTTATAGCAATACATTTGAGAACCCCACTTTCAGTAGACAAGGAGCTTATTTTTACTTTGATTATGTACATTATTTTTAATGGTGTTCTGTAATGCAAAGATTTCACCCTTGGAGGAGATTAATTAGCAAGCCATACAATGAGGCAGAATCACTGTATAATATTGATTAAGGAAAAAAAACATTAATATCCATTTTTAAAACTGCTAAGTAACTGGTTACATAAATCAATTTAAGGACCCACCTGTGCCTTGCACTAATTTGTTTAAAGCACAATCTTACGGATGGGTAAGTATTTACCTAGTACAAGCATCCTTCAGCTTCCCAGGGTCATCTAGCTCCAGGTGAAAATTCAGAACTAAATGTATTTATAAAATCAAAGCAGAAACATTTTTCACTCCTTTCATTGTATCTGAACACTTATTGATTAAAGGAAAACAAATGATATCAAACTGATCTTTACAATAAACAGCACTTTGTAGCAACTGAAAGCTACTTCACTGTAAAATGATACAATTATACATTGGAAAAAGTGAGAACCTTTTAAATAAATTAACATGTGGATTTTGTTTTTTAATTTTAGGCTTCTTTGTGATGGAGTAATTGATAAGAACTGTAAAGAATAATACAATGACCTGAACAGTTCAAGATTAGACAAACTTAGATTTATTCAAGCAGCAAAAACACAACAAAGCCAATATATAAAAAGTAGGTGATTGCAAAATAACAGGAAGAAGAAGACTTACAGTATACTGTGCAGAAGATGGTCAGTTGCTTAGACCCAACAAAAACAAATGTCTTATTCACCAAGAGCTAGTATTGCCCTGCTGTGCAGAACATAAAATGTAGCCAGTACTAGTTGGATATGGGTCAGAAGACTACACAGGCAAGACAGCAAAAGGAAAAAGTGGATGTTGTGTTGACACAGTTTTAAAAATGAAAAAAAAAAAACCTGTAAATTATAGTTACTTTCTTCCATACAACTATTGTATTTCACATTCATTTTAAATTTTTCCATGGCCTTTTTTGAAACTAGGAAATTGAGGAATACATCTTTTAAGGGTTTTTTTTTTTGACCGAGAGAATCTATTTTAGATGTCTGTTTTTCATTTGAAGACCTTATTTAAAAGTTTGTCATTTTTAAACGTTATTTTTCGTGCCATTTTCTTGATCCCTGACTGATTTTATTAGTGAACTATGTGCTTTCTTATGTCACATTTTGCTCTGTACTTTGAATTTAATTTTAAGTTTTCGTGTCTGGTTTTGTGTTTTCTCTCTTTAATCTCTAGTTTTGACCTTTGATACATTTTTTGACCTTGTCACTTTTCCTGGTGTTTCCTTATAAAACCTTTCTTACTTTTATTTTGAAGTCAGAACAAAAACGCAATTAAAAATAAAATGGCTGAGTTGCTAGTAACCTCTTCAGCTGGCTCAAGGAATTGGATGACAACATGACAAATAAAAAATCAATATTTCTAACAGATGAATTCACCATATAGGTTACAATCATTTCATCTACTAAGAGACAGCTTCTTGGCAGAATCAAATACAAAGAAGGAACCAGCCATAGAGGGGATGCTAATCTGAATACAATCACTCACACACTCTTCTGCACTAAATACTGTGACAGCACACCAAAGTATCACTTCATCTCACACAAATGCTTGAGATTGATTGTCTTGTTCCTGTGAACACAAGCTGAGTATTTTCTACTGGTTCAATTTTTCTGAGGATGTTTAAGGTAGAAATGTATAAATTACAGTTTTAAAATGTTTCAGAAAGAAAGCATTATGTCCCCTGTTGTGATTTATTTATTTTACTTTTGTTTTGCATTAAACATGAAATGCCATGTGTTTTAAAGTAGAACACTGGCTACTCTAAAACAAGGTAAAATATGTTCATTTATTGTTCTCAATGGCAGAATGTTTTGATAGCAGGTCATGAGCTATGGTATCAAGTGCTTATTTTCTGTGCCTCATGAGATTTGATATAATCTCTGATATTTTCTAATCTGACAGACCAAGAGAGTGAGTAATCTTTTTTGTGCCCATTGAGTTGGAGAAATGTGTTTTGTTTATTGTAAAGCGTTATTATATCTCTCTCTTTCTAAGGGATTACCATGGATGAGTACTGTTTGGTATTCTATTTATACATTCGCCTTTAATTTGACAGATGTCACTGTTAATACATGAAGAATCAAATTTAAATGACAAGATTCTGGCCATAACAGGATAAGAGTTGAACAAAGGTTTTTAAATCTTACAAACTAAGTCTGCTGCTGACAGGGACTACACAGGAATTCATGGAATGGAACTAATTATTTCAAAAACTTTGATATGGTTGAAGGATTAATTGCATGACTTTTACCACAATGAACCAGCTATCAGATTAATATATTAAATAAAATATTATAGCTGTCTGGGATATTTAGCATTCATTGCTTATAGTTTTCTTTTTTTTTTTTAAATACAGGAAGTGATGAAAAAAATCCCACACTTGTCTGTTTATCTTGTTTTATGGAGTTCACATAACAAATTAAAATGCTAAAATTAACATATAATGACAAATATTGTCACTAACCTTTTTAGATTAATGCAGATGTATGCTGTATATACACATAGTATCATCAAAAGAGATTTAAAAAGTAAAACATTTTTATCTTTAACATAAAATATTAAAGAAAAAAGGACAGAATAATCACTGACTTAAAATAATAGAGACAAATTGATATTTTAATGGTTTTCAAGCCCGTAACTTGTGACAGATCCAATATGTGGACTATTGAGTTGGACTACATATGTAAAAACTGTATGAAAATAGAAAACCTCAATGCAAAGGTTTGTGCTGCTGGAAATGAGCTCCAGAGTCTAAACACAAAACTGACGACCCAGGAAAACCAGCAGTTTCCAATACTCCTGACCAAATTAAACAGAACAGCAATGCGATACAAACTACAGCAGAACAAACGTGTACACAGGTAGTCAAAAGAGGAGTAAGACACCACAGCATCCCATCAGAAAATAAGATTGAACTAACCAAATGATATACTTCACTCCAATAGCCTGAAAAATATTGTTTATTCAACCCACGTTAAAGCGAATTAGGGGCTGAAAATGGAAGTACTCATTGTTGGAGAGTTTGTCATCTGAAATACCACCAGCTCGATATGCAGCACAGATAAGCAGTCAACATCAGTGTACTGCTTATTATAAGCAAGAGTTTTCCACAAAACCCAAAGACTGGACCAGTTACTGGTGAGGTCAGGTAAAGAACAAATTATATTGGAAAGACAAGTACATATTCCTTTCAGAAATTCATAGAACTTTGAAACAAGCCAAAGGCCAGAAAAAAGCTCAGAAAGCTCAGAAATCCTCTCAGCACCAGGTAAAAAAGATCACATGAACAGAACTTAATGTTCAGTCATATTGCATGGATGAAAGCATGGTGCAAACAAGAAAGTTTTTTTTTCTCAGCCACTGGAATGCCTTTCAATATAAACATTTCTTTTACTAATGAGATGGACTACATCTACAAGAGGGACACATGTTATACGAGCTAGAATCTAGTGTACACACAATTAAACTAGATTGTGGAGGAGGGATGGTAATGAGGAAGACATAAAAAAAATCCAACCCAACCTAAAGAAAAGTTGGCCAGAAAGGCAAGTATGTCTCCTCATTTATAATGTTTACTCCTTAATGCTAGGAGTTGTTCACGAGTCCAAACACCCCCATTTGACACTGCTGTTTTCACATAGATGCGCTATAACAGAGGTAAACTCAGATCATGACGACCCTTCTACATCGGAGCAAGAATGCACATCGCACTTTTGCCATCGCTGTACTTTGTATATGTATATGGGAAGCTCTGCATTTTACTTGTGACTTTACGCTGTAGGAAGTAAGTAAATAAATAAAGGTAAATTTGTAAATAACATTCAAAAGCAATGCTTTGATGTAGAACGCGACTCTACACGCTAGTGTTTAGATCTATACGGTGTATGTGCCCCAAAAAAGTTTAACTGCATTCTCGTACCATTGCTTGCATACTAAAGTGTCAGCAGGTACTTTTCGTGGCATTACACGTATTTTTTGAGCCTGCCCTCTGCACACTACTTGTGACTTTAGGCTGTAGGAAGTAAGTAAATAAATAAAGGTAAATTGCGTCATAAAATGATTTCTTCAAAATCCATCCATCCATTTTCTAACCCGCTGAATCCGAATAGGGTCACGGGGGTCTGCTGGAGCCAATCCCAGCCAACACAGGGCACAAGGCAGGAACCAATCCTGGGCAGGGTGCCAACCCACCGCAGGACACACACAAACACACCCACACACCAAGCACACACTAGGGCCAATTTGGAATCGCCAATCCACCTAACCTGCATGTCTTTGGATAGTGGGAGGAAACCGGAGCGCCCGGAGGAAACCCACGCAGACACGGGGAGAACATGCAAACTCCACGCAGGGAGGACCCGGGAAGCGAACTCAGGTCTCCTAACTGCGAGGCAGCAGCGCTACCACTGCGCCACCGTGCCGCCCAGAAGTAAAACCTCCTAGTTAACAAATTTTAAAATAAAAAAAAAAGTCAGTTGTGGTTCAAGCCCCTGATATGTTAAAAGACTAATAAAATAAATTAAACATGTCACTATAAACTCTTATTAGGCATATTTGACCAATTACTTGAGATAGGTACTTCTCCTAAGGACTTGAAATTTGCAAAAATGCCTCATATCTTCAAGAAGTAGACAAAATTGATCCTGGAAATTACAAACTAGTAAGTCTTATTTCTGCACCATGCACAGTTAAAGAAACTATAATAACAAATAAGTTAGAAAAGTACCTATATAAAATAACATACTAAATAATGGCCAGCATGCTTCTATGAGAGGAATATATTTCCAAACTTATGTTTTAGACTTTTAACAGGCATCTGAAATAGCTGACAAAATCAAAGAATACACTTTAATTTACTTAGACTTTCAAAACGCCTTTGATACAGTCCACACTGAAGATTAATTCTAAAATTCTAAAACTAGAAGCTGTATGGACCAGAGGTAACCTAAAAAGCTTGGTCTCAAGTTGGTTAAACAGAGACAAAGAGTACAGATTAATGGAGAATGGTCCACATGGAATGAGTTCATCAGTGAAGTTTCTCAGGAGTTTTTTCTTGGACTGGTTACTTTTTTATGACATATACTGATGGCATTGATTCTGGTGTAGTTACTGAATTTGTGAATTTCTCAGATGCGAAAATTGGAGGAATGGCAGACAATCTTTTGACCTGAGCAAACATTTGGAAAATGCAATTTAGTGTACAAAAGTGCCAAGTGCCACATGTGGGCAAAAGGAACTTCCAACTATAAATACAAGATGTGAAAAGCATGGGAAAAATACTCTGAAAAAGATTTAAGGGTTTATGTTGGTACATTTTCTTCATCTAAGTAATGTGCAGATGCAATTAAAAAGACAAATAAAATGTTAAGGTGTATTGTAAGAACTATTCCATAAATAACTAACACAAGGGAAGATATGCTGTAGTGAGACAACAGTTAGGTACTGTGAGCATTTATGTTCCCCATGCTACAAGAAACACATAACAGCAGTTGAAGTCATAAAGGGGAGAGCAACCAAGTGCATTCCAGGACTTAAGGACATATTTTACTCTGAGGGACTCAGTGAATTAAACCTCTGTTTAGTCTCAAGCAGAGGAGACTCTGTGGGGACCTAATCTAGGCTTCAAAATTCTCAAGGGCACTGATCAAGTAGATTCAGCAAAATTCTTTCATATTTATGGTGAATACCATTGGAAATTAAAAGGAATAGCATTTAGGACTGAAGCCAGAAAGCACATCTTTTTGCAAGCGTGGTGAGGATCTAGAAACAAACTACTGAGCCATGTAGTTTAAGCAGAAACCTTGACAACTTTTAAGAAGTATCTGGATGAGACATTAGGCGAGCTTAGCTACAGTATTAGCTAAACAAACTAGCATAATGAACTGAATGGTCTCCTGTGTTCTGTCAAATGTCTTATGTTCTTATGTTATTAAACATGGAAAAAAACAGTTGTTATTTGTAGAAAATATACAGAACCTTTCAAAATTCAATGTCATACCTTTATATGTGCACAAGTAGAAGTCCTGCAAGCACAGTTTACTTTGAAAATGTAGTTTTTTTTTAAACCAGTATGAATAGTGTAAATTTCATTGCACTCACTTGAAAATCTGTTTTATCCCATGAAAAAAGAAATCCACCATGTAGTAGCCTACTAAAATCTCTCCTTTTTCACTGTACTTCAACTAATGTACTTCAACTATTCTATGAGAATAGAAGAACTGACATTAACATGACCGAAACAATATGACAAAATCTGTAAGAAGTGCTTGAAGAAGTGAAATGTGCATGAATAATGCTTTACAAACAGCAATTAGTTTTCACTCAGAATTTCTTAAATACAAATGGTAATACATATTAAAACAGTACCATTACTTAAATAATAGCAGGGCACAGTATATCAGTTGTTTGTCTGTTTAGACATTGTCTGTACTAATACAGGTCCAGAGTATAATAATATGTTAATAATTAATCTAAAAGCTCATTGTTATACATAGAGTTGCAAATGTTAAATAATAAACAGACTGAATAATAATTTTGGAGGGAATTAATACAAGGAATTCATCCTAACAGTTAAAACTTATAATCTGAGTGATATGATGCAATTGCCAAAAATACTGTAATTTAAGATGCTTATTTCTGATTTGGTATCTAAAGAGGCTGTTTGATTAGGAAAATTACTACACTCTAAATTAATAGGTACATTTCATAACAGCTTTCATAGATGCCAAAGTGAATGGCTGCCGAGCAATACTCTGTGTTAAACAACATGACAGCAAAATGCAATATGTGCAGCAATATTTTTTGAAGAAAATAACTCCTATATCTTTTATATATATATCTTGTCACACACGTGTGTTTAGTAGACAGCTAAAGGGCCTGGGGAACTGTAATACTACACCAGACCATTTTATCTCTCTCAGTTTCTTGCACTCCATTCCTGAGAAATTTCACCAGGTTCCGGCGCCTCTGATGACGTCACTTCCAGCTCCGGCACCTCTGATAACGTCACTTTCAGTTCCGGACTAAATGACAATATTTCCTTCCCCAGCCCTTAAAACCACCATCTTACCTCCAAATAATCAGTTCTGTTTTGGACTCTTGTCTTGTGAACATCTCTATTCAAATATTTCAAAAACTTTTGCAGCTGGGAAATATTATACGTGTGGCTGCCCCAAACCTTTATGATGTCTGGAGACTCATTCTTAATATAATATATATATATAAATCCAATGTCTATCTGTCTGTATGTCTGTTTGTTTTTCACAAGAGAACTTCTTAATGGATTTAGATTGGGTTTTTTTCTATAATTTGCTCGAACATTCCAGTTGATTTTGCGACTTCTCTCATCGCACTAAGTATTATAGTTCAGTTGCAGCACTGATTTATTTGCGCTAATCTGAGAGACAGGCTGTGGGCCAAGGGGAGGGGGAGGCAGGACCTCAGCAGTAAGAAGCTGGGTGGGGCCATCCTCACTCACATGCCAGCCTTCGTTCGAGGTGCTCTACTTCTAGCCACGTGTTCGAGTGTACCTTGCCTCTGCTTAGCTAGTACCTGTTTGTACAGCAGACATTATCATCTAGAGATTGTTAAATAGTAATGGTTGACATTTCTGAGAGAGATCACAGTTACGTGCATTTTAGAGGGTACCTGCTCATTGGCAGACATCTCACAGCCACATGCTCTTCTCCCCATGCGGCGGATGCTCTCCCATCAGAGCTGAACACGATCAAATAAAGTGCCAACATTTGATGTTGGAGCGTACCTACCTTCCGCTTGAACAGAGGTACCTTGCCAACTTTTATCATTTTTGGCAAAGTGACCACAGCTACATTCTCGCCCCTGATAGCAAAACCAAAAATATTGTATATGAAGAGGTCATTGGATACAAAAGATAACAATATGAATTCTTCACAATACAAATTTGACATTTCTTTATTGGGGCACAGCAGCGGGGAACAGCTAGCATATATATATATATATGTGTGTATATAAAATGCAAAGTTCAAAGAGCTGCACTTGGATCTGAACCTGAGAGCGACAAGCAGACAAACTCTGCAGGTAGTCGAGAACTGTCTGAGGATGACAGGTCTACCCGGAGAAACTGGTGTAAAGGCAGCTCTGTGATTGCTATGTTGCTTAGAGGACTTAAGAGGTGTCCTAAGACTGCTAGAGTCCAACTTCCCTGGGTGTGTGATCGCCAGTGAACCACACAGCACTTGTGGATAGTGGGCATATGAGTGACCTCTGAGGCAGAAAGGGGCAGGCAAAGCAGCTTGGAGATGCCACCAAAGTACTTATTGTGTTGCGTCTGCAAATACTGATCTTGGAGCTCCTTTTTTACCCTCTTCTCTGGTAGTCCCGTCCCTTTAGGCAGTTGAGCAAAAATATGTGATATTTATGTGTTTGTTATTAGTAAGATAGTAATGTGCCTTGGGATGGTTTTGGTTACAAAAAGTGTGACACTACGGAAAAAAGGCTGGGAAACAATGATATAAACAACATGAGACCAATTTTTTTATAGGCTTAATGAAATGACTCAATTTAATCAGAAAGTAATTGAGAAATTTTCAGGCCTGAAGGAAAGGTGGGCAAAATGTATGTTCAAGGAAATATAAGTATCCTGATCGTAAAGGCAGAATATGATTTAGGTTGGACTTGTCATGTGGTTGAAGTAAAAGAGAGGTGGGGGGGCGAGTTATGTTTTAAGATGTCAGGGTCTGTGGATCTTACAATGTGAACTTCTGCCAAGATGAGGTAAGCCTTGTGTAGGACTGGGCAGAGTGGCAAAAAGTATAGAGTAAATTTAGGATGGATATGAGTCTATAGATGTGATAAATTATAAACTGGGATGAAAGACTTCAGAAAAATCAGAGGACTAGCTCTTGTATGATGTAGATTTATGGAATACAGTGGAAATGGCTAAGGACTGGGCACTCTATTAGCAGAGGCAGAATAATAATAATAATAATACATTTTATTTCCCATGCTCAAGGCACTTTACAGAGTTTAAGAAAGAATGGCAGGGTATATAGTAGATACAGTAGCATTGTACTAAATCAGATAAATAAATAAAGAAGAGTAAGATGGTAAATTCAGAGAAAAAGCCTAACAGACAACATAATTGATGGTCTAGCATACACATACAGGTTACATGAGCATCTTGACAGTGAGGTAAACTGAGAGAAGGGTAATAAAATCAAGTAGAGCTAAAAGCCTTCCTGAACAGATGAGTTTTGAGTTGTTTTTTAAAAGAATTCATTGAGTCAGCTACTTAATTTCAGTAGATCATTCCGGAGTCTGGGCGCTATACAGCTGAAGGCCCTATCACCCATGGAGTGTAGATTAGTGTGGGGCACAACAAGTTTGCCAGAATCAGAGGACCTTAGTGGGCAGACAGGCACATAGTGATGGAGGAGGTCACTGATGTAGTTTGACGCAAGGTCGTTTAAGGCTTTGTAGGTTATTAGTAGAATTTTATATTCAATTCTGTAAGACACAGGGAGCCAGTGAAGACGGAGCAGGATGGGTGTGATGTGCTCACTGTTGCTGGTTCGAGTAAGGACTCTTGCAGCTGAGTTTTGAATAAGCTGGAGCTGTGATATAAGATTAGTAGGGGCACCTGCCAGTAGGGGATTACAATAATTGATGCAGGATGTGATAAAAACATGCACAAGTTTCTCAGCATTAGAAAAGGAGAGGAAAGAGCGAACACGGGATATGTTATGGAGGTGAAAGTAAGAAAGTTTCTTAATGTGATTTATGTGGCCGGCATAAGAAAGGGATGAATCAAAAATGACACCAAGGTTCTTTGCGGTAGAGGCAGGTCTGATGAGATCACCTCCAAGATGGATTGGGAAGGAGCTCACTGTATTAAGTTGCACTTTAGTCCCAATTTGCAGGAGTTCAGTTTTGTTGCAATTTATATTTAAAGAGTTCTGCTCCATCCAAATATTAATTTCACTGAGGAAAGTTGTGAGCTGAGAAAACTCTGATGAAGTTCCACTTTTAACATTGAAACAGAGTTGAGTATTCTCTGCATAAAAATGATAACCTAGTCCAAATTGGATTGGATTTATGCTATGTATGTGTTATATTACAGATGGAAATGCACATTATTGGAAGATTATGGAAGAAGAGTAGGGAGTTCTAACGGCGTACCATTGTGCCACAACACACTGGTTGAAAAACACTGCTTTAGATGACTGTGGCTATTTTCATGCCGTTTGTGATTTTCAGAAAGAAAATTTAGGTCTCGTATCTGCATCATTGTCCACAATGTTTCGACTCTTTGACACACCAAGCAGGGAAAGCAATGAAAGGTATTACTTACACCACATACAGTTAGC
Source organism: Polypterus senegalus (assembly GCF_016835505.1). Lineage (NCBI taxonomy): Eukaryota > Metazoa > Chordata > Cladistia > Polypteriformes > Polypteridae > Polypterus > Polypterus senegalus. The sequence continues at coordinate 43,912,992 of NC_053159.1, forward strand.
CAACTCCATTTATCATAATAATAGTGAATTATTATAAGCTTGTCCCCGATCAATTGCCTGCTGCTGAATTCTTAAGTCAGGTTGGTCCAGTCCATGCTCCTTTATCTTCTTTTTTTCTTCAAGTGAACAATTTATGAAGGGGTATCTCTTTAAAGAAATAACTGAATCTTCTGTGATTTCCAAAGTGATTTGAAGTTGCCATCTCCATAAAGTCATGCTCGCTCATCTGTAGTTACGATAATGACAGGTGTGAACTGTGAAGTATTGACATGAACTTGAAATAGTGTGATGACATTGTCCAATTAAAAACATAAAAATATACTAATTTTGATTCCCCGGCACTGTGCATTACTAACCACCGCTACTGTTTGGAGAAGCTTTAAATAAGCACAATGATTTATGTTTGCATTTTATAATTTTATTTAAATTTTCTGGTTGGTGGCTATTCTGACAGCATTGAGTGCTAAGTAGGAACACTGTGGTTTAGAATATTGCTAGACTTAAAATAAAAGTAAGACACACAGTAAGAATAAAAGCTAAAGAACCACTTCTGGTTAGCACAAATAGCCCAAAAGTTGATAGAAATCTACGTTTTGTACCTAATACTTATGTGCAAAATTTGGCTGACCGAATTGAAAGCATATTCAAGTTATCGTGTTTTACATATACACACACACACACACCGAAAGACAGACCAAAATTATTCCAAAAGAGTATTTTCAGACTCTAGGAGATCTAAAACACAAAGATTCCTGAAAATCTTGACGTCAAATTTTTGGCCGATTAAAATGCATTCACTATACTTCGTAAATAAGAAAATTAAAAAAGGAAAAACTCTAAGGAAGGCACAAGGGTTACCTTTGGTGCCTCACAGCTCTAGGGAACTGTTTTGTTCCAGGTCACACCATGTGTGGAGTTTACACACATTTGTTCTCTGGGTGTCCTGATTTTCATCACACATCACCCAAGAAAGGTAACTTGCAAGTACTTGGCTTAGTATGGATTGTAATACAGAGTACAGTGTTTTGCCTTGCTTCTATCACTGGAAAGAATCCAGTTCCTTTTGACTCTACAACTGGATTTTGACTCTACAACTGTTTGTGAAGATGATACAAAGACTTGGCATTCACCATCTAGTGCTGGTACTTGGCAGACTGCACACACAAGGCTGGCGCAGGGCAGCATCTATCTTCACTGAAATGTCAGCCTCCTGCACAAACACAACAGAAACATGGCAGTCATCAACTAGTTGACAGGCAGATGGTTGTAAATGCAAATCAGAGAAAAGACAACCAACAGCTATTAATTGCCTGGCTGTGCAGACAAAAAGTAGAAGCCTAGGAGATTACTGGCTGGACAAACAAAGCACTACTTTTGCTTTACTGGACAAGAAAGCAAAGATAAGGTAGCAGTTTCCTTGTGGCTGGACAGCTGCCTGTCATTGACACATAATCATCCAGAAGTGGACAACCATTCAATGTAACATTGATGGCTTCACAGAATAAAACAGTATCCATCACTAAGAATGAGATGACTGTCTTAACATGACAGGACAAATGCCATTAAATAAGATGCAGCCAGTTTCTCAGGAACACAACACATCTTGGGCTTGATATTTCCTAGAACTACAAGTCATACATGAATAACAGTTGATTCACATTAAAAATACCGAGTCTTTGTTTTGCAACAAATATACCTTCAAAAATGTACTTTGCCCACAAACAAAGTCAAATGTATTTTTTGTTAGATTTTCTGTTTTTTGAAGCAACTAACTCTTCTTCTGCCTTTTTCAAACAAATCATCAGCCAGAATGTTTTATGTACCACACATATTTAGTGTAAAGTCTCATGTGAATTCACATGTGTATGTGTGGGATTTAACGCCCATTGCATGGAAATGTGCTAAACCATGAATATCAAAACATTAACAAAACAAAAAACATAGAATCATTAAAAACTCAAAACAATAAAAGAACTTCCCAAACTCACTTTTTTTCCATTCACTGACATTATAAAATGACGCTATGTTTTAAGACTTGTCTGGCTTTTCATAACTATTTAGAATAGCTTGCTTGAAGCTCTGCATATTTCAGCAGTGTTCTTGTTGTACTTGTAGGCTGTAAATAAGTGACATACCCAAAAGTAGACACAAAAATCAGATTAAGATAAAAATATAGCAAAATAAATTTTAATTTTTAGAGTTAAAATCTTTAAAAAAAGTTTAATTTTAGCTAAGTTACGCAGGTACACTCTCCAATGAACTAGCTTCTAGGACCAGACTGCCTGTAGTAAGCATCATGCGATTACCTGCAATGGCTTATTTCGAAATGTTCTGTCACTTGTGTTATTTGATGAGATGCTTGATTTGGCTGAATGTGTAACCTGCCCTAAATAAAATTATTAATTTTGTTTCAATGACCATGCAAAAACAGACTGTACGATCCATTAAGATGAACTATACCAAAAAACAATTAAACTTATGCAACTCCTGTAGGAAGCTTGAATTATAAAAAAAGGAAAACACAAAACAGTGCACCAAACATAATACAAAGTATGGTTGTAGAAACTTATTTTAATGTTTTAAATTATAGCAATCTTTTTTGTTTGTTTTTTTACTGGGATATCTGAAAATGCTGAGCCTAAGTTCCCTCCTGCGCTAAGATGAACATGGAAAATAAATTTCTTGGATATGTGCATACTTAGAACAAAAATAAAGTTTTGCTATAACAACACAAAATGTTGAATCTCAGCATCAGTTGCTCTACATAACAATTGGTTTATATGACCATAAGCTGCAGAATATCATCAGTCACAAACGTCTTCAGAATGCCTGCAGGGGCAGCATTAAGAGATAGATCTGCAAATGCTATCATTTCAAGAACATCAGTAAATGAAATATCATTTGTGCCTTTTGGGACAAATAGCTTTTTTATGTTTTTACAAAGTGAACATTGCACACAACCTGCCTCTCTGTCTTATTCACATGTGTTTATTTTTTCCTTCAACTGGCTGCGTTGTTCAGCCTTAGAGGCTAAACAAATTTTAGAAGACCTCACATTTAGCTGTATTACAGAAAGTATGATAGTACAGTTTTATATAAAAAAAATAATAATAGCAAAAGCTATAAAGCTTTAAACCTTTTTTCTACTAAACTGTGTGCATTAACATTTGCTGGACAGGTTATTAAACTCTTACAGGAATTCACATACCTGAAGAAAAGGACCAAAGCCTTAAATAATTTGCAGTTCTCCAAATTTCTGAATTAAAACATAACAATTTTTCTCAACAACAATTTGTAAATTGGCAAAGAGAAAATTCAAAGTATAACCTATATATTATATATACACATATATATATAACTCATATATATATATATACTGTATATATATAAACTGCTCAAACAAATTAAAGGAACACTTTTTAATCGGAGTATAGAATCAAGTCAATGAAACTTCTGGGCTATTGATCAGGTCAGTTAAGTAACAGAGGGGGTTGTTAATCAGTTTCAGCTGCTTTGGTATTAATGAAATTAACAACAGGTGCACTATAGGGGCAACAATGAGATGACCCCCAAAACAGGGATGGTTTATCAGGAGGAGGCCACTGACATTTTTCCCTCCACATCTTTTTTGATCATTTTTTAACGAGTTTTGCATTTGGCACTGGTCAGTGTCACTACTGGCAGCATGAGGCGATACCTGGGCCCACATGTACAGTATAAACGGTGTGTATGCGCAGAAATGTTGCGGAAGAACTTTTCCATGTTCAAATCTTGATGTATAAAACCTACACTTGGCGTAAAGCCACGCACTTTTCCACAGTACCTCATACCTTGTCGTACGCAAGTTCTCCGCTCGTTTTTGCAGACAGGCGGCACCCAGTGTCAAAGCAATGCTACTGTTCCTGTGTGGTTACTCCTTATTTTCCTGACGTGACTTTATAAATACACTGAAACTAACCTCATATTGTTTATTAGTGTAATGCATCTGATTGTAATTCACTTGTAACAGTATAATGGTCCAGGGAATAGCCATATTATTCCAAATACGATAACTGCTTTAGCGTTGTTACTCTAACTGCACCTTCTTCTTCTTCTTTCAGCTGCTCCCGTTAGGAGTTGCCACAGCGGATCATCTTTTTCCATATTACTCTCACAGCACCACTTGGAGTATTTACGTATATCACTGTATCTGAGTGTGAATCACAGCAGCAGCTGATCGGAAAGAGCATTAACTTTATACAGCTTAAAGCACACGCTACCTCAGCCACGGTAAAACGTTTCAAAGCCTTTCCTGTACGTACATTGCGGTTCCGAAACAGTTTCATCCCAAGAACTTTAAATGCACTCAATTAAGTTCTCCTTGTAGAGCTGTTTGTACTTATAAGTACAATCACCCCACTGTAAACTTGCACTGCAGTTATAATATTGCACAACCTGAGCCATTTTATAAAGCGCGTATTTACATATGATGACGATATCATTTTTAAGATGAAATGCAGCAAAATATGTTTTAATATTATACAGATAAAACTTTAACTTCATTTAAATAATCTATATTCTTCACTGGGACTGGCGTGAAGGGATAGAATAATTAAACATGTACTACGAAGATATTTCAACGTTCCTTAAACATTTTCAAGAATCGGCGCTCTAAGCTTACAGATGGCTTAACGTCTATTAGAGAGCTGATTGTGTGGCGATCGGTTACTTGGAGAAAGAAAAGCAAGGACTGCAGGGCCGACCACGCCAATATATATTGAATATAAAACAGAAAGAGAAAATAACGACACAGCTAAAAACGCAGCGGCAAATTTCAACAAAAGTTAAACGTGTGTGTCATGAGCACGAGGTGGCTATGTAGTGCCTGCAAGGAATGTGGCCATCCGCCGTGCATAAGATACCATATTGACATTGGCGGACGAAGGGGCTACAGATTCTTTCTCTGCCCAGGGCTGCCACAAGCCTAGAGTCGCCCATGAGTACTGCTGCAATAAATAATTTCAATAAAGGTCCTGCACAATCACTGCGCTGTGAAACCCATGTTTAATAACGTGCTTTAATTCCTATCATCATGAAAATGATATCATGTATACATCTCAGTATTTTAGTTATTCAGAGAGCTGTAATATCACAAATGTAATGGATTCTGTGTCTAGTCGGAGGAAGAGAGCCGGTTTAAGAAGCAAGAAGTGATTCACACAAATATAGCACATAGAAGATCACATACAAAACAAAGCATTTAACGTGCTACTTTAATTATGATGTGATTTGAGAAACTGGTTAATTAAACGATATTAAGATGAAGTTTATGATGTTCTACTTTAATGACAAAATAAACTACATGATTAAAGATTGAAGTTGACATTTCGTGCTTTTTTCCCACTGTGTGCCTTTTTTTTTCTGTACCCAAATAGGCTTTCATATGACACTCAGACAGAGGGCTACAACTCGCCTTTTCACGATGACTTCTTTTTTATTTTGTGCGATTTTGTGAACGTGAGCTTTCAAGTCACTCGATCAACTTCCTTTTGTTGATTATACCATGGTTTAATTAAACAAAAAGGATGTTTTTCCTTTGCCTCCACTTGGTATTCTCTGAACTTCTTATATTTTCCCCGTGCTTTTCCCATTGTCTTTTCACAGAAGGCTGAGCTTAAGGGCGATTTATATTGATTTGCATATTCAAAAAGGCGTAATTCTGGGAGGAGTTGGGGCATTACATAAAGCACGTGCATGAGCGTTACTTTTCACGCTGACCGGGATTTATGTAGCGGAAGAACCTGGAAGTTGGAGTACACACAGATTCCTGCATCTGGATTTTTCTGTGCATAAGCACATTTCGGCTTTTCTGCTTACGCCATGTTATAGTGCGAATTCTACGCACGCCGTTATACATGAGGCCCCTGGACGTAACAGAGGTTGCACAGGTAGTCCAACTCCTCCAGGATGGCACAAGAATATTGCCAGAAGGTTTTCTGTGTCTCCCAGCACAGTCTCAGAGGCATGGAGGATATTCCAGGAGACAGGCAGTTAATCTAGGAGAGGCTGCCTCATGCATAACGTTGTGCGTAGAACTCACACTATAACATGACGTAAGCACAAAAGCCGAAATGTGCTTACGCATAGAAAAATCCAGATGAAAGAACGCCAACTTCCGCGTTCTTCCGCTACATAAATCCCAGCCAGCGTGAAAAATAACGCTCTTACACGCGTGTGCTGTCCCGCCCCAACTCCTTCCAGAATTACGCCTCTTTGAATATGCAAATCAAAATATATAGCCCTTAAGCTCAGCGTTTTGTGAAAAGACAATGACAAAAGCAAGAGGGAAAATAGAAGAATTTCAGAGAATACCAAGTGGAGGCAAGGAAAAGCGTACTATTTGTTGGTTTAAACAGTGGTATAAACAACAAAAGGAAGTTGATCGACTGACATAGCGTGTCGGAGAAACTCGAAAGCTCAAGCTCACAAAGTTGTACAATGCCTAAATAAAAAAGAAGTTGTCAGATATCAAAGTCGCCGTGAAAAGGCGAGTCGTAGCCCATCACCTGAGTGTCATATGAAAGCTTATAAGGGCACAGAGAAAAAAAAAAGGCACACAGTGGGAAAAAAGCACGAAATGTCAACTTTAACCACATACTGTAGTTTATTTTGTCAAGTAGAACATCATAAACTTCATCTTAAAATCATTTAATTAACTAGTTTCTCAAATCACATCGTAAGTAAAGCACCACATGAAGTGCTTTGTTTTGTATGTGTTCTATGTGCTCTATGTGTGTGAATCACTATGTGCTTCTTAAACCAACTTTCTCTACCTCTGACAGGACACAGAATCCATTACATTTGTGATATTACAGCTCTCTGAATAACTAAAATACTGAGATGTATACATGATATCATTTTCATGATGATAGGAATTAAAGTACGTTATTAAACATGTGAACACGGTGGCGCAGTGATTTTGTGCGACCTTCGATGAAATAATTTATTGCAGCAGTACTCAGGGGTGGCTCTAGGCTTGTGGGGGCCCTGGGCAGAGGAAGAATCGGTGGCTCCTTCGCCCGCCACTGTCAATATGGTATCTTATGCACGGCGGATGGCCATGTCCGTTGCGGACACTGCATAACCACCTCGTGCTCATGACACAAGCATTTAAGTTTTGCAGAAATTTGCCTCTGTGTTTTTAGCTGTGTCGTTATTTTCTCTTTCTGTTTTATATTCAATATATATTGGTGTGGCGGCCCCTGGGATTTGGCGACCCTGTGCATGTGCACAGTTTACACATGCCTAAGGCCGCCCCTGCAGTACTGTCTCTTTCAAACATACTAACCTCCAAGTCCTGTCCTTACATTTCTTTCTCCAAGTAGCTGATCGCCACACAATCAGCTCTGTAATGGACGTTAAGCCATCTGTAAGCTTATATTGCAGATTCTTCAAAACTTTTAAGGAACATTGAAATATCTTCATAGTACATGTTTAATTATTCTATCCTTCATGCCAGTCCCAGTGAAGCATACAGTGCGAGCGGAGCACCAGATCCTTGGTAGCGTAGTAACACCGTGTCCTTTAATTATTAACAATATAGATTATTTAAATAAAGTTAAAGTTTTATTTGTATAATATAATAAACATATTTTGCTGCATTACATCTTAAAAATGATATCATCATCATATGTAAATACACTCTTTATAAAGTGTCTCAGGTTGTGGAATATTATAACTGTACTGCAAGTTTACAGTGAGGTAACTGTACTAATAAGTACTAACAGTTCTACAAGGAGCAGTTGATGGACTGATTGAGTGCGTTTAGAATTCTTGGAATGAAACTGTTTCTCAACCGCGAGGTCCATACAGGAAAGGTTTGAAGTGTTTGTCATATGAGAAGCAGTTCAAATAGGAAGCATATCTGAGGCAGCGTGTGCTTGATGCTGTATACCGAAAATTCTCTTTCCGATCATCTGCTCCGAGTGGTGCAGTTAGAATAATATGGAAAAAGATGATCCGCTGTGGCAACCCCTAACGGGAGCAGTTGAATGAAGAAGAAGAAAGTGCAGTGAGAATAACAACGCTAAAGCAGCTATGGTATTTAGAATAGTTTGACCATTCCGTGGACCATTATATTGTTACTGGTTAATTACAATCAGATGCATTAAACTAATAAACAATATGTGGTTAATTTCAGTGTATTTATAAAGCCACGTCAGGAAAAGAAAGGATAACCACACAGGAACAGTAGCACTGCTTTGACGCTGGGTGCCGCCATTCTGCAAAACCGAGTGGAGAACTTGCATACGACAGGGTATGAGTTACCATGGAAATCTGCATGGCTTTACGCCAAGTTTAGGTTTTATACATCATGATTTGAACGTGGAAACGTTCTTATGTAATATTTCTGTACGTACGCACCGTTTATACATGACGCCCCCGGAGAGGGCCATAGAAGGTCCTTAACCCATCAGCAGGACCGGTATCTACTCCTTTGGGCAAGTAGGAACAGGATGAGCACTGCTAGAGCCCTACAAAATGACCTCATGCAGGCCACTGGCGTTATGTCTTTGACCAAACAATCAGAAACAGACTTCATGAGGGTGGCCTAAGGGCTTGATGCCTTATAGTGGTCCCTGTTTTCACTGCCTGGCACCGTGAAGCTCAATTGCCATATGCCATAGAATACCAGAATCGGGAGGTCCACCGCTGGCACCCTATGTTTTTCACAGAGAGCAGGTTCACCCTGAGCACGTGACAGACATGAAAGGGTCTGGAGAAGCTGTGGAGAACATTATGCTGCCTGTAACATCATTCAGCATGACCAGTTTGGTGGTGGGTCAGTGATGGTCTGGGGAGGCATATCCAACGTGGGACGCACAGATCTCTACAGGCTAGACAACGGCACCTTGACTGCCATTAGGTATTGGGATGAAATCATTTGACCCATTGTCAGACTCTATGCTGCTGCTGTGGGTCCTTAGTTCCCCCTAGTGCACGACAATACCCGGCCTCATGTGTTGAGAGTATGCAGGCAGTTCCTGGAGGATGAAGGAACTGATACCATTGACTGGCCCCGTGCTCGCCTGACCTACGTCCAATAGAACACCTTTGGGACATTATGTTTCGGTTCATCTAACACTGCCAGGTTGCACCTCAGACTGTCAAGGAGCTCAGTGATGCCCTGGTCCAGATCTGGGAGGAGATCCCCCAGGACACCATCCATCATCTGATTAGGAGCAGCCCTGACATTGTCAGGCATGTATACAATCACGTGGGGGCCATACAAACTACTGAGTATGATTTGGAGTTGCTGCAATGAAATTTCAGTAAAATGGACTAGCCTGACTCCGGGTGTCCCTGCTCCTGTTCCCCCCAGCATTTCCTAGTGTGGTGGAAGTGCTGAGGCCCAGGGCTCCATAGGCATGGGGGCACCCCTTGGCGGTGACCACGGGCCCCTACAAGGTGGAGCTTCAAAGCTCTGTACCCGCGGCCCCCAAAGGGACCAGGGCGGTCAGCTCCAGATGGCCTGGGGAAGGCGCAAGCCCTCCTCCGGTCCTCTTGGGTGTCCCGGCCAGGTCACCACCCCAGCCACCTCTGACAATATATATATATATATATATATATATATATATATATATATATATATATATACAGTGGTGTGAAAAACTATTTGCCCCTTCCTGATTTCTTATTCTTTTGCATGTTTGTCACACAAAATGTTTCTGATCATCAAACACATTTAACCATTAGTCAAATATAACACAAGTAAACACAAAATGCAGTTTTTAAATGATTGTTTTATTATTTAGGGAGAAAAAAAAATCCAAACCTACATGGCCTTGTGTGAAAAAGTAATTGCCCCCTGAACCTAATAACTGGTTGGGCCACCCTTAGCAGCAATAACTGCAATCAAGTGTTTGCAATAACTTGCAATGAGTCTTTACAGCGCTCTGGAGGAATTTTAGCCCACTCATCTTTGCAGAATTGTTGTAATTCAGCTTTATTTGAGGGTTTTCTAGCATGAACCGCCTTTTAAGGTCATGCCATAGCATCTCAATTGGATTCAGGTCAGGACTTTGACTAGGCCACTCCAAAGTCTTCATTTTGTTTTTCTTCAGCCATTCAGAGGTGGATTTGCTGGTGTGTTTTGGGTCATTGTCCTGTTGCAGCACCCAAGATCACTTCAGCTTGAGTTGACAAACAGATGGCCGGACATTCTCCTTCAGGATTTTTTGGTAGACAGTAGAATTCATGGTTCCATCTATCACAGCAAGCCTTCCAGGTCCTGAAGCAGCAAAACAACCCCAGACCATCACACTACCACCACCATATTTTACTGTTGGTATGATGTTCTTTTTCTGAAATGCTGTGTTCCTTTTACGCCAGATGTAACGGGACATTTGCCTTCCAAAAAGTTCAACTTTTGTCTCATCAGTCCACAAGGTATTTTCCCAAAAGTCTTGGCAATCATTTAGATGTTTCTTAGCAAAATTGAGACAAGGCCTAATGTTCTTTTTGCTTAACAATGTTTTGCATCTTGGAAATCTGCCATGCAGGCCATTTTTGCCCAGTCTCTTTCTTATGCTGGAGTCGTGAACACTGACCTTAATTGAGGCAAGTGAGGCCTGCAGTTCTTTAGACGTTGTCCTGGGGTCTTTTGTGACCTCTCAGATAAGTCATGGGGTAATTTTGGTCGGCCGGCCACTCCTGGGAAGGTTCACCACTGTTCCATGTTTTTGCCATTTGTGGATAATGGCTCTCACTGTGGTTCGCTGGAGTCCCAAAGCTTTAAAAATGGCTTTATTACCTTTACCAGACTGATAGATCTCAGTTACTTCTGTTCTCATTTGTTCCTGAATTTCTTTGGATCTTGGCATGATGTCTAGCTTTTGAGGTGCTTTTGGTCTACTTCTCTGTGTCAGGCAGCTCCTATTTAAGTGATTTCTTGATTGAAACACGTGTGGCAGTAATCAGGCCTGGGGGTGGCTACGGAAATTGAACTCAGGTGTGATACACCACAGTTAGGTTATTTTTTAACAAGGGGGCAATTACTTTTTCACACAGGGCCATGTAGGTTTGGATTTTTTTTTCTCCCTAAATAATAAAAACCATCATTTAAAAACTGCATTTTGTGTTTACTTGTGTTATATTTGACTAATGGTTAAATGTGTTTGATGATCAGAAACATTTTGTGTGACAAACATGCAAAAGAATAAGAAATCAGGAAGGGGCAAATAGTTTTTCACACTGTATATATATATATATATATATATATATATATATATATATATATATATATATATATATATATATATATATATATATATATATATATACAAGAAAGTACTCAGAAAACCCTTTAGAAATGTTATTGACATAATAATTATAAATGAGCTGGTCCACTAGCACACCATTAGCCACTGACAGCTATTCCTAGTGCCCTGTAGCTACCTTAAATATTATCTTCCACTCATCCTTCCTCTAACATGAAGAAAACGATAGTTCTGGTTTTAGTCCTTTCTTTTTCTAAGTTCTCTTTACTATTGGAATTGCTTTGCCTTGTTGGTATAATCTGTACGTTTTGAGCAGTTCTTGATCAGCCATGAAGTGTTATATGAAGTGTGTTTGTTTTTCTTTTTATCTTACTTTATTATTAAAAACAGAACTTTGGATATTTTCAATTATTTTGTCAGTTCCTTGATTCTGATCTCTTATAAAAAAGTTCATAGATTAATATTCAAATGTATTTTATTTTATTTTATTAAATAGAATATTTAGGTTTTGATCTGCTTATTTCTAAGCTTATTGGGTCGATTTGTTTAGTCTAGTCATAGGTAAATTAAGGCAATGATTTTGTTCAGAACAAATACATTTATACTGTATAACTTCCCTGGACAAGAAGTCAGTTCAATGCAAGAGATTAATGGACTACATTATATTCTGTCATTATGCTAAGTTGTTCAGTAAATTCTTAGAGATGCAACAATTATTTAACATATTTAATAATTTAAAAAATAGTAATTCATTTTCTATTTTAACTTTTGTTACAAAATTATTATATTATTACAGAAACAGCACCAATTGTGTGGTGAGAATGATGATAATCGCAAATCAAAATAAAATACCGTGCACAGTAAGGAAAAGATGACAGCAAAGACCAGTCTCAGAGAAAGAAATAAAGCATCTGCAGTATGGTCTTATTTTAGAAAAGTAGGAAAAGGAAATAATGTGTAGTGCACCATATGGAATGGTGAATGTGCAAGAAAGAGCATACAAAAAGAAAAGCAAAAAGAGATGCAAAAATAGAGGCTTAGTTCACTGTCTACAATTAAGCTGTTATAGTTTAAAATATTATTACTTATTTTGTAGCAACAGGCATGTCTGATAGTATTTCAATGGTTATAAATCCAATATTATGTCTTTGAATGGCAAAGTTCTCTACTTGTCATGGGTTTTTATAAAAAAACACTCCTCTAATTCTATCACATTATGAGCATCATTAGACTGCAGTAAATGAAACCATAGATGCCTGCCGGCAGCAGTTTTTAAACAACTTTGGGTCTAGTATTTGTATTGAGGTTAAGACTGGGTTGTTGCTCTTTCAGTTTTTGTTTTTTATCACTTTTTTGCACATAAAATTAAAGTCATTCAGTGTTTACATGAATCCTGGGCGAATATATGTTCTCTGTCAAATGAAGCTTCCTGCATCCCCCCAATGAAGTGACTGTGGTCTGCTTTTCAATTTACTGAAGCATAAAGCACTGAATCATTTAAATATAAAGAATTTAAGTATAGTTTATTTTATTATTAAAAGTCGATGAATAAGCAGTTTTTTTGCTGAAATCATTAAGAAAGAAAATATTCAGTAATTAATGAACACGTATGACTCCAGCATTCCTCCAACTGTGTAACACCTCTGCTGAAGTGCTGATGACTGAAAATGCTCCACTCACAGGAAGTTCTGAGCTATGCTGGCTAAATGTTTCCTTAGCTTTACTGTTACCTCCAAGCCATCAGAGTGGTTGTTCTACACAGCAAGGAACATTGTATCCATATGTTAAGGAAATTTAAACTTCATATCTTAAAAAAAGGTATGGAATGGTCCATACAGTACTTTAATGAAAATATCACTTTTGTGATACCACAGGAAATCACTCAGTAGAAGATTTCACAATATAATAGAATTGAGTTATACACATATATACAGTATGTACACAAATAAATGTACAGTAAAATGAACAGGAAATTATGTTACCATCTTAAATAATATTTAACTTAAAACTAAACACATAGAATCAAATAAAGAAAACAAGCTGCATAAATATACAGATTGGTATGGGGTGGCTTAATGCCTCTGCCTACATCAACCTTTACAGATCAGTGTGTGTATGTTTGTGTTCATGGCTTTCTCTTAAGCATCCAGCATGTGCTCTGGCAGGGCAAACAAACATGTGCCTGTACATGCGTGCTCATGTCCACATGTTTGTATGTGCCTCTGAGTGTGTGTACATGTATATTTAAATTAATTATGTATCTTAATATCTACCGGTGCAAAAATTATGTAAATCAATAGGCCTGGTCCCATGACTAAACAGAACAGACGGCAAAAATCCTGATTAAACAGTATGTATGGAAGTTATCATTTGATATTGGTTAGAGTATTTTTGAAGGATATGAGAATAAGTACTGAACAAAAACCAATAGGCATAAAGACTAAAATGAGACAAACACAATGCACCTTCTTTGTAAAAGACTGGTCAGTTTTTTTTGGATGTAATCATTGTACATAGGTTTCCACAGTCACACACAACTAACGACACAGGCATACATGCAAGCACCAAGTTCAAATTAACTTTCTCGCTGTTTTGAATATCATAGAATCAGAATCTGAGCTTACATGGAAGTGAAAACAATGTTTTTCTGTAGTACTGCAGTATTTAAAGATGAATGAATATCTATTGGTTTCCCTGAAGCATTTTTGGATATTATAAAATACACACTTTTTGTAACATTAATACACCATTTCTTAAGAATTCTGTATTCATTTTATATATAATTATATACTGTATATATTTACATTTTCACAAGAAAGAATCAAGTCAAGTTGGGGAGCATGCACTGGTACAGTGCGTTGCCGCACCCATTACACAACGAAACAACTCGGGATCCCAGTTTGCAACCCCCCAGGAGACACACGGTCCAGTCCCACCCTCCGGAAACGACCCTCTATCTGACGCAGCCAGGTGTTACGTGGGCGACCCCTTGGCCTTTGTCTACAGCAATGAGGATCTTACAAGTCGGATCACCCTTGGGGAAACGCGCCACATGGCCATAGTTCCATAACTGACGCTCAATCAAAATGCAGGTAATGTGCCTCATTCGGGACACCATGAGCAACCGCTCATTTGAAACAAAGTCAAACCAACTGTACCCAAGGATTTTCCAAAGAGAAACAGTACCAAAGGAGTCTAGTCTTCGTCTCAGGTCACTGAAGAGCATCCATGTCTTGCAACCATATAGCAAGACAAGAAGTACCAGGACTCTAAAGACTTGGACCTTTGTCCTTTTGCATAGATATCGGGAGTGCCACACACCCCTTTCCAGCGCCTTCATGACCCCCCCATGCTCTTCCAATCTGTCTACTAACTTCATAGGAGAGTCACCAGAGACATGAATATCACTGCCAAGATAAGTAAACCTCTCGACAAGGTCGACACTCTCTCTGCAAACAGACACGCTGCTGATAGCTGTGCCCAAGAGGTAAAGTCCTGGATCTTTTTTTTATCGAGGACACTCGCAAGCCCAGACACTCAGACTCCTCGCTCAGTCTCTCAAGCGCCCTGATCAGAGCCTCCATTGACTCGGCGAAAATCACGGCATCGTTAGCAAAGTCAACATCCGTGAACCTTTCTTCACCAACAGATGCCCCACAGCCGCTGGACCCCATGACCTTGCCCAACACCCAGTCCATACAAGCATTGAACAGAGTAGGAGCAAGAACACATCTCTGACGAACCCCAGAATCAACTGGGAAAAACACAGAGATCCTGCCTTCACTCTGCACAGCACTCATAGTACCAGTGTACAGGCTAGCCATGATATCCAGCAACCTCGAGGGGATCCCGCAGATCCTCAGGATGTCCCACAGGGCAACTCGATCAACTGAGTCAGATGCTTTGCGAAAATCGACAAAGGCTGCAAAGAAAATCTGCCGATATTCGGGTTTGCACTCTATGAGTGCCAGGATGCAGTCGATGGTAGACTTCTTAGGTGTAAAACCAGACTGTTCCAGTCACTGGTAAGTGAACAAGTGATCACGGATCCTATTCAGGATGACCCTAGCAAGAACCTTACCCGGAACCGAGAGTCCAGTCCAGGCGATCACCTTTCCCTTATCAGAAAGGGATGACAAGTCCCGTTTTTCAGTCAGCTGGGATGATGCCAGTATCCCAAATGGAAGCAAAGATTGCTTGCAATGCCACGAGGACAGCCTTACCACCAGCCTGGAGAAGATCACCCCGGATACCACAGATCCCTGCAGCCTTTCCTCCCCCTCAGCTGGTTCACCACCTGTGCAATCTCAGTGATATTGGGTGGTTCAGAGCTAATTGGAGGATCAACCTCAAGAACCGTCGACCCAGACATATCCAACGTCCTAGCTGGAGCATTAGCTTTGAACAACTGCTCAAAGTAGCCAGCCCAGCGGGTCACAACTGCAGTGTCATCCATAAGGACCGTTCCATCAGCTGCCCTGACTGCGACTCTACGAGGAACAGATTCAGATGTGTGTAATGCTTCGATTCCTCTGTAAGCAGGACGTGGGTCGCTAGACCACAGATGGTGTGTCACTTGTTCACAGATTCCTCTAACAAACGCCTCTTTATCTGCCCTCAGAGCCCTCGCAGCCATCCTTCTCTGTTCCCGGTGCAGACCAGAGTTGCCTTTGAGCCGTGCGCTGCGACTCCTCTCAATGATATCCAGGGTGTCCTGCAAGATGAAACACCGGTAACAACAACACAACCCTCAGCAACCTTCAGGGAATGTCATGGAAGATCTTCCACATCACATTAAGATCATCAGTCGTACCCTAATCCAATAGTTCCTCACACAAACTGCGTGCAAACTCATTAGAAACAGCCTGGTCTTGGAGTCTGGCCATGTCCAGGCTCATTTTCAGAATTCACAAGCTGGGCACTTCTGTAAACCCTGCAGTTTTGCAAGAGCCTTCAGTGTCTCTCCACAAGGATGTGATCGATCTCCTTCACCACGCCACCAGTATTAGAGAACCAAGTCCAACGATGTGGTTCAGGGACCTGGAACCAGGATCCAGCAATTCACAGCCCCTGACCTTTTGCAAAGTCAAGGAACATGGAGCCACTTTCACCATGGTCACCAGACCCATGGGGACTGAGACAATCCTCATAGCCAGCCCTGTCAGTGCCAGTGGTTGCATTGAAGTCACCCATGACCAGAGGAGTGTCACCTCATAGGCACCCATCAACCACCGAGCGAAGCTGCGAGTAAAATGTCTCCGTCGCCAAGACATCACTCACCATGGTCGGATCATACATTGAGACAACAGATAAGGCACCCAAAGAGTGCCGTAATCTTAGTCTCATAATATGCTTGTTGAAAGGAGTGACATTGAACACCATCGGGAGAAGCCAATCTGCTACAGCAACAGCTACTCCCCGAGCATGACATCCACCAGACCGACCAGACCAATAAAAGGTGTATCCACCTACAGAGATCTGGCCAGTCCCTGGTCTGCGCACCTTAAGAGAGTGTCGCCACTGAAATGCAGAGTTTACGCAGCTCCTCCTACAGCAGAGGAAGATGATCATCTTGCCGGAGAAACAAGACGTTCCATGCGCCCACCCCAATGGGCCGCCTGAAATTAGGACCCAAGTGCTGCCGTGCAGCGGGCGATGCCTCAGCACCACACCAGTTCCAATCCCCAACAGACCTGACCCTATTGGCTCTCTAACAGTTTCGACTCTTCCGGGGATGGGGCTCCCGAGGGTTTTCCCCCATGCCCTTCATGATGCAAGCAACCTTCCTATGGACGGCTGCAGCAGAGCTACACCTGCAGAGAGCAAAAAGGAGTCCTTTCTGTAGTCTCGGAGCTTTGTGAAGTTTTTTTTATGGTGGCTGGAGTGCCAATCCTGCCACCAACCCCCATGATTTCATGAAACATAAAACCCAGGTCCTGACTCTCTGTGTTCATAAAAATGCCTGGGCATCCTTTGCAAAAACAAGATGTTCCCAATGTCCAGCCTAAAATCGCCCTCCATGGCCTTGGCATTCTGGATCCCTAAACATTTTCTGTGTCTAATTGGCGCTCTCTCTCTCTCTCTCTCACCCTTCACCACCTAACAGTTGTGTGTGGTGAGCATACTGGTGCAAAAACGGCTGTCATTGCATCTTCCAGCTGGATGCTACACATTGGTGGTGGTTGAAGTGGCTCCCCACTGCCTATGTACAGTAAAGAATTTTGAGTAGTTAGAAAAGTGCTACATAAATGTAAAGAATTATTATTGCTATTATTAGTGACAGCTGTAAACTTGTTATGATTTACCAAAATTCCATTTTCAATATCTGCAAGTTTTTGCACCTTTGTTTTTTTATTTTTCTGTGTGTTTTAGCATTTTGTTGGTGTTTTGGTAAGAGCATGTTATTGTAAGAGTCATGGATTTTGCTTTGGGCCTTATAACTATGAAAGTGTATATATATGGGAATTCATGTGATTACTTTTTATAAGATGGCATCTGCAGTGGGCAAACATAGCTAACTCATCAGCACTTTATCTTAATTGACACTGCTCATTAAGTTAATTTTTTGTTGATGGAAATCCTTTGGATTACTTACAAGGGTCATCCACTATCATTTGAGAATGAAAAGGATTATGTGGAAAACAAAATAAAACTTGGATATTTATATCTTTGAGAGAGAGGGGTGAATTCATTGTATAGAAACTATCTGTATGTTCTGAGGGCTCACCGTGTGAGTGTGTTGTGCATGTGGAAGATAGGGTGTTGAACATTATAGTAATCTGTCATGGAGACAACCAAGTAATGTGTTTAACAACACAGTTGTTTAGTGTGGAGAAAACCAAGTTTTAGTGTTTGACAAAGCTTTAAAAAGTAAAATAAATGTTGGCTTTTGGCTTATGTTGATGCTGGATTATCCTCTTAAAAAAAGTTTGTTTTCCACCTTAAAGTAGGGTCTTTGACTTTAAAAAATTTGTTTTTGTCGTTAACACCACCAAACCTTACATTTCCCCCTATTTCATTTGGGTAGTTGGGCTGTCAGTCATCCAATCTGTAAAGGAAGGAAGAGAAGAGGTGTTTGTAAACAGCACCATCTTGTGGATTAGCAAGGAATTACCATCACCGGAGCCTATCAGCTATCCCCAAGGTGCACGTGTGTGACAGCAGCAAGATGAATACAAATTGCAGAAAATAGCAAGAGGTGCAAAAACCCTACAGAGTGGTGAAACTAGCATAAACTAGGAAGATTTATAAAAGAATTATGTAGACATACATTGTTTCATTCCCAATTCAAAGGCACCTGCTTACCTTATCTAGCTCCTAAAGTCGCATTAGAAGTATGTTGCAGTTATGTTGTTAAATGGAAAGATTTACACAAAGGAAACAGGAGTACAAAGCATACCATAAGATCAAAGAAAACCATATTCAAAGCAGTAAATGCTGCAAAATGTTTCATTAACTGAATTTCAAACGTCACACATCCTTTCTGTTACCAATTTGACCTAAGCCTGTGATGTTAAGATGTTGTCACACACGTGCGAGTAGGGGGACGTTGTATGGACCAAGCAAAGGTAATTCCATGCCAGGCCAGGGGGTGGTGGGGTACACTAAACCTCCTTCTGTTATCTCTACAGATCAGCCGCGGGAAAACCGATTTGATTCAGTGCTGACAGTGCCGGTTCTGGCACCCAAAAGAAGGTCACTCGCTTCCGGGGCACAGGCTGATGTCAGAAGGACGTCACTTCTGGTCTGATCCCTTAAAGCCGCCATCTTTTCCAACCCTCATCAGTTCTGTCTTGGACTCATTTGTTCATTTTCACAATGTGTTGGCCAACTTCTATCCCTCGAAAGGGTCAGAAATCAGCAGCACAAAACAAACTTCAAAAAAATAGATGAAATGGTGCAAAACATATCATCAAACAGTTGCAGAACCAGCATCACATAATGATGTCATCATCATGGTGTAACACAGGCATTATTTTGGCAGAGTAAACTCAGTTTCCATGGTTGGAGATACTGAATGTCCTTATAAAAGTATTTTAACTTAAGCAGGAGATAGTGTAATAGTGTTTAATCCACAAGCCTCTTATGATATTGTTACCCTTTAGCTACTGATGTTTTTCTTTAGTTCAGTCATTTGTAACAGTTGTAAGTCCTTCTGTTTTCAAATTAGCTGAGCAGAAAGCAGAAACAAACACTCTGAATATATAAAGTAGAGTCTGAAAAAGGACATTAGTACATTATTATTATTAATAATAAATAATAATAATTATTATTATTAATTACTGGAAATTTTACTGTATATGTTGCTTACTATTTTTGCATGATTTTTGTTGTTTTGTTGCACCTGTAATAAATCCACTCTTGTTTTGAAAATACCTCCTTTTTGTGTCTATGTCTCCACATCTGACTTCTCACAAATCTGAGTCGGTCCTCCACTACAAGATGCCCACTGCGTGTGTGTGTGTCAGGGGCCAAACTTGCCACTACACGGGGTGTCACACTTGTTAGCTGACTTAAAAAGACAAAACGGCACTACATGTGCATTATTTAACTGTTTATTATAATAAACAGCTTTTTAAACTATTTCATATACAATCATAGTGAATATACTTAAGATACTGTTCATTAGTTGAGTTTTAGAAACAAGAGTCCCTATATTTGGATTAAGTAAATGAAAATGAACGGATGGATGTATGGATTATTGCATAAAAACATATACCTGAGTGTAATGCTCTGCAATCGATATATAGCTTTTTCTTATAATTTATATATTTACAGTATGTATGTTCAGGAGTTACTATTCCATTGTAAGATAATGGCACAACTAGAAAGTTTGATCTAGGGTTAATTGCAAGACTGGAGCAAACTAAAATTTTTGCATAATAAACATACATTACAAGTCCCATTTTGAAGGTGTGTTGTATCATAGATAAACTAAATCTTGTGGACATGTGGTGATACCTGAAGAAGAGGATGTCTGTGGCATTTATTCAATTCCCAGGTTTTTCAGAATAGCTTTTTTGACCCTTGCAATATTAAAGTTTAAGAAATTAACAAAAATTAAGATATACAGAATTGGAGGCACATTCAAGTATAAGACGCATGGACACAGAAACGTGTATGCGACATTGCGGCCATTTAAACAGCTTGTACTGACTTCTTGAGAATCTGTTGATTGAAGCAACTTTATAACATGTAAAAGAAAAAAAAAACGCAGTATACAAAATATACTGTACAAGCTGAAGTGCCCTGTAACAAGCAAAATGTTGAACAGTAAACTAATCCATAAACTAAAGTCAAACAGAATGTTTCTGTGTTTTAAAAATGAATTTAATTATTGTATTAATTGATTATTTACATATTTACATTGGCTGTGTAAAATAAAAACAAAGTTTTTCAGGAAAAACTACCTTTACTTTTAGTAACTGTTAAGCCCAGGGCATGTGCAGCTGCTCTAACCTGACACAGACAGGCAGGACATAAGCTTCTACACAAAGCACATCTTTATTTACAAGTCGGGAAGCACTTTCTTCACTCCCCACAACAGTACCATGTCCAAAACACCAAAGCAAAGTCCTTTTCCTTTCTTCTCTTTCTCTCTTTTTTCTCCTCCTCCACTCTTCTTCCTGGCATGCTGCGTCCTCCTCCTTTCGACACTGGCTTTCCAAAAGGAGTGAGGCAACTACTTTTATTTAGCTCCTGGGAGTCCTTCAGTTGGCTCATTAGCGTTGCCTGGAATCACTCCCAGGTGTAGTGTAAGTTCACTGTAGGGACTCTGCAGATCCCCATGGTGGTCCCCACAGAACCCAACAGAGCAGTACCAAACTCCAATTCCCAGCATGCCCTGCGGGAAACTGTGGTGCCACAGCCGCCCAGGAGGGCTGCCCTCTAGCATCACATGGGAGGTAGTGCTTTGCAGATGCTCTCTCCCCGGTCCTTCAATCCAGCTGCCCGTCACATAACACAATGCAGCCATTAGGAGGGCCATGCCCCCACTGACCACTCTTACACACCATCTATGATTATGCAAAGTCAATGCGTATGTGCTGGGTTGCGAGTCTTTCCAAGCCCTGGACAAAGTGCAAGTCCATCACGGAACCAATTTAGAGATGCCTGCCCAGCCTGCACATATTTGGATGTGGTTAGTTCTGCTACCTCATTTTTTCATGTTTCCTGGATTTTAGACTTCAGCTGCACAAGGCACTCTCTGGCTACACTCTGCACACCCTCTTAAGTTTTTTCTACCCTATGAATAGAATGCCCTTTAACTTGACTGGCAACTTATGAAAGCAATTACCTTTCTTTCCATCAGGGATGACCCATGTCGCTGTCCCCTCTCTCCATTAACACTAGAATTACCAAAGCCTATGAAAAAACTCGTAATTCCGGCCCACCTTAAATCCCTTCACACCTCTCTGTCAGTGTCTTTTGTCTTGTAAATGTGTCGATCAACACAAGCAGCAAGCAGCCTGCTATACCACCCCCCCCACCGCCACAGAAAGGGCAAACATTTCTCCCAGCTCAATCCTTGATTATCTTGGAGTGAAGTGCTGCAGATTTAGTTATTTGGAACACATGCATTTCATGCGTGTTCCGTGTCTACAATAATCTACGTAAACACATGTTAAAACACAAACATTTTTCATGTTCTAGTAATAAATGACAAAATGTAGACATGAACTGTATATTGTGTGAAGCCTGAAGTCCAAATATCAAATAAACACTTTCCCAAAAGGTGCAAGTATAATTCAATAGCTTCCGTGGTGCAGCAGTAACATTTCTGTTTCAATGATGCGTTTACATAGATTGTTGTAGACACGGAACACACATGAAATGTATGTGTTCCAAATAACGATATATTATTTAACCTCTAAAACTCCAGCACTTCACTCCAAGATGATCAAGGCTTAAGCTGGGAGAACTTTTTGCCCTTTTTGCGGCGATGGGGGATGGTATAGCAGGCTGCTTGCTGCTTGTGTTGATTAACACATTTACAAGACAAAAGACGCTGACAGAGAGGTGCAAAGGAATTTAAGGTGGGCTGGAATTATGAGTTTTTTCGTAGGCTTTGGTAATTCTATTGTTAGAACAGACAGAGACACCGACGATTGCATCAGTACACATCTGAATAATGGTCAGCTAGAGTAGCCATTTTAAAAACTCTGTAAAAAAAAGGTCATTTGATGCTTGAGCAAAAATGGCAAGCAAAAAATAAAAAAGGAATAAATATTTTAAAAAAGACAGGAATAAATATTCATAACAAAAATAAACAGTAAAAGGTATTAATTTGTTGTCATTAGTTGCTTTCAAAAATACTTAAATGATACATATACTCCTAAAGATTTCAAAACAATTGCTCCGCATTGAGGTGGTGCAGGACAAAGGATAAAATGCTCAAATGTCAGATTTCAGACTATGCTGTATACAAGGTGCTTAATTTTTCATGAACCAAAGCCCAGCATTGTCTTAAGGCAGGGGACTCCAACATGTCCGGTAGCTTGCAGTCCCTTTTCAAGTAGCTCGCCAAAGGGTTAATAAATCCCACATAAATTTGAAAACTTGATTAGTCAAATAAAGGGTGGGCGATATTTTCACAAAAATCATATCACAATCCTCTTTACACAAAATCACAATCCACAATCTGAATTGTAATCTATCTTTTCAATGTGGAATACACTTAAGAGAATATCCAGGCTCTAACTCATCAAGACCTAAGTAACACTTTATTTTAAATATCAAAGAAAAGTTGAATGTAATTGTTCTCTTATTCGCTAGCTAAGCGGAATTAAGATGGCGTGTGAGTGCAAATGAGAGAAGTCGCAAAATCAGCCAGAATGTTCATGAAAATTATAGTAGTTCTCACATGAAAAGCAGACAGACATACAGACAGACATTGGATTTTATATATTATATATTAGATTAGGAGAATATAAAAGATTACAATCTGTACGATTCGCTTGAAAATTAGACTGTGGATGTCTTTAACATCGAAAACAATCTAAAATTGTCAGATCGTGCACCCCAAAGTCAAATTTGATTAGTCACTCGGCAAACCAACTTACATGTATATCCAATCTAATTCATAGGTGTCCCATCCCCTTCTTACACAAAATGATTGTTTGCCAATTAGTTGTCAATCAGACAGTTGCCCTGCTGTCAAGCTTGATGAGTGAAAATTTATTCAGGGACCATAAAAGTAAAACAGAAATTTTGTTTTTTATATTGCTGATGTACAACTTGGTGCAAATACTGTGGCAAGGGGAGTGTCTGCGCTGTCTGTGGATGCGGTAAAACAGCTGGAATTGGACATGCAGAGGTGCAAATGGTTTTCAATTCAGTATGATGAGTCTGTTAACTCCAGTGAAACAGCCCAGCTGTTCATTCAGATGGTGTTTGGTGACTTTTCCACCAAAGAAGAGTTTTGACCTTACTTCCACTGACAATTACAACCAGGGGAGTTGATATTTACAATGCAGTGAAGGACCAGTTTGTAGAAAGAAAGATCCCTGCTGGTGTCTGTGACAACTGGCGGAGCACCTGCTATGACAGGTCATCACTCAGAATTTATTGCGCACTGCAAAGTGGACCTGGATTTTCCTAAGTTTCTGAACTATCATTACATCATTCAACAACAGGCTATATGCACAAAAGTTATGGAATTTGAGCATGTAGTGGAGCCTGTTGTTAAGATCATCAACTACATTCGAGCAAAGGCAAAGCAACACCGGAGCTTCAAGCTGTTCCTGGAGGAATGCTTTGTGGAGTATGGGGATCTCCTCCTCCACTCTGAAGTCAAATGGCTAAGTCGGGGTAAGATAATGAAGTGCTTTCTTTCCTTGCTGGGTGAAGTCAAGGCTTTTATGGAAACGAGGGAAGAAGATACCACCCTATTATCTGATGCAGAGATCTTGGTTTCCTGTCAGATGTAGCTGAGAAAATTAACCACCTGAACCTACAATTACAAGACAAAGATAAAAACATATCTGATATGGTCAGTGCTGTTAAGGCATTCAGTTGAAAACTGTCATTGTACATCCAGCAAGTGAAAAACAAAAGGTTTTAGCACTTCCCCTCTGTCTCAAAGATGTTGGAAAGTCACATAGATGCAGCCAATTTCCAAGTATTGTGACCTCTTCTTGAGGCTTGGACAGGAGTTTGCAGACAGGTTCAGTGACTTTGAGAAATGTGAGCCAGGTGTGACATTTATGGCCAACCCTTTTATGGAGGTGGATATAAGTGAGATTTCAGGACAGATGGCTGAACTTTTCTGTGTTGATGCTGTAGAAATGGAAATTGAGGCTATAAACCTTCAAAACAATGTGCAGTTAAAGTCTCAACAGCATTCTCAGTATTTCTGGAGCTTAGTAGAGCCAGATAACTATAAGCATCTTCGCCAAGCAGCTCTGAAAATGTCTGCTTTGTTTGGGTCTACATACCTCTGTGAGTCTACCTTTTCTGACACGAATGTCATAAAATCAAAGTTCAGAACAAGACTGACAGATGAACATTTAAATGACTCCATAAGAGTGAACCAAAGTGGCTACACTCCAACATACACCTGCCTCTCTTGTTGACTCTGTGCAGTGCCAGTCATCTGACTAACTAAAAAAGACTGAATACACATCACACATGTAACTGGACATGTGAATACTCTTGTGAATTGAAACAGTGACATGTATTTAGATTTCCATTGTTTTGTTTTGACAGCATTCATGTTCTAATTCAATAGTGTGAGATACACTAGAAAATGCATACATACATACAAAATGCACTTGCAGGTGAACTAAATATTTTGTGTGATGTTTTAATGCAAAATGTGAGTTGTGGACACCAACATTTTGTAAATGTTCAGGCAAAACAAGCTTATTCAGTTTGTTTGGGTTGAAATAAGCTATGAGAATAAACTTTAAAAAACATGATAATAATAATAATAATAATAATAATAATAATAATAATAATAATAGATTTTATTTATAACACGCTTTTCATTGACAAAATCTCAAAGTGCTACAACAAGAGCAATAACCACAAAGTTGAAAAGTTTAAAAGACTAGATTAAATTTACAATCTCAGCAGTTATATGCTTTCCTAAATAAAAAAGTCTTCAAATTTGCTTTAAAAGTGTCCAGGTTTTGTGTAGTTCTCAGTTCAACAGGGAGCTGATTCCAGCGCTGTGGGGCAGCAGAGCAAAAAGCTCGACCCCCCATAGTACAGAGTTTAGTAAGGGGAGTCTGAAGCTGCATGCTGCCAAATGATCTGAGGATCCGATTGGAAGTTTGTAAGTGAATCAAATCTTGAAGGTAAGAAGATGCCTGGCCATAGATACATTTATGGGTTAATAGAAGAATTTTGTACGCAATCCGGGAGGAAACAGGGAGCCAATGAAGTGATTTGAGGATGGGAGTAATATGTTCGAATTTCCTTACTCTTAGTAGGATTCTTGCAGCACTGTTTTGGATATATTGAAGCTTTTGTAATTCCTTGGTATGAATACCCACATGAGCAGCTCTCGGCCATTTTCATTTTGTAAAAGTAGCTCTTAGGGGAAAAAAGGTTGGAGACCCCTGGATTAGGTGTTCAAAATTATGAAAAAAGACCTAAAAACATATACAGTAATCCCTCCTCGATCGCAGGGGTTGCATTCCAGAACCCAAAATCCACAAAGTAGAAACCATATGTTTGTATGGTTATCTATACTAATAAAAGGCAAAGCCCTCACTCACTCACTCACTCACTCACTCACTCACTCACTCACTCACTCACTCACTCATCACTAATTCTCCAACTTCCCGTGTGGGTGGAAGGCTGAAATTTGGCAGGTTCATTCCTTACAGCTTCCTTACAAAAGTTGGGCAGGTTTTATATCGAAATTCTACGCGTAATGGTCATAACTGGAAGCTGTTTTTCTCCATTTACTGTAATGGAGATGAGCTTGAACGCCGTGGGGCGGTTTCGTGTGACATCATCACGCCTCCCGTAATCACGCAGTACATAGAAAACCAGGAAGACCTCCAAAAAGCGCTGAAGAAAACATGCATTATATAATTGAGAAGGCAGCGAAGCAATAAGAAGCGAGCGAGTGACATATACAACCATATTCATGAGTTCTGCTACTTGAAACAAAGCACGATGTAAACCTACACTTTAAATTAAGTTCATAGACAGGCTGCGCTGGCGTTTGTAATTGAGTGCCGGCCCATATAAGGCCGTCCATCAGCGGCAATCCAATAGCAAACTCCACTAAATATTCACGGGTGAAGGACTGTGCTTATGGAGAGGAAGATGAGATGGTCAGGGTGGTGTTTGACACAAACTCAGCGAAACTGCGAGAGAAAGTTTTAAGTGCCAGGACTAAGGTAACATTAAATACAGCCATGGACATAGCACAAGATGGCACCAGCACAGCTGGGAACCTTCGATGCATGTACACGAGCGGCTCACGTGAACTGGCGCAGTGCACAGATAAAAGCAACAGTTCCAAAGAGCTGAACAAAACCGAATTACACAATTGAAAAGGCAGCAAAAAATATGAAGCGTCTGATACATACAAGCATATTCATAAATCCAGCTACTGCGGAAACAAAGCACACGTTGGAAAAAGTCAATGTCCCTAAAGGAAGACAGTGTAAAAAAACCGTGCATGCAGTGTGTCAGGTCTCAGATAAAGAAGAAGGCGAGCTGTTTATTGATGCAGTAAGAAACGAATCGATGAATGAAACCTGTCATCTTTACAGCGATTGACAAACACGGAATGTAACTTGAACACAACACATCCTACAAATACGAACCTGATTGAAAGAAATAATGATAATCAAATCCTTGATGACAGCAACACTCAGTAACACTCACAAAACAAATACTGTATATTGACAGTCATGTTACGTTATTTTTAAAATGTTCCCTTTTCTTTTCTAGCTTTTTTAACACACTACTTCTCCGCTGCGATACGCGGGTATATATATATGTATATATATATCCCGATCTACATACTCGAATAATGGATACTTTATTACCATCAATGATTGTTTTGGTAAAGCCATACTCAGTGTATTCATTAGATGAGCGGTAAAAAGTAAGAGCGAGGGAGGATGACTTATTGAGGCATGCAGGCTGTAGTCGCGTCAACTCTATCTGAATTGCGATCACATTTGAAAAATATATCTTTTCAAGTTCTATTTAGTCCATATGTGTCAAACTCAAGGGCGGGCCACATCCGCCCGCGTGTAATTATATCCGCCCGAGATCATTTTATATACTGTATTATTGTTATTAATGGCCGGGTATATGAAGCGCTGGTAACACAATAAACTACAGATCCCATAATGCAGCGCTTCAGCTGCCTTGCCAACACTTACGCGTTAATCAAGTCTAGCTTATGATGCTGCAAGTTATTGCGAAGCTAGCTCACACGATGCTGAAGAGAAAAGTTGATTCTGAAAATAGAGCCTTTAAAACCGATGGGAGGCTGAGTATATGTTTACTGAACCCGTGTGTCTCATTTGTGGAGCTAATGTGGCTGTAATTACAGAATTTAATCTAAGGCGGCACTATGAGACAAAACATCAGGGTAACCTGAAGACCTGAATGCAATGCAGAAGATACAGAAAGCAGAAGAATTAAATAAGAATCTGACACTTCAGCGGACGTTTTACCGTGCACAATCACAAAGTGATTTCAAGTGAAGCTGCTTTTATGGGAGACACAAATGCACCTTGCCCCACTTTCCCTGTTGCCAAGTAATGTTAAACCAAGTCGTCACTACGGTGTTCCCAACTACGAACTTTGCTGATAAACTGCGCGCACTGAGTTTGCACGGCGCTTTGGTGACTTTGAAGAACAAAAAGTCCGTCTACATGCGGCTCGAACCTTGTGCATGTTTGGTAGCACATATCTGTGTGAGAAGCTCTTCTCAGTGATAAAGACTAACAAAACAGCACACAGGAGTGCCTCACTGATGAGCACCTGCAATCCATCCTGAGAATCTCCACAACACAGAACCTCACACCACACATAAACGAACCTGTTGCCAAAAAAAGATGCCAGGCGTCCAGCTCTAAAATGACATATGAGCAAAGACAACTGAATGATTTGATTTGTTATTGCTGAAAGGAACACATTTTATTTATATTTCCAGGTTTTGTTATGCAGCATGTTCATATTTGAATTTGTATAATTTTGACAGGATATATTTTTATGGAGAGCAAAATCTTTTGGGATATTTAAAATCTAAGTTTATTTTTTATATAAAATTACATAAGAGTAAAGAAATTTGAATGTTTGTTCTTTTAACGTTTACTTTATTTCTAACTTGTATAATTTAGACAGGATATATTTTTATGGAGAGCAAAATATTATAAGTTGTTTAAGGTTTGAGTTGATTTATTCACGAATAATATTCCTGACTGTTTTACCATTCCTACCAAAGATATTTCTGTCGACTAAATAAAAATTCCTTCTATTTAAAATTTAAATAGAACTTGAACAAATCGATAGTTCATAATATCCGCAGACTTGCACGTAAGAGCGGGAGTTTTAACAAGCAGCGTATTGCACTGATACGAAATAGCTGTGTGTGTATATATGTAGATATGTATGTATATGTATATATATGTTTATATATGTGTGTGTGTATGTATATATATATGTGTATTTGTGTGTATATATGTGTGTATGTATGTATGTATGTGTGTATGTATATGTATGTGTATATATGTAGATATATATGTATTTATATATGTGTATATATATGTGTATATGTTTATGTGTGTGTGTGTAAATATATATATATATGACAACAACACTCATCACTCACAACAGTGACAAAACAATTACATTCACAATCATGTTACGTTATTTTCAAAATGTTTCCTTTTCTTTTTCATTGCTTCTTTAACACACTACTTCTCCGCTGCGAAGCGTGGGTATTTTGCTAGTTTTTATATATTTTAAGCCCTTAGAAACTCTCCCACACTGTTTATAAATATTCTCCACACAGTTATACAGTAAACCCTCGTTTATCATGGTTAATCCGCTCCAGACAGATAAATGAATTTCCACGAAGTAGGATTCTTTATTTATAAATCTAATATTTTCGCAGTTAGAGCATAGAAAACCTGTTTACTACCTTCAAATTAAATTTTTTAACATTATTAGAGCCCTCTAGACATGAAATAACACATTTTAGTCAAAAGTTTAAACTGTGCTCCTTGACAAGACAGAGATGAGAGTTCTTTCTCACAATTAAAAGAATGCAAACATATCTTCAAAGGAGTGCACGTCAGGAGCAGAGAATGTCAGAGAGAGAGAGAAAAGTAAACAATCAAAAATCAATAGGGCTGTTGGGCTTTTAAGTATACGAAGCACTGTGATAAAGCGGCCACAATGAAGGGATCAGTGTGAAGGTAGTCTTTCAGCATTTTTTAGAGGAGTGTCCGTATCTTCTAAGCAAACAGCCCCTCTGCTCACACCCCCTCCGTCAGGAGCAGAGAATGTCAGAGAGAGTGAGAGAGACAGAGAAAAGCAAACAATCAAAAATCAATACGGGCTGTTAGAGCTTTTAAGTGTGCGAAGCACCATGTGGGGAGCATATCGTATATCATTGAGGAGTTTTATTTAATATGTAATACGTGCTCTGATTGGGTAGCTTCTCAGCCATCCGTCAATAACGTCCCTTGTATGAAATCAACTGGGCAAACAAACTGAGGAAGCATTAAAAGACCTATTGTCCGCAGAAACCAGCAAAAAATCTGTGATATATATTTAGATATGCTCACATTTAAAATCCGCGATGGAGTGAAGCCGAGAAAGTCTAAGCACGATATAGCGAGGGATCATTGTACTTGAAATTACATATGATGCAATCAATCCTTTCACTAAACATTTGTGTTATTTTTGGCTTGGTATTAGAATGATTTTTTTTAGAAATACTGCAACGGCTTGCCTTTCTTGTTATTGTGGGATGATTCCAAGTGCACCTTAAACTTACTGTATATGGTCACATGCTTTGATTAGAAAGTGTAGTCTTACATATCAGACACACAGGCATTTTATTGTTTGTGGCAGTGCAAAAAAACATGGGCAAGGTACTCAGTAGAATATTGGTGACATTTTTTCTTCATTGTATTAGCGATGGGTGATATTAGAATGAAAAATAAACATTTACATATTTAATAAATGAAAATAAAATGGTAAATCTCCAGTCAGAAGAAAGTATATTTTGTGACTTTAAGTGATCAATTGAAAACAATAATGTGCACCATTTAACTACTTAAGATTCAAAAGGAGACAGAAGTGAAGAAGGACAAGGATCGTCTGAGTCATTAAAACATGTAAACACAAACTCAGTCCTTTTCAGAAACTAGAGCATAGATGGACAAGCTTTTCCATGTTGTGTGCCATACTTTTATGTACAAGTTTGGAAAAATTATGCTAACAGTGCATTGTGTTTATAATAAAATACAAATTTAATGTCAACAGACTGAGTCTGGTGTCACTGCAGTCTGTAACCTCTACCCTGGAGCTCTAAATAGGTAGAGTGGACATAATGGACAGTCATGATTATTTGATTCAGATAACCCTCCCACAACCCTAACTGAATGAAGCTCTGAAGGTCTGCAGCTCAGAGGCATTTCTAGGATTTGAGGATTTGCAGATATCATGGACTTAGCCCCCTCTGTGCTTTTCACACACAGTCTTACTCGGATATAAAACCAAGGAGGTATCTGGAGTATTGCGTGATTAAAGAATTAAGGCAAAGGTTAAAGGTAAGGTTTTTAAAACAGCGGTAAGACCAGCAATAATGTATGGAGCTGAGACATGTACAGTAACAGGAACACAGGAGAAGATGCTATAGGTGGCAAAAAATGAGAATGTGTAGATGGATATGTGAAGTTACAAAAAAAGACAAAATAAATGATACAATCAGGTACAACAAAAGTGGGAGAGATATCTAAAAGTACAGGAAAGTAGGCTGAAATGGTATGGACATGTAATGAACAGAGACAATAAATATGTGGGCAGAAGTGCGATGGGAATGAAATTACAGAGGATGATAAAGCAAGGGAGGCCCAGGTGGAGGTGGATGGATAAAGTAAAAGAAGATCTGAATTAACAGGGTTTGACTGGCAAGGAAGTGCAGGAAAGAGCTGCTTGGAGAAGGTTAATCAAATACATTGACCCCACATAGAAATGAGAAACGATGAACAGAGAGAAGAAGAAGAAGATGTACTCTAAACCCCAAAACCCTGAATTAGATTGTTTGTTAGGCTGCTGTTGAGGGATGAATCCTACTGTGATTTTTAGTGTATCTTGTGTGTTTTTAATCATGATGCTGTCATATAAGCTTCACCAAATCAGATTCCATATTATTTGCATCTATTTGGAAATAAAGTAATTTCTTATTGGCATATTGAACACATAAAAAGAGGTATATGAGCTAGAAGTGTTTTTAAGACTGTATGTTGACTCCAAAGGCAAACAAATATATAATTTTACTTACTTAATCCCTGTTAGCAAAATAAGTTGCTTAAAAGTATTTTATTTTTTAATGTTACATTTACGAAAATGACTGCACTTAATTTAACATTTTGCCTATTTAAGGACCATCAGCTATACTATGAGTGATCTCTGAAGGTTATATTTTGTAGCTATACTTTTTAATTCTGTAAATTATTACCACTTAAAATAGCACTTACTTATAAATTAATCCTTACAGACATTTTTAACAACACCAACATCCAAGCAGGCTGCCTTTAGAAAACTCTGATGCATGTGGTAACAAAAAGCTCCAAGTGTGCAGTCTTATAAATTATTCTTAATAAAAAGATGCATGTTGGTGCCGACTGCAGATGAATAAGTTCGACATCAAGAGTTAGGAGACGTATGTGTTACTGCTTTCTTTTATAGTCAATAATTTTTCATCTTTTGAAGTAGCATCTGTTTGCATTATTCTAATACATAAAAGACTTTGGCAATAAGAAGGAAGATATTATAAATATAAAAGGAATACAAGATCTATTCAACAAACTGAACATGATGGCAGCAATTGGAAGAGCATTCTTTTGAAAACGCATCTGTTTGTATTATTCGAACGCACAACATAAATTAACCTCACATTTTGCCAGAGCAGTGGAAATAACTTAATGACTCAAAATCATTTTCCAACCTCAGTTAAATTAGGATCAAATAAAAAGAACTCGGCTTGAATACACATTTTGGAAACATTTCCAAGAAAGCTGTTGTCACCATTTTCAATGAAATTGTAAAGAAACATGAACTGAGAAAATTTGTTTCTTTAATGTTTATGTTTTTATTTTAGTATAGTAGAAAATGATTTCTTCCTTTTTTGAAATATCTATCTGTCTACAGGTAATATCAAAAATTATATCTAAGAACAAACCAATCACTAAAATAGGCTATATTTTCATATGTGGTTTTCCTTTAAAATGTAGAACAGAGTACAGTTTAAAAAATATATAAAAGAGTTGTAAATTTATTCCTCTGTAATTAATTGGTCTTCTTTGAAAGTATGTATCGACAGAAAGACTTGCAAAGTCCAGTATCCTGTACCTAATTAAACTAAACAGCAGAAAAGTGAGAGGGGTACATTTACATTTACATTTGATAACACATTTTTCAATCTGCATCTTTATTTTTTATACAGTTTAATATAAGAACAATTATAAAATGAGTGCGTATAGAGAGAGAGGTTAGGGGCATGCACTGTAATAGGGCATTGCTGCACCCACCACATGACAAATTAACCCCAGGTTAGAACCCAAGTGCAGCCATGAGACGGGTGACACCTCAGCACTACACCACCGTGTTTACCTGAAAATAAGACCTACTCTGAAAATAAACTCTAGCATGATTTTCAGGCTTCTCTGTAATATAAGCCCTTCCCCAAAAATAAGCCCTAGTCAGCTAAAAAGTAAGGGGCTAAGGTCAGGTTTATACTTCATGCGATGTGACACGTGTGCCCAAAACATCCATTAAATTCCAAGGACACCTTGCCACAATATCTCTGAAAAGGATGTTCAGTGATTACATCCATCAATTTGGAGATGCGCCCATTCCAGCAGCATTGGTGCAAGACAGAAATAAAATGTCTGGACTGGGCATCAACTCATCGCAAGCACACAAATACACTAATGTCATTGTAGCTTCACCAAATCCCCAGACCTTCATGTCTTTGGATGGAAAACTGAGCACACTGTGGAAACCCACCAGGAAAACATGCAAACTCTAGGCAGGAATCACAAGGGACATGACTCCCTGTGAGACAGCAGAGCTACCACATATGTGTAACTATTAGCAGTATTCATTATTTAAACAAAGTTAATGATTTATCTGTAAAATGTAACATAATGCATTTCATCATGAAAGTGATATCAAGTATAAATCTAAGAATTCTAAATGTGCAGAAAGCTGGAATATTATAAATTTAATTTGTTCTATGTGACGATGCTGCTTGCCAGTGCTGCCAGATCAGGAGGAAGCCCCAGAAGCGCGTAGCAATTTAACAACTGGGTCGGTTTTAAGATGACGTTTACAACGGTCTACTTTAATGACAAAGGAAACTACGGGATTAAAGAGGACATTTCAAGTTTAAAGCTGAAATTTCCACTTTAATTACAAAATAAACATTTTCATTATGTCTTTATTTTCTTTTTCTCTGTGGCTGAAATACGCCACCGTACATTCTGATGGTATTGTAAAGGTGCAAAAAAAAAAAGACAGCACAGAAGATGGTATGTGAAAAATTTTAAAATGTATCGTGTAATTACTTTGGGGAATATGCGACGCTTGAATATCAAAACATCAAAAATGCATTTGTATGTTGGCATTTTGCTTCACCACATCGAACCATTCATCAAACATCGAAGCGCGTACATCGATCATCGAAATTCAGGCTGAAATCCAGTGTTTGAATGTGGAGAGTTATGACGATATTCCAGAAGTAGATGACATAACTATATTTGGATAAATGTATATTGTTATATATGAATAAATATAAGGTATCCCCTGAAAATAAGCCCTAGTTTATCTTTTGGAGCAAAAATTAATATAAGACCCTGTATTATTTTCAGGGAAACATGTTAGTTCAGATGAAATGGAAACAGTGTGAAGTTTTTTATGGTGGCTGGAGTGCCAATTCTGCCACCAACCCCCAGATTTTTCCCTGCAGGTTGGAGGGCCAACATGCAGGGTAGATGCAGATTAATGTCATACCCAGAATGGAGCAATTGCTCAAGGACCCGATGAAGTAGAGTCACTTTTGGCATTTACGGGATTCTTACTGGCAACTTTCCGATTGCCAGTACAGATCCCTAGCCTAAGAGCCACCACTCCGCCCCAAAGATGTAGACAGAACTATAATCATATCCAAAACAATTCTTAATGGTACTTGTTACACAATAACATGATTGGCAGTATTCAGCATTTCTTTAGCAAGCTATTTTGTAGCTACAAACAGTTCTATCTATCTGTTTAGGTTCAGATAAAGAAATAAATGGTCCCCAAGATTTCAGTGTGAGGTCTGGCATGTAGGGTTAAATTTACCAACAAATGATTAGCTAATAATTGTTACTGAGGATTTCCTGGCAATGATTGCTGCTTTATTTACTGACCACAATTCTGTGTATCATAAAGGTACTTAAACTCTGCCTTTTGAAAAAAACATTGGCAACAATCCAGTGGGCAAATCAATGATGCCTTTTTTGTTATTTCCATTGAGCTGATCTATGAAAATAGGCTGTGAATGTTGTTTATGTCCAGCCAGCTATCTTGTAACATCAGCAGCCAGATAAGAAAATATTATTGCTAAGAATGATACATTTTTAGCTTTCCAGTGTATATTCCATCAATAAAATATATAACACAAAGGTACATTAGAAACACCAACAGATTCAATCATAGAAGCCTAGCAAACATCTACAGTATGATTATTTTTGTTTCTGTTCATCAAAGGAAGCAACTGTTTCTTCTTGTTCTACCAGCCTATTAATTATTGCTGGTGACAGCTGTTTATTCAAAAAGCTGTACTAAAGCCCCATTAGACTTACTGGCTGGGACTCCAGCATGTACTCAAGTTTAGATTTTTAAAGTTCCCTTTGGTTGAAGAATATAAGTTAATCTTATATTATTATTCAGTTACCTTTATCTATTCTTTCCCTTTCCAGCACATGCTCAGTTAAGAATTTTAAAGCATCTACTGTAAATAATCACATTGACATATTTAGATACCTTAAACCTTACACTGAAGACTAATAATATAGACCAGATAACAAACAAGTACAACTTCTGTGTGAAACAGACTGCTTTTCAAAAACATATGCATTTACAGTGAAAAAGGCTCACCATACTTTTATTTTAACATTCAGAATACAGAAAATTAAAATGTAAATGTACAATAAGAAAGTTGTAGATTAGACTTTATGGACCAAAAATGTTGGTCTGCTTACATTCCAGATTAAAAATAAAAATCATAATAACACTTGAGTGTTATTTAGAAATACCTGGTGTAAAAAAAGAAACAAAAAACAAAATGTGAGATACAACACACTTGGTGGATTTCATTAGTAGTAAAACAGATAATGTAAGATTAACATATAAGTAGTTATCTTCCTGATCAAGAAGAACTCAATCACAAAAACATTATCTCCTACAGTTACTGGTTTATTAAATTTATGTTGATGACAGAATATCAAATTTTACATTTAAATTCAAAATTAAAATATATCTGTATATATTTAAAGTTCCAAAAAAATGTGTATCAAATATCAAAAAGGAAGCGCAAAAAGCACTGACTAACAAGCAATCCTCAATAAACAAGTCCTAATATAAAAACCTGAAATCAGAGTTTTTAAAAAAGTAGCAGAAGTCACAAGAAAACAATAAATTTAAAGAAGCAAATAAAGAAAACAAGAACACACTACACCACCAAGCACATTCAGTGACTGGTGATGTTATATTTCTCCCAGGATTCGTCCCCTTGCTGGGGTTCACAGTCTTGTTTTATGTACTTTTTGTTCAATTTTGTGTCATTGTTCTATATTAAAGTTATTTTATTATTCGCTTTGTTCTCTATGCCTGTGCTGTGTTCCATATACAGTAATCCCTCCTTGATCGCGGGGGTTGCGTTCCAGAACCCCCCGCGATAGGTGAAAATCCGCGATGTAGAGACTATGTGTTTGTATGGTTATTTTTATATATTTTAAGCCCTTAGAAACTCTCCCACACTGTTTATAAATATTCTCCGCACAGTTATACAGTAAACCCTCGTTTATAGCGGTTGATCCGCTCCAGACAGATAAATGGATTTCCAAGAAGTACAATTCTTTATTTATAAATCTAATATTTTCGCAGTTAGAGCATTGAAAACCTGTTTACGACCTTCTAAATACGTTTTTTAACATCATTAGAGCCCTCTAGACATGAAATAACACCCTTTAGTCAAAAGTTTAAATTGTGCTCCATGACAAGACAGAGATGACAGTTCTTTCTCACAATTAAAAGAATGCAAACATATCTTCCTCTTCAAGGTGAGCTGTCAGGAGCAGAGAATGTCAGAGAGAGAGTAAAGTAAACAATCAAAAATCAATAGGGCTGTTGCGCTTTTAAGTATGCAAGCAATGCGATAAAGCGGCGCAATGAAGGAATCAATGTGAAGGTAGTCTTTCAGCATTTTTTTACAGGCACGTCCATATCTTCTAAGCAAACAGCCACTGTGCAAATAGCCCCTCTGCTCACACCTCCTCTGTCAGGAGCAGATAATGGTGCCAATTATACGCCTCCCTGATGGTATTGCATGATGGATAAGTATCTGCCTGTATTTCTTAGAGAGAGTGAGAGACAGAGAAAAGCAAACAATGAAAAATCAATACGGGCTGTTAGAGCTTTTAAGTGTGCAAAGCAGCCGTGGGAAGTATATGGTATATCATTGAGGAGTTTTATTTAATATGTAATACGTGCTCTGATTGGGTAGCTTCTCAGCCATCCGCCAATAGCATCCCTTGTATGAAATCAACTGGGCAAACAAACTGAGGAAGCATGTAACATAAATTGAAAGACCCATTGTCTGCAGAAATCCACGAACCAGTGAAAAATCCGTGATATATATTTAGATATGCTTACATTTAAAATCCGCGATGGAGTGAAGCCGCGAAAGTCGAAGCGCGATATAGCGAGGGATTACTGTATTTTATGGATGGTTCCCCAAGAGGTGGGGTCACCTGCCAATCATCTCCAGGAACTTCCCTCTGCCTTAAAAATAAAAAAGTATAAACAATTCTTTTCATTATGTTCCGAATGAGCTGCAGTTGTTAAGGGCTTCTACAATGACAATAGATGGCTACTTTTGAGAATATTGCGATGCCTTGAAAACAGGACTGTCTCCAATTGTATAGTGTGAAGCCCGGAGCACGTACAGCCACCCTAACCCTGACACAGACATTAATTTACCAAACAGCACACTGTTATTTACAGTTGGGGAGCATTTTTCACTGCTTCCCACAGTACAGTACACAGAGCACAAGGCAGTCCCTTCTTTCTCCAGCCAGTACTTCATGAGCTTCGTCCAATTCCTCCCGATTCAGGCACTTGAGAGGTGGTGACTGGCTCCTTTTATGGGGTACCTGGAAGGAGTCCAGCACACCCGCAAGTGCTGCCAAATAGGGCCCTGCAAGCGTACAGGCACCACCTAGCGGCGGCCATGGGCACCAGCAGGGTTGAGCTTCCATGCTCATGACCTGTGGCCCCATTGGAAGCCAAATGGGCTGTCATCTGCCGGTCCAGAGGAGAAACAGTCTTGAAAATACTCTCTCCTTCCATGATCATGGCGCCCCAGCAGGGTAAAGGCCCCAACGATCCACCACAATGGCTATGCATTTTTAACCATCTGAAGAAAATAGAAGATAAGCTGGCTGAAGCCTCAGCTTTCCTTGCAAGAATTACGGATCTAGAGGGTGACAAGTTTTAGGATTTGGACAATGTGGTGTACAAGTATTGTGCAAATTCAAAATCAACTATTTGGAGGGGTATGCCATCCACACTGTTAATAAAACAGAAACAATGGCACCATCACTGTAGCTGGTGCAGTGTGTACACTGCAGATAAAATTACAAGTCAAATTTCCCATCCTAACCACAGAATGCTTTGAGCCACCTATTTCTGTTTATATTGAATGAACACTGAAATTTCTGGAGCAGCGACATCATCAGGTGGCCTCACCTCTACAAACTCCAATTACAGGAAGAAGAGCATTTTTGCACTTAACAAAGTTCCAGTCTTAGAACACACGCTGGCTGTACCATGACATGGCAAAATGGGACTGGGACGTTCCATTGTTTGGTCAGGGCTCTAGAGGCAACTGTGATGACTTTTTTGATTCCAATTTATCTGTGCAGATACTCTGAACTTTTTTTTTCTATCAAGACAGTAGAAATGCCTTGTAAATAGTAAAACATTTTTCATTATTATTCCTATTTCACTGCGTCTCATTGTGACTCAAGAAGGGGTAGGAGGAACAGCTTGTTTTAACTTGTAAAAGCAGCACATCTTGCTGGATTAGGTCATGCCTGAAATAGATCAGGCAACGAGCATTAAAGTTCTGTGTATGGCTGTTTCAGCTATGTGGTGTCACCCTGACCTCTCAAAGAATCATAGGCACTTGGGGAAAACAATGTTTATCTAAGCTGTCCACATTGTGAATTTCCAGGAAAATATTCTGCAAACAGGGTCAACCGTGAACACAACATATTTGCTTTGCTACAGAAAACGCTTTGCCTAATTTCACCGATCAACACAATTCCTCATCACTTTGAATGACTAACTAAATAAATCTACATATAATATTTAAATACTGATGACTGAATTCAAGAACTTGAATATTAGTTTGTCAGAACACTTCCAAAATGTTCATTATTTTGATACAGAATAATTGTCTCATTTTCACATTTTCTAAAAGGTACTGTACATTCTGTCCTCCCTGACCATCGGACCTTACTTTATTCTTTGTTAATTAGTAT
This sequence comes from Polypterus senegalus, assembly GCF_016835505.1. Taxonomy (NCBI): domain Eukaryota; kingdom Metazoa; phylum Chordata; class Cladistia; order Polypteriformes; family Polypteridae; genus Polypterus; species Polypterus senegalus. Next base: position 43,952,275 of record NC_053159.1, read on the forward strand.
TGCCTAAATTTTATATTTCACTTTGTGGGTGGTGCCCCAAGAAGCAGGGCAACTGTGATGTCAATACTGGAGGGCCATTCTCAATTTACCCCACTGCTCAAGATTCAATTAAAAGTGAGATGCGAAAAAAAAAAAAAGTTAAAAAATATCAAGGGATCTAACAGAATTAACACCATTGACGAAAAGAACCGATGGCCAATGACAACAAACTGAAAGGAATCATATAAAAAATACTTCATAAAACTAAAGGCAGCAATGGAGTCTTGGTAAAACCCTGAACATTTCTTGACATCTAAAGTGTCACTACTTTATTTAACAGTACTTCTAAATTCCTGTAAAAGAAAAATTGCCTTGTATTTTCAAAATGCAGGACTTAAACTTCCTAGGATAAATAAAATCGGTCTTAGACTTTGAATATTTAGTTATAAGGCCTGCAAACTGTAGAAAGGGTCATCTACTAATATTAAATTACCCCAGTGGTTTTAGAACTTAACCAAGAACTGAAAACACATGATTTTAATGTTACCCCTGAACTGTTTATTGCACTGCTTGTCACCATATTTAGTTTCTCTGACATTCTCCTACAACATCTGCTGTGCTCCAAATATCTTAAAATCCTCTCAGTTTCCATGCTTAAAACATGAGGGCTGATAAGTAAAGCATCATCCTTTATTAGCTGCCTCTGACATCAAGTGGGTTCCTAGAAGCACCTGCTACACCAGAACATTTAGAGAAGCACTTTTTAAACCTTGTAGTCACACAAGAACTAATATTGTAATTCACAGCTGCCTGCAAGTTTTTTGATCTTTTGAAGTTATTAAAATTTTACACTGAAAAAAATCAACAAATTAATATTCCATACAACTCTACAGTAAAAGTGTTTTTTTTTCTTATTTCATCTACAATTTGGCTCGGAAGCATCACAAAGTTTGATAGTACAGTTTCTTTGCTTATGAGCAGGTGTAAACGTAACAGAAACAACAAACACAAGCACCAATCTTAATTGGAGGCTGAATAAAAACTCTTCAAATGGTGTAGTGCAGTGTGGATCCTAAAGAAACAGCTGGCATTCATAAATGGAGACAGAAGTTTAGTATTATGAAGAGGAAGAAATTATTAAATTAAAATACTGAATCTTAGTAAAGGACATCTGTTCTTCATCTGTTCTCCTCTGTTTGGAATAACCCTGGAATAAAATGTGCCATAAAATGCCTAATAAACATCCCTTTACACAGGTGCTCTGTTTAGAGACTTTGACGTGCCAGAAGCACTCGGAAAGAGTCAATTTCACAGACAAGATGCATTATCCTGAATGTGTGGTAAGAGGCAGAACCCTGGCAAAGGAAACACAAACACTTCACAGACACATCCAGGGTACAGGAAGTGCTCTACCTGTCCTCAAGCTGTTACATTAGTTAGTCATCTGGTTTAAAACTTGCAAAAGAGATTTTTCTGTGAGTTTTCAACTTATATACTGTATTGTGTAATTGCGGCTGGGGATGGTACCCAGCCGGGACGGCCAGGAGGACCGGAGGTGGGCTTGTGCCTCCTCCAGACCACGAGGGGGCGACCACCCTGGTTGTGTTGGGGGCCACGGGTAGAGGGCTTGGAAGCCCAAATCTGCCCCAATGCCTTGGGAGTCCTGAACCTCAGCACTTCCACCACACCAGGAAGTGCTGGGGGGAAGAGGTTTAGGGCTTCCAGCTACACAGCTGGTGCTTCCGCCACACGGGGGTGTGTCAGCGGAGGCTCCTCAGGAAGCAACTGGAGCCCATCCGGGGGTGCATAAAAGGGGCCGCCTCCCTCCATTCGATGGCGAGAGTCGGGTGGAAGTGGACGGAGCTCGGAGGAGAGGAGTGGAGGGGAGGCGGTCTGAAAACTGAGAAGGCATTGTTGTGCGGCCAGGACATAAAGGGGTGATTGGTGCTGAGGCACTAGGTTTGTGCACTTACGACTTGTAATTAGGATTGTAAATAAACGTGTGTGGTGAAACAACATGTCTGCCTGTCTGTGTCCGGGTTGTACCCCACAATGGCATCCCAGATGGGACTCTCTGCTTGGTTTAAGGCAGGGACCCCAAAAAAATAATTTTGTGGGCAGTCCGGAACAGCAGGTTAGCCCACACACGCAACTCCGCGAGAGCGAATCGCCTCATGGACTGCCACTGGTCCACCAAAGGACCATATTCCCCTGGTGCGGGGAAATGACGAAGGATGTTGCCGAACTGCGGCGGGCTCCTACAGGCACGCTGTCACTGAGGACGTCCTGGACAGCAGCACGGTGAGGACGGCGCCACAGAGAGACGGGACCTGGGAGGCACTGTAAGTGCCCTGCCCCATGACGAAAGGCCCTGCGGGGGCACACATACTTTTTGTGTTGCAGACAGGGACTGCCCAGGTCCGCGTCAGTGGCAACAGCAGGCCGATCCTCGGGCTGTCGTCGGTGTAGAGGCGGCAGCGCAAGGGGCTGCAAAGACGGAGTTGCTGCAGCTCAACAGGCCGCAGCAGTTGCGAAGCTGCTTGGAGCCACGTCACCGCACCAGGAGAAACAGAGCCAAAATGACAGAGGACTGGAAGTCTCACTCCGAGGCGGGCACGGGATTGGTTGGTGTGTCTGGTGTGCCCGCCGATGACTGGATGGAGGCGGGCCTCAGGAATGTCAATCCCGTGCTGAAGAAGGACCCGATGGGGCCTGAGGAAGGGCCCCGCAGGGGGTTGCAGGCGGATCTGCCTGACTGGAAGGAATGATAACCCGTCTGATAACCCTTTGTGCTTGTCAGCAGCTCTGCGTGAGCTGGAGGAATGCCTGCAGCCACAGAGTCACTCTTGCAGGTGATATGCGTCATCTGTAAAGGATTGAAGAAGCTGGAGGTGAAGGTGATCGCGTCCGTGAAGATGCTGCGACAGTGGGCGGATCGGCGCAGTGCTGGAGACTTCAGCCGGATGGACGCGGTGGGGAAGGTAAGTGAGGCCATCCCCGTAAAGAATAAGGGAGAATCTGCCGAAATTGGCCGTGATACAAAAGATCAGCATTGAGTAGGCAGTTCTCCGACAGTGGACACGGTGCTGAAGGCTGTGCGTGTGATGAGGGGAGAAACAGCGAGAGGGCTGTCAGGACACGGGCTGTTGTGTGCCCCAGGTTCTAGCGCCCTACGCCCTGAGTCAGTGGCAGTCTCGCGTCGCTCTACAGGGACGCAGACGGGAAGGAGTCTCTTTTTGCGCAATAAGGAGACTCAGACCGTCATGGCGTCCAAGAGTGACAGGAGGAATCGTGGGGAGAATGCCGGTTCCTCCGACAGGAAGGGACGTGTTGCTGGGTGCACACGTCCAAGGAATGGCCGTCCTCTGCGGAGGCAGAGGGAAACCTCATTGCAGGTGGAGGAGCCAACAGTGAGAACAGACCCGTTCGTGGTGAACGGACGGGCATGGGACCCGCGGAGGAGGTGCCGAACAGGCAAGTCGCTGGGCCCCGGTAGGGGGAGAGAGCGCTGCCTATATGTCAATCGAAGGGACGCCCGGTGCTGGTGTCCAGGCAGTGTTTCTGGCCCTCTCTTTCTTTTCTTTTCAGGACCGGAGCCCCGATGCGCAGTAGGACCTGCCCCGTTGGGGACCTGCCCTCCTAGAATGGGCTGCTTCACAGGAGGACTCTCCACCGGTGATGGGGCAGTGCTCCGGTTGGCGGGGACTATGGAGGTGAGAGCGACGCGGACCAGAAGGGCATGACGATCTCGGAAGGGGTGCCGAAGTTTTGCATTCCAGGGTGCCGTCCTGGACCCTGAATATGTAGTCGGACCCACTCCGAGGATGAAGTGCTCTCTCGGGATGTGTCGCTCGGACCAACTTGTCTTCGCTGGCAGTGGGGCACTGTGGCACGCGGCTGGGGGTGGTACCCAGCCAAGATGCCCAGGAGGACCGGAGGAGGGCTTGTGCCTTCTCCAGACCACGAGGGGGCGACTGCCCTGGTTGTGTTGCGAGCCACGGGTAGAGGGCTTGGAAGCCCAACCCTGTAGGGGCCCATGGTCACTGCCAGAGGGCGCCCCAATGCCTTGGGTGTCCTGGACCTCAGCACTTCCGCCACACCAGGAAGAGGTGGGGGGAAGAGGATCAGGGACACCCGGAGGGCTTCCAGCTACACAGTTGGCGCTTCCGCCACATGAGGGGGTGTCAGCGGAGGCTCCTCAGGAAGCACCTGGAGCCCATACGGGGTTGCATAAAAGTGGCCGCCTCCCTCCATTCGATGGTGAGAGTCGGGTGGAAGAGGACGAAGCTCGGAGGAGAGGAGTGGAGGCAGTCTGAAGACTGAGAAGGCATTGTTGTGCGGCCAGGACGTAAAGGGGTGATTGGTGCTGATGCACTGGGTTTGTGCACTTACGACTAATAAATAAACGTGTGTGGTGAAACAACATGTCTGCCTGTCTGTGTCCGGGCTGTACTCCACATTAATTAATGCCTTACTATTTCTTATCTTGTATTTTTCATCTATTTTTGATCAGAAAAGGTTACATGGAACACAGCACAGTTTTTCAGTGAGCAATGTTATCCTGAAATTATATTGGCTACCCAGGTGATTGTGTGTCATTGTTACATGTAATGTCATCACATCAGGCTGTTTAAATGATGGTGCACATGTTTTGGTTACACGCAAAAAAAACACATAAATAATAATATATCTTATCAAAAATGAGGACTTTGCAACATTTATTTTTTTGTTACAACTTCTAGTTAGTCTTTTTGTTTTAGCACACTGTTTAGTTATGATTTTCCCTAGTTTTAACTCCTGTTTTGCTGCTCTTAAAAATACTAATATCAAATCCAGGATCTACCTGGTCAGTCGGAACAAAACACTCAAACTTGATATGGCAACTCTGAGATTGAAGAAGGTGTGTACAGACTAACATTCAGTTCATAGTGATCATCAGCAGCATCAAGAAATGATAATATGGAAGTCATTGAACTGGATTCAAGGAGAAAAAAAACTTCTTTCCTACAGAAAAAAAGAAACTTTAAGTCCCGAGGAGTGCAATAAAGATTTTTTGAAAGGTATGTGTTTTTATTTCAGAGATAGTAGGTATAGGGCTGCAGATTGCCAAAATTAGAACAGAAATAAAATCCATACCTAGAATTACTGTAGGTGAAGCAGTCACATTTTCACAAAACAATTCAATGTTGCTTGTTCGCCTTCAGTATTTTTTTTTTTTACGCTTACTTTTTACTGGATTTGTTGAGAGCTGTTATGCTGAGGGTTTTTTGTATTTTTTTAACCCATTACATTTTGTTGTTGTATTCAGATATTTTTTGATTTGAGGTTTTGAAACTCCTAGGGTATGAAAATAAAATTTTCTTGATAACCTTTTTCACTAGGATTATTTTATTTCACTTTTGATTAAGATTTTCTCTGATGACATAGATTTTGTTTTGTTTTGTTTAGTAGGGGACAATAGCTTGTCACTTGGGAGCATGAGTATGTGGTCTTGGGGGCCACTGTTTGAAACTCAGCATCTTGAAGGACAACTTTTCCAAGATTGCAGCTATAAAAAAATTCCTGTTTTTGGTGAGATTTCATTATAAAATCTTATGACATTGACTTCTACTTTATCATTCTGGCTATAGATTTTGGGATTACCATTTAGGATTTAATGCACATTTATTTTGACTTTCTGGTTTTGACCTTTGCTTTTCTTTTGACTTTGATTGCTGTCTCTTTCTTCTCCCAGTCCATTTTCATTTTTATTAACAACTCTCTCCATTTTCTATTGGTGACAGACAAGAGCTTTATTTTGGTGTTTTCAATCAATTGCTCGTTCATAGACGCCCTTAAAAATTAAATTAAGAATGTTTTCAGTGAACACTAGGCTTATAGATAAAGGCATAATATAATATATTACTCTTGCAAGTGAGGTGCCTCTGTAAGTAGTATATCTATTTTTTTTTTTATTGGATGCTAGTGGGACAAGCATTCTTTCAGGAATCTCTGCAAAACCATTAATCTCTCACGAGACTGATTCTGTTTTTAACCAATTAATAGGTGGCAAATGTTTTATGTCATATTTGTAAGATAAATCCTCTTAAATTCCATTGCTATTTTGCAGACATTCTGTCCTAGGACTATATGTTACACTTGAACGTCTTAGCAAACAAATGTCTTTATTTTTATAATGTCAGCATTCCTATGATTGTTCCATTGATTTACTGCGAGGTGCAGCTTTACCAAAGGGGAAAATCTTTGCCCTTCTTCATCTTAAATTCAACTCAATTACGCTTATGATGGAAAGCTTGGTAAATAGTCTGTCAGTTCCATCAACTCTGGCTTTTTCTTTGTTAAGAAGAAACATGGTTCAGTTTTCTCATGCACAGATTATTGAAATTTAATTGAAACAATTTTCAATATTCTTATAATTTATTTCATATCCATGATGGTGATGAATGAAAGACAATCTTCAGCACCTCCAGTAGGTGCTACAAATACCATGTTATGCCACATGGTCTCTCCAGCATTACAGTGTTTTTAAAATCTTTGTAAGTTACATATTTAGAGATGTTCTGGGAATTTATGTGTTGGCGACATTATAATTTTTTTACCAAAAATGGAGAAAAATATAGAACACATGAAGGAGGTTCTGACTAGTCTGGATACATATAATCTGTAGATGAAATCTAAGAATATTGTATTTCATAAGAAGTCTGTTATGTTTTTTGGTTACAAAATCAAACAAAAGAAGGATTTGAAACCCAATAAATTTCTATTCACAGAATCTATCCCATTTTTTTCATTAACAGGGAAATTGCTAACAAAATAATTTGTACTCCTGAGGCACAAGAAGAATTTACATGAGTAAAAGAGTTATTCTTACATCATTCCCCATTCCAATTTACCTGATCCATACTCATCTGGATATCCATTGGCATTCCAGTTATCCCAGCACATCATTTCCAAGTGATTTTTCATTCATTTCTGATTACTATACCTCAATGAGAAATACTGACCAGAGTTCCACCATTAAACAACTTTACAGAGACTTTCATTATTGTAGATGTTTTTGTTGTCATTTTTTTCTTCGTTGTATTGCATCATCATGTAGATAGTGTAATATATGTTGCAGAACAATAATCCAAACCACAAAATCACACATATTCCAAAGCCTTCTGGTTCCAAACCAGGCTTTATTAAAGCTAAAAAAGTGAATTCTCAAGCACAGAATATTAGATTGGATACTTTCCCTTTTATCATTGCAGATCAGTTTAAATACATAGGGGTAAACATCACAAATAAAAATAAAGCTTTTTATCAACAAACTTTTTCTGTCTGCATGGAAAAAATTAAGCAAGACTTGCATAACTGGTCTAACCTTCATCTCACTTTATCTGGAAGAATTAACATTGTCAAGGTGAATATCCTTCCTAAGCTTCTTTTTCTATTTGAAAACATTCCAATATACATCAATAGATATTTTTTAAAGAAATTTGATTCAATCATAACCTCATTTATTTGGAACTCAAAACATCCACCCATCCAAAGGTTGACCCTACAAAGACCTAAGGCAGAAGGTGGCATGGCACTACCTGATGTTCAACTTTATTACTTTGTGGCAAATATACAAGCTATAAAAACCTGGACACTGACACAAATAGATGAACATACACAGGCTTGGTCCGCAATAGAAACAAAATCCTGCAGTACTTCTTTATATTCTTGCTTTGTACCCTAATAAGTAGAAGTCATCACCAATATACTAACAACCCAATTGTGCTTCACTCACTCAGAATATGGAACCAATGTAGAAAGTATTTTATGATAGAAAAGCTTTTATCTGTGGCACCTCTGCATATGAAACACCCTTTTACATCTTCTAAAACATATGCAGTTTTTAATGTCTGGAAAACATTCAGGATTAAACCACTTAGAGATCTGTACATAGACAAAGTTTTTGCATTATACAAACAATTACACTCCAAACTTAACTTCCCAACAGAACATTTCTTTCACTACCTTCAAATGAGAAACTTTGTTAAACAGAACCTGCCCAATTTCTCTCACCTCCCACCTACTTCTATTCCGGAAAAAATATTGAATAGTTTTGAGGACTCAGACAGCATTTACATAATATATAAAAACATTTTAAAGACCTTCCCTTTCAAAGATCCAAGAGTAAAGTGTGAAAAGGATCTCTCACTCAACATCTCAGAAAGGGAGAAGAAGGTAGCAATGCACAGAATTCACTCGAGCTCCATGTGCACAAAGCATACAATTATTCAACTTAAAATTATATATCAAGTGCATCTGTTTTGTTTAACATTGTCCAAAATGTTTCCAGGGCAAGATCCAACCTGCGAATGTTGCAATTAAGTTCTAATCTCATTGGGTCATACTTTTTAGGCGTGCACCAAATTAACGTAATTTTGGACCAACATCTTTAAATGCATATCAGACAGCCTTGGTGTCACAATCCCTCCTTACCCATTAACAGCTGTGTTTGGTGTACTCCCAGATGGGCTTAAAGTGGAGAAGGACAAACAAACTGTAATTGCCTTTACAACACTATTGGCACGTAGACTTATCTTGCTCAACTGGAAGAGTCCTAGCCCACCTCTTTTAAGTCAGTGGGGAACTGATGTTATATATTATTTGAAAGTGGAAAAAATAAAATTCTCACTTAGAGGATCTGTACAAAACTTTTTCAAAACCTGGCAGGATCTAATCAATAACATTTTAGAATACACATTTAAATTGATGAAGCAGATTCTCTCTTTTTTATTCTATTTATTTTTCTTAAATTATTTACTTACATATTACATACAAACTACTTTTGTTAAACTTGACTTGCTTGTATGGAATGTTACATGATTTTAATAAAATAAATAAAATGTTAAAAAAAAAAAGTCATGCTCAGTCCCCGGAGAAAGCTGATATTCCTGGGCATGAAAACACCTTTATATAAATGTTACCATAGATAAGATAGTTAGGCACTCATACTTATGAAAATGTACAACACCTAGTGGCATTTTGCCACTATTGTCTGGATTGTTTTAATCAAGCCTAATTTTACATTATCCATGCCCATTATTCATTATTCTAATTGACAACACCTTTTGATATTTCACCATTATTATCCGATGAAACTTCCATCAAGCCCACTGTACCTTTCTATCATGTCTACTTTGAATTTGTTTTTGCCCATTATTCCCATCCATTTTTGGTGGCAGGTTTCAGAGGTGTCATTTTTTTTGTTGGAGTGGTTACATGTAAGACTTGTACTTGCATATCAGTACTTAACAGTGCCTAAAGTATATTGGTGTTGCGATTACAATGTACTTTAAAAAAATAAAAGGTACATAATCACATAGTACTGCGGTGGGTTGGCACCCTGCCCAGGATTGGTTCCTGCCTTGTGCCCTGTGTTGGCTGGGATTGGCTCCAGCAGACCCCCGTGACCCTGTATTCGGATTCAGCGGGTTAGAAAATGGATGGATGGATAATCACATAGTAAAATAAGTACTTAATAATAGTATAAATTCTAATTTCTGTTAATTATCCAGTGAGTGAATATGTAAAAATATCCAGTGAATATTTGTGTAGATATATTTCTGTATATATTGGGCCATTTTTCATAAAATAATATAAAAGACTTCTTACATGTCTTTATGTGGTGCACTGTGAATATACTGTATGTACAGTAAATATAGGGAATCTATTGTGTTATAGATCTATGATTATTTTTGTGTTTATTGCCTTTCACTTTTTGCTTTAAAACATAATCTCTACTTAACCCATTTATACCTGTTCTGTCCCAAAAATCCTTGAATCAGAGAGTAGTAGAAGGTCAATAATGAAATATGAGATGTGCAGTTTGACAGTGGAATATGTGGTATGACAGTGCAATCTTGGTAAGATTGGTAAGCTTGTTTAGAAAAAAAAGATAGATATACAGTATATCATAGAAGTTCCTTTGCGTTTGTTGCAATACAATATGTTGCATGATGAAGATGATATTCTTTTTTTGTGAGATTTCTTTATTAGAATCAACATGTACAAATTGATACTAAAAGCTGTTCACCTTTTTTGACATTTTAAAAAATATAAACTTTTGTTTAAGAATATAAAACCTCAACCAAAACTCTGTAAAGGCTGAATTTTGCAGCTATCTAATAAATAAATTCTATAATAACTCCTCTGATACTACATTCACAAACATTTTTCTGCACTTAACTTACTTGAAAAAGCTTCAGCCTTCATCATGGGCCACATAATATGCCTTTATTGTTGATTTTTACATTGTTTGAAATTTGTATGAATAGATGATTGCACTCAACAAAGTGACAGGCTATAATGCACTAAGAAAATCAAATCATTATGACTCTGGTGATGTTTCCCATGGTATAGATTGCACATTTGTACTATACTCAAAGTTAATAAAGAATGATTTAGAAAAGTTCAGATGTCATTATCACTTTACTTCTTTTGCAAGTTTCTGAACTAGTTAACATGACCCTCTGATTTCTTGCAACATAGTACTATTTTGTTTCTGAAATAGTTAGCATGGTATTAAATCACCAGTGAGTACAGAATGCAATTGAGGTAGTGGGCTTTCTGTCACCAATGACTAGTCATAAAAGCTTTGCAATTACTAATCAGAGGCAGGTATGCAGGCACAAATTGTACAAGCTCAACTGTAAGAAAAATTATCAGGAGAAGCCAGAACTAAGGAAAGAGTGCTTCAGACAAGATTCGTTAAGGACACAAATGTGTACATTTGTACAATGGACTTATTTACATTTATGCATGTTTCTTTTAAGGACATTTTGCAGTCAAAATTGTTCTTAAAACTAATGTTTTAATATGTAAAAAATTATTAAAACAAGTATTCCTACTAGAAGATGTGACTTTAATTTAAATTATAATTTAAAGTTATAGTATCTATACGTTTGATTTTACTTCAAACTGATTTTTGATTTGCACCAAAAAGAAGTTTTTAAGATTCCCCTACACTGTGACTCATAAAATACTTAATGTCACAGAGAAAACTAAATATAGGATAGTAAATAGTCTACATTTACAATCACAAAGTTAGATCCAGGTTGGTGCTCTAAATAGTTAACTAAATACTTCAATGGAATAAAATAAAAGATTCACTCTAGTTTGGGTAGAGAAAATCTTCCTTAAAAAGGCCAGGCCCTTATTTGCATATGCTGTACTTTTATATGCAGTCCAGAGGCCAGACACAATTAAATTCTGACATTTTCCTTTATCTTATGTGCACATACTGAAGCTCTACTTAAATACCTCTGACTGATGAAAACAAATATAATTAGAGCTGACATGCTACATCAAGTTAGTGACCTCACTATTGGCAAGTTCACTTAATTTACCCTCAATGTCAAAAAGTCTAGTCCCTGAAAAACATTTAACTTGCTCTGTTGGGTTTTCTTAGTTAAATCAAAAATTCTAGTGTTCTGAACTATGGGATTCCAATTATGAGGTGTTTACAGTATTTTCAACTGTTGAGTGTTGAAAATAGTGCTTATAAAAAGTATTCACGCCTTTGGAACTTTTAAATATTTTTTATTATACAACACTGAATCACAGTGGATTTAATTAGGCTGCTTTGGCATTGATCAACAGAAAAAGACTCTTTAATGTTAAAGTGAAAACAGATCTCTGCCAAGTGATCTAATTTAATTAAAAATATAAAATGCAAAATAATTGATCACATAATTAATTGCCCACTGCAAGTGAGTATTTAATAGATGCACCTTTGGCAGCCTGTGTGCACAGGTCTCTTTGAGCTTTACACATCTAAGTACTTGAATTTTCCCCCATTCTTCTTTACAAAACTGCTGAAGCTCTGTGTTGCGGAAAATACTTAGTAGATAAAGAAAAGTCTTAAGCCATCGTTATGAATGAGCACCAAAACTGATAATCTATATTACAGCTGACCAGTGGAGCTTTATGTGCTCCTGTTCAATGCAAAATAACAGACTGAATAAGTCTAATAGAGCAGTGCTTTATCATTTACATAATTTACAAAATACATTTATTTACACTAATCAGTTGACACACACGTGCGAGTAGGAGGACGTTGTATGGACCAAGCAAAAGTAATTGTACACCAGGCCAGGGGGTGGCAGGGTGCACTAAACCTTCTGCTGTTATCTCTGCAGACCAGCTACACGAAAACCTGTCTGACACAACATTGATGCTGTCACTTCCTGTTCCAGCGACTAGGAAGATGCCACTTCCGGTTCTGACGCCTAGGATGATGTCACTTCTGGTTCCGGTGCCTCAACTGACATCAGAAGAAGGTCACTTCCAATTTCCCTACATCACTTCTGGCCTGACTCCAACAGAGACACTTCTGTCAAAAACCAAGCCCATTGCAGCCAGGGATAATATACAGATGGCTGTCCCAAACCTTTTTAAGTGTGTTGAGTCTGATCTTTTCACACAGTATACAAAAAATACATTCTAGTAACATCCCTTATGCCATCAAGTACAGTAATCCCTCCTCGTATGGTTATTTTTATATATTTTAAGCCCTTATAAACTCTCCCACACTATTTATAAATATTCCCCACACAGTTATAAAGCATAAACCCTTTATATTCTCTTAGAGATTAGGTAAGATTCATTGAAATTATATATGTAAACACACTATTTATATACAGTAAAACCTAAATATTATTTTAAAGATATCGAGTGTCTCCGATATCACATATGTTACAGCCATTACAATAGACAGGCCACCAGCAATAAATACGTACAACGCAAGAAAAATTGTATACAGTAAACGTGTGTACAGTGACACTAAACGTACGTACATGTACTAAGTACTGTAAGTAGAAAATGAATTATAGTTACTCACCAACAATGACACAATGACTTGTCCGATAACGATGAGTTTAGTTTAACTGCACAACAAAGGAAAGTGTTACAGCTCTTCTAAAGGAGCTTCTTCAGGCAATTGTATAGCACCGCCGTTGTTCTTCTTCCGGCAGACTTCAATCCAAATCCCTAAAGCAGATTCCATCCGGACTACTGCCTTATTACATCCACTTACAACTCATTTTGCACCCTGTTTAAAAGGACACTGCATCTGTAGATCTTATATTCCTTTACTACTTTTTAAATAAAAAGAATCGTAGCCTTGCATTAGCGTAGCATTGATGCCGTAATGGCGTCCTACAGCGGTGTAGCTTTTTCCCTTCCTTCAACATATCCAAAACGTTTACCTTTCCAGCAATCATTAACATCTTCCGTTGGCGCTTGGGCACAGCCCCTGAAGCAGTAGCAGGAGCAGATCGTTTTGGAGCCATAATGAAGGGCTTGACTATACACAAAGATAAACACAAAAGAGCACAAAAGTTAACTCTTTACACAGCGAAACATGTTGATGCTGAATGAGTGAGATGAGACTTCCTGGTTAACGCCGCGGAATCGAATTCAGCGCTCCGTCGCTGAGCCATTCAGCACACAGGAACTTAACTGCGTGCTCTGATTGGTTAGCTTCTCAGCCATGTATGAAATCAACTGGGCAAACCAACTGAGGAAGCATGTACAGGAAGTAAAAAGACCCATTGTCCGCAGAACCTGAGAAGCAGCGAAAAATCAGCGTTATATATTTAGATATGCTTACATATAAAATTCGCGATAGAGTAAAGCCGCGAAAGTCGAAGCGCGATATAGCGATGAATTACTGTATATGTAAAGTCCCAATGTAGTTAATCATTAAGAGTCATGGGTAAATATGTAAACTGTTATTGGAGAATCAAAATATAAACTTAAATGTTTCATGTGATCTCATTTAACTAATTGAAATGTACAGGTACAAATGAAGTCAGGGTGTCCTACATATGCAGGCAGGCAGTTTTTTTCATTTCTCTTACCCTCTGTTGGGTTTGAATGGGGATTTGTAGTAAACAGCCTTTCTTAAGTCCAACCATAAATTCTTAATTGTGTTGAAATCTAGACTCTGACTCTCATTTCAATGGTCTCATTTATAAAACATGGATTCGAGGTGAAAGAATGTGTATGACAAAAACAGAAAAACGTGTACAACAACAAAAAAATGTAACCTGTCTTAGGTACATTTCTATGCAATTTAAACAACAAAAAAAATGTAACCTGCCGTAGGTACATTTCTATGCAATTTACCTTTATAAATCACAATAATGTTGTAAATGTGAGTATGTGAATGCACCTAGAATCAAGCCAGTTGCTAACTTAAAACAACCATATATGGGAGCTATACTAATCAGCCTTCTACATATGCAATTACAATTGCGTGAACAAGCCTACAAGACAAGACTCCCACCACCTGATCCACTGAGACACTGTCACCAGAATTTAATCATATGAATCATAAATTAGCAAAAGTCTACACTAACACTTTCACTTTCTAATACTTTACACTGGCTTTTCACAGATCTTAAATACTTTTCCTGTAGAAATTTGCCATGCTAAAAACTGCTTAAAACCCATTATTTTCATATGGCTTTTTCATAGCTACATTTCAGTTGTATTCCTAATAGACTGTATGGGTATAGAATTATCATATTTTTCAGGCATCCACAATCTGTACTAATCCCCACTATTCCTTGCTGTCTTTTCTGGTTCTTCTGTGGTAGCAATCTGTGACACCACCACCTGTTCAAGGCACCATGCAACCGCCGGAGATGTTGGAATGAAGGTGGTTGACTCATCTGTCCTCTAGACCAACTTCATCAGAATTTTATTATTTGAAACATGAAAACAAAGAGGACTGATTTAGGAACATTTATGTTAGGTAGAATACCCAGTGGGGGCTGGGTGGTCGTTTGGCCTTGGAACCCCTGCAGAATTTGTTTTATTTTTATCCAACCTAACTGGAGTTTTTTTTTTCTGTCCTCCCAGCTATTTGACGTTACTGTATTTTGTTGTTACTTATTCTTTAATATTATTGCCTTATCTTAATTGAGTTTCTTGTCTTGCAATTTTTTCTTTGTCATTGTTGTATAACAATGTGCTAGATAAATAAATGTTGTTGTTCTCTATTGTGATCCAAAACATGGCTGAAGACATGATTTCATAAATAACCCAGACATGCTTGAAAAATAATATATTTATTTATAACATAAGGATATATATATAGGCGGCACGGTGGCGCAGTGGTAGTGCTGCTGCCTCGCTGTCTCCCTGCGTGGAGTTTGCATGTTCTCCCCATGTCTGTGTGGGTTTCTTCTGGGTGCTCCAGTTTCCTCCCACAGTACAAAGACATGGTGGATCGGTGATTCTAAATTGGCCCTAGTGTGTGCCCTGTGGTGGGTTGGCACCCTGCCCAGGATTGGTTCCTGCCCTGTGTTGGCTGAGATTGGCTCCAGCAGACCCTTGTGACCCTGTGTTTGGATTCAATGGGTTGGAAAATGGATGGATGGATATATATACAGTATATATATATATACTGTATATATATATATATATATATATATAGACAAAGGACAGAAACAACACAAAATATAAAAGCTTAGTTTGACTTTTTGTCTCCTGTAGAAAAAGGGACATAAGTTGTAACTCATCAGTTCTATCTCTTGGCTTAGACAGAACATTCCTCTCTTATAGGAAAAGACACATGACTTAAATTCATTAGGTTAAGATGGATAAGTTCTCTGGCTAGTTATGAAGTTTCCATTGTTGCTAAGTGGCATTCATTTCTTTATAGCAGCTATTTTTTTTTTTTGTATCACAACCTGGTACCTTTATCTTTATTTACTTCTCAAACTTCATTAACATTGTTATACCATCACAAGCACCATTAAACTAGAAAAAGAAAAGAAAATATATACATTTTTAACATTTTACAAAGAAACAGAATAAATTAATAAATTAAACAACATGTAATCAAATTGCATTCCTCACTTTGCTTACCAAGGGTGCAATAATTTTACATTACAATTTTACACAGATTTGACATTTTTGTTTATCATTGGCTGAGTTTTCAAAGTAGCAACTTTCTTTTAATATATGACATGCATTATGGAAACAGTAGTATTTCAGCAGTGACATTGTTTATTGGATTAACAGAAAATATGCAATGTGCATCATAACAAAATTAGACAGGTGCATACATTTGGGCACCCTAACAGAGATATTACATCAATACTTAGTTGAGCCTCCTTTTGCAAATATAACAGCCTCTAGACGCCTCCTATAGCCTTTGATGAGTGTCTAGATTCTGGATGGAGGTATTTAGATAGATAGATAGATAGATACTATTTTGACCATTCTTCCATACAAAATCACTCCAGTTCAGTTAAATGTGATGGCTGCCGAGCATGGACAGGCTGCTTCAAATAATCCCATAGATTTTCGATGATATTCAAGTCAGGGGACTGTGACGGCCATTCCAGAACATTGTACTTCTTCCGCTGCATGAATGCCTTTGTAAATATCGAACTGTGTTTTGGGTCATTGTCTTGTTGGAATATCCAACCCCTGCGTAACTTCAAGTTTGTGACTGATGCTTGAACATTATCCTGAAGAATTTGTTGATATTGGGTTGAATACATCCGACCCTCAACTTTAACAAGGGCCCCAGTCCCTGAACTAGCCACATAGCTCCACAGCATGATGGAACCTCCACCAAATTTGACAGTAGGTAGCAGGTGTTTTTCTTGGAATGCGGTGTTCTTCTTCTATCATGCAAAACGCTTTTTGTTATGACCAAATAACTCAATTTTTGTCTCATCAGTCCAAAGCACTTTGTTCCAAAATGAATCTGGCTTGTCTAAATGAGCATTTGCATACAACAAGTGACTCTGTTTGTGGCACGAGTGTAGAAAGGGCTTCTTTCTCATCACCCTGCCATACAGATGTTCTTTGTGCAAATTGCTCTCAATTGTAGAATGATGTACAGATACACCATCTGCAGCAAGATGTTCTTGCAGGTCTTTGGAGGTGATCTGTGGGTTGTCTGTAACCATTCTCACGATCCTGCGCATATGCCGCTCCTGTATTTTTCTTGCCGTGCCAGACCTGGTTTAACAGCAACTGTGCCTGTGGCCTTCCATTTCCTGATTACATTCCTTACAGTTGAAACTGACAGTTTAAACCTTTGAGATAGCTTTTTGTCACCTTCCCCAAACCATGATACTGAACAATCTTTGTTTTCAGATCTTTTAAGAGTTGCATTGAGGATCCCATGCTGTCGCAGTTCAGAGGAGAGTTAAAGCGAACCACAACTTGCAATTGACCACCTTAAATACCATTTCTCATGATTGGGCACACCTGTCTATGAAGTTCAAGGCTTAACGAGCTAATCTAACCAATTTGGTGTTGCAAGTAATCAGTATTGAGCAGTTATATGCATTCAAATCAGCAAAATTAGCAAGGGTACACAAATTATCACACAGCCAGTTTTTCACATTTCATTTAATTTCAACTAAATACTGCTTCACTAAAAATCTTTGTTCGGAAAACACCCCAGTACGCAGATGTTCCTAGGAAATGAAAGACATACCACTGTTATCTTTTTTGTTGGAAGTAGAGTAAATTATTATGCCGGCTGAAAGGGCTTCCCAAACTTTTTCATATGACTGTATGTAACATTGGATACAAATGTTTTCCTGAATAGAACAATGAAACAGATAACAAAGCATTAAATAGAATAAAGGACAATAAACAAGAGTAAAATACTAAATTCAATACTAAAAGAAAAAAAAAAACCCTAACAAATAACCTAATTTGTGATATAACAGACACACAATTTATCTTGAGCACCTGGACAGAGAGGTAAACTGAAAGAAAGGGCAGAATGTTAAGTTAAGTTAAAAGCCTTCCTAAATAGATGAGTTTTAAGTTGTTTTTTAAAAGAATGAATGGAGTCAGCTGATCTAATTAATTTCGGTATGTCATTCCAAAGTCTGGGTGCTATGGAGCTAAAAGCCCTGTCACCCATAGATTGCAGGTTAGTGTGAGACACAACAAGATTACCAGAATCAGAGGACCTTAATAGGCGAACAGGAGCATAGTGATTTAGAAAATCACGTATGCAGTCTGGTGCATGGCCATTTAAAACTTTGTAGGTTATTAATAGGATTTTATATTTAATCCTGTAAGACACAAGGAGCCAGTGAAGGTGAAGCGGGATGGGTGTGATGTGCTCACTGTTGCTGGTTCGAGTAAGGACTCTTGCAGCTGAGTTTTGAATCAACTGGAGCTGTGATATAAGATTAGAAGGGGCACCTGCCAGCAGCGAGTTACAATAATCGATGCGGGATGTGATAAAAGCATGGACAAGTTTCTCAGCATTAGAAAAGGGAGGAATGAGCGAACACTGGATATGTTATGGAGGTGAAAGTAAGAAAGTTTGTTAATGTGGTTTATGTGGTTGTCCTCACCAAGGACATCAACATTCTAAAGTGATGGTATGAATATAGTAGAGGCCTCTACAATGCAAACATTGAAACGGATGGTGACGTTCTTGAACAATTATGGCATAATTGCAAGAGAGAGGAAGAAGAGCCAGACCTTCTTGAAAGCGAAGTAAGAGCAGCCATTATGAAGATCAAGATACGGAAAGCTCCAGGTATCGACGACATTGAAGGAGAGCTAATCAAAAGCGGCGGAAGAGCAATGGTTCAAATCATGCACAAGATCTGCAACAAGATATGGGACACAGAAAAATTTCTGACGCTTTGGACTAAGTCTCTTATAGTTACTATTCCAAATAAAGGGGACACCACTAAATGCGAGAACTACCGCATGATAAGCCTTATCTGTCACGCAAGTAAGATCATCTTGGAGATTATCAGGACCTGGATGAAGAACGCGATAGAAGTGCAAATGGTGGAGGAGCAAGCCGGATTCAGGTCAGGACTAGGTACAATTGAGCAGATCTTCTCACTCAGACTGTTAAGTGAAAAGTATCTCTCATTACAGGATAAAGAGCTTCACTTGATTTTCATCGACTTCAAGAAAGCATTTGACCGAGTGTGGCACCAAGGCCTCTGGAAAGTATTACATCACTACGGCATACACCCAAAGCTGATCAGTCGGATGAAGAACCTGCACAAGCGAACGCAGAGTGCCATAAGAGTCGGAAGAGAGGTGACAGAGTGGTTCAAACTAGCAATCGGAGTACGCCAAGGCTGCATAATGTCACCAGATCTCTTTAACATCTATCTAGAGTACTCGACGGGCTAGAAAGCAAAGGAGCATGCGTGAATGGCAGAACGATTAACAATCTTTGTTTTGCTGATGACATCGGTCTTATAACTGAACTCCGCAGTCACGCACAACTCCTGCTAAATAAGGTGGAAAGCGTCAGTTCTAGATACGGACAAGAGATAAGTGACACCAAGACAGTATGGATTCTGCTGAGCTCAAAGCCTGAGCAAGAAACGAAGAAAAGAGTTGAAGAGGGCATGTTGCTCAGAGGAAAGAAACTGTAGCATGAAGACAGTTTTAAGTATTTAGGATCAACCTTAACCACAATGTGCGACAGCTCGAAAGACATCAGAACTAGAATAGCCATAGCCTTAAGTTCAATGAGTGACCTGGACAGTATCTGGAAGAACAAGAACATCAATAAGATAACCAAAATGAGACTATACAACTCGCTTATAGTACCGATTGCCCTGTACGGATGCGAAACGTGGACTCTTAGAAGTGCTGAAGAAAAACAACTGCTCGTGTTCGAGATGACAGCGCTCAGAAAGATACTTGGAGTACGCATCATAGACAAGATGAGAAACGAAGACATCAGGAAAGCCCTCAACCAGACAGAAACGATAGTGCAACGAGTGCACGAACGACAACATAAGTGGCTAGGTCATGTACTCCGGATGGACAAGAACAGGATTGCTAACATCACACTACATGGAAGAGTGGATGGAACCAACAAGAGAGGGCGCCCAAGAATGACATGGGTGTCGACGGCACTCTCAAGATATGACATGGGACTGCAAGATATAACGCGGACGGCCCAAGACAGAGATCTGTGGCGTTTGATGTCTCCTCATGCTAGAGCCCACGTCGACGTGTAATTACAACACTGAGATATGGCAAAAGAAGAAGAAGAATGTGGGTGGAATAAGAAAGGGAGGAATTAAAAATGACACCAAGATTCCTTGCATCAGAAGAAGGTCTGATAAGATCACCATCAAGAGTAACTGAAAAGGAGCTCATTTTCTTAAATAGCGCTTTAGTGCCAATTTGCAGAAGTTCAGTTTTTTTGCAATTTAATTTTAAAGAGTTCTGCTCCATCCAGGTTTTAATTTCACTGAGGCAAGTTGTGAGCTGAGAAAACTCTGAAGAAGTTGAACTTTTGACATTAAAATAGAGTTGAGTGTCATCTGCATTAAAATGATAACCTACTCCGTAGCTGAAAATGATATGGCCAAGGGAAAGCATATAAATACAGAACAGAAGAGGGCCGAGGACAGAGCCCTGAGGAACTCCTTCTGTGACTGGCAATGAGCTGGATCTGCTGTTGCCAAGACTAACAAACTCTAGCCTATCAGTCAGATAGGACTTGAACCACTGGAGGGAGAGAGATGTCCCTGATGGTTTAATGATTTAGAATTGATCATCTGATCGGATTAAGCTGCAGATGCTGCATTCCAAGGGAGACCCATTCAGGTAAACTGAAATGTTTTATCTGGAAATAAGAGTGTCTAGCAGCAGTTTGTTTAGCTAGGATTTAGGGTCCAGCCTAGCAAAATGCAGGTGTGATTCACGTATGGGCTCCTGCCAAAACAAAAGAAATTCGCTAATATGGATATGTATTTGTAATTTAACAAATATTTAACACCTTTTTTATTTAGTGTGGAATTATGTCCATGAATGAATCTCCATCAAGTTCATGAGAATACTTTGTGTAAAGCCACCTGCGCATTTTAATAATACATGTTCTAATATGTTTGATTTAATCCCATGTGTGCCATTCTTCCTTCTGGCTTTATACAGACTTCCAATTTTCAACTTGCAGACGATCAGCCCACATGACAGGTTCAAGTTGGCTGAACCTGATCAAGCTTCATGTGTCTCCTGGTCACAAGGCTGTTAACAATAAACACCAAACAAGGGCTTAACTTCAGGAATGGGTATCTGGGCCTCTTTTCCCAGGTTGGTATTCTATAACCATCTTAATGGAGCAATGAATCTTTTTTGTAGGATCACTAGGGATCTAAACCTCTCCACCAAACCAAACACAGAGTCCTAGGATATGTTCCACAGAGCATTTTTTCTGAAAATTAAAGATGGAACAGTTAAACTTTTCACAAAAAGTTTTAAAAAGTATAAAACGAGATTTCAACCAATGAATTGAAGTACCACTCTGATTAAAGTGACCTGATTCTTCAGACTTAAGACGAGTATCATACAATGCACTATTAGAAATGTGTACAGTATTTTATACAATTGATCATTAGCTCTTGAGCCACCATTCACAAAACACAGCAGAAAAAATGTAAAGCCTTTCCTAGTTTAGAATATAAATTGTGAGGTGAAAAGTTGGATTATGCTGTATCTGCTGTCTTTCCTGAAGCACTTTTGTCACATTGCACAAATGGCCTGAAATAATAATTTTATATTTATATTTAAACTTTTCTTTAGCAGATGCTTCTCTCCAAAGCAACTTAGAAATAAGAACAACATAATCAAGCAAACATCAATCTGGAAGCTGCATGAAACAAGCGTCACAGAACAAGGTTTCTAAATTGATCACCACAAGTGAAGAGCTCAGAACCAAATAGAACACATAACTAGTTAATCTTCCCTTAGTTACAAGAATGTACCAAAGCCATTATCAGTTAGATATTTACAGAACAAGTGATAATTTAAACACTTCTTAAACACATTGAGATCGTGAGCAGTTTGGATGGAGCTTATTTCCCTAGCTTTGAGCTACATATGAAAAGAGTCTGGATTAAGATTTGATCCAACACAAAAGTGGCATCACTAGATGCCGTTCACTAGCATACTGAGTAGGTGACGAGGAGCATAGGACCTAATGAATGCCTTCATATATATAGGTGTTGACCCACTGACAACTCTGTAAGCAAACATCAAGAACCTGAGCTTAATACATAGTGCTAAAATACATACCTGAAAAGAGGAGTGACATAGGCCTGTCTCGGCTAATCGAACACAAGATATGCTGCTGCTTCTTGAAACTTCTCTATTGGTTTGGTAGCACATGCAGGTACTCCTGACAATTTTAACTTCTAATGCTTTACTGAGTGTATTAATCTTCATATATCTTAAGAATTCAGTTATCCATTGGGCAAAGGAAAACTTTATGCTTTAAAAAGACTTAAGCATTTAATATACTCTGCACCAGAAAAGAGAAGCTTTTGCATGTTCAGAACACTTCACAAATATTAAGAAGAGTAAAAAAAGAATAAAAACACAGAAAAGCTCAAATACCTTATATACTCGTGGACTTGATTTTACCGTATAATTTCTGGTATTTTATAATGTCAGTTTTATAAGTCCAATGTGGAAAACTCATGCTATTGGTCCAAGAGATTATGATATGCTAATGCCCACCTGAGAGAGTAACCTCAGAGCACACTGCCTTTTTTTCATTGTGGATTCGGCAATGCACTGTATCAGCACGTGCTAACCTCCCTCCCTCTCTCTCTCTCTTTTTCTATTGTGCCTACATTTTCACACATGGTAATACCCGAACTATTTCGAAGCAATGTTTGCACTGATTTTTGTTTTTTGTATCTCACACCCTCATACACATTGTAAGAGCATCCCTTATCTACAATGGAGCATTCGATTAAAAGAAAATATGAAGCTGGTTTTAAATTAAACATCATTGAAATAGTGAAAGAAATTGGCAGCTGTGCTGCTGCAACAAAATTTGATGCGTCTCAGAAACTGATGCGAGATTAGAGTAGACAAGGAAGATGTAAATAAAAAACATTTAAATGTCGCATATTTGAATGGGAGTATAAGGCGTAAGGGTGGGAACATCAGTACTGCTGGCATCCAAAAGTCTCAAGGCAAGATAAAAAGTCTCTAGTGAGAAGGATATTGATATTGTCCATATGTATATTAAAATCCCCCAAAAGAATTATATTGAAGAAATTTTAGATAAATGGGTAAGAAAGGTAGCAAAGTCGTTCAAAAAATCATTGTTTCATTGTTTGATTTAGGGGGGCGGTAGACAGTTGCAATGATGGTAGGAATAGGCCCAGACAATTGACACACAGTGGATACAAAAGAGTTAACCGCAGGAGCAGACAACCCCAGGACTTTCCACTTCTCACGATAAATTATTGCAATACCTCCTTCCCAGCCAGAGGCACAGGGTGGACAAATGCAAACAAACCCCAGGGGGGTGGATTCATTAAGTTGAGAAAAGTCTTGAGGTTATTACCATGTCTTAGTTAAACAGAGAAAGTCAAACTTACGGTCAAAGAGGAGATACTGGATGAGATACCCCTTGCTCGTGAGTGAGCGGCTGTTCACTAGACCGAAATTGACAATGGTGCTGTCACATTTGGCAACGGTGGTAGCCGACTGATCTAGGCTGGCCAACACACTGTGGTCAGAAACCCTATCTGTGTTATGTGGAGGGCACCGAGAGTTAGACCAGAAGGAATTAATTCCTTTCAAGGTGTTCATTGGGTCAAAATGCATCACAGACAGCAGAGACACAGACGAGGAGGCCCTTTGCAGGTTGGATAGCGAATGACAGGAAAGACCAAACATAAACCAAGTGAATATCCTACCAGTCCACATTGTAGGCAAGGCCACAAGCAGTTTAGGCATCCATAGAACAAACTAGGTAAGTTTTGAGATGGGGTTAGGCTGAAGCTAGTGCATAAACAGTTGTACACAGCCACGCAGAGATATCAGCAAAAATGGCAATATTACAAGCAAAATCTCCAGTCATAGCTAAAATCAATAGTCTAGCTACTGGCGTGCAGTGGCAGCCAGCCCCATCAGCATTCACTCAAACCGGAAGTTCAACAACAGCCCTCATATGTTTTAAAATACATATGAAGCGTCAAATGGTGTAGCACCAACCTGTGTAGAAGAGTTGCTAATTCCTTAAATTGCATGATTCTATCTGCATACATTTTTAATGTAGTTTTTCTAAAAAGTGCAGGTGGTAGAGTATTCCATTATTCAATATTGCATTCAGAAACTTATCAGCCTAAATCTGTGGACCTTCACCTGACTTATTCTTTAAAAAAGTAAAAGAGACACTTTTGAACCCCTTTGTTTTTTAAAATAGTTATATTTATAATGGTGTTGGTGTGTTAACTGCAAGGATACAAGAGCAGTGTTGCTGGTGTATTAATAGGAAGATTGAGTGATCCAACAGAGTTTTCTTTTGAACTTAATCACATTGTCAATGTGTCTCCTTTTTAACTCAGAAAAGTGGGACAAACATGCAAAATATAGAGCCTAGAGGCTTATCCAAAGAGACATAGCAATCTAATTAAACCAAAACCTGTTTGTAGAGTCAATAAAAATTGTGTTTTGCTTCGCTGTTCATTATTCATTTATACTGTTGTAAATAAATATGAACACAATCATCTTATATAGCATACAGTTAATGAAGGTTCTAGCGAAGGAAGATGTCTGTTACAGGTGTGCATTGCGGTCATGATCATGCAGAAATCAGTGTAAAAGCTGTAAAAGTTGTGGGTATTGCACCTTTTCACTCATGTGTTCAAGAGTTGCCGGTCATCACAATAAACCTATGAGAGAACTTCTTCCCAGTCTAAAGGTTCCAGGAGATCCATCAGCAGTGTTGTAATGGTGGCCTTGTCTCTTAGGATTCCACCAACAGAAACAATGAACAGAGGTAAACATAAATACATAAATACTAAGTAATATATAAACATAACAATATTAACAAAATGCACATAACAAAAACACATGAAAAATAATTAAATACAACAGAAATAACAAAAAAGGAAAAATTACCCTACATAAGCTAGGGAACAACCCTTAGATGTTAAACAGCACCAGGAAAAATGCCATTGGTTTGATTATGCTCAGAAAACATTACATTATAAAAATTATTTGTTTACATACCAAAAATTCAATCATAAAGTCTTTATTTAATGAGATATTGAAAGCATACTGAGAAAATGTGCAGGCAAATGTGCCAAAGATAATTAAAAATGACCAGTATGGCACCATAAAAAAGACAAGGCCACTAAACAATTGAAGCAGACTTTCACTGGTTTTAGATTCTAATGGAAGGGAGCTGAACAATCAAATCTGTTTTTAACAAACTACAGCCACATCAAACTGTGTTTCACAGAGAAAAAAGATGTGTTTCCTGTGAGTATTAAGCAAGGAAACAAACAGTAAATTACGTTGAACTTATCCACATATGCTTTTGTAGCTGGCAAATGCTTCATGCCTCTTGATTAATGCTCATTGATATGGCAACAAAATATGGCAGATTTGATTGCTTCTTGTAAATGTATTGGGTACTAAAATATAGAGGGACACTGTGATACATGTCTGATACATGTGTGTTCACCATAAACAAGGTTTTACCGTTTCCATGACAACCCTAATAAAAACCAGTAGACCGTAACATCTCAAATCAAATAAGCACTTTCAGTAAATGAAAATGTATGTCCACATCAAAAGGGAATGTCTACATTGCAGATCTTAGTTTTACAATGGTCAACTCTTATGGGAAATCTAAACGGCCTTAATGCCCCCATGCACCAAAAAACACACTTCTTTCCATACTTCCAATCAATTTTAAGGTGGTTAGTCACTTTGTGTTTTCCAAGTTCCTTAGGGCAGACAGTCCTACAGTACAGTATGTAATGTCTAAGCAGTTGGTGACACTCCTTAACTTTATTTGCATGTCTTGCCTGTGCTGTGTAAATCATTTGGAATCCCCATTACAACCGTTACAGCCAACTGTTTGTGGATGTCAACTTCCTTGAATTAAGCTTATTGCAAATTACATTTGTAGTTGGTGTATCAGTGTTTATATCAGTGTTGTAGCCATTAACAAACTGACAGATGTCACAGTTGGAGTTCTGCAACACTAAACATACAAGGGCTGGAGTCAGAGCCTGAAAAAGATGTTGGGATTTCAAGTCTTCAAAAAAGAGGCGACTCCATGACTCTGTTTTGACACAGCAGCCCTGTTTAAAGCAGGTGCACGCTTATGTAAACAAGGTTTTAAAAAGTTTTCATTTTTCCTTAAATATACCTATCCTTAAATGTATCCAATGGTTTTGTTAATTAAAAGATAAAACATGCTTTATTATAATTCCTGATTTAATAAATAAGTATGATTTAAGTCTTCTTATCAAAAATCTTATCTTTTATTTCCGGCCCCGGATGTGGTTAAATCTCTTGGCACTCTTGGTTAAGTCTCATCTCACGGGACATGAGTTCTTGATATTTTTTAGTTTAGAATTTAAAAATGGAATAAGAATCTGAAAATCTAGCAACATCACATTAAAGTTCAATAAATTCTGAAAAGAATGATACCAAACATACTGTATGTAGGTTTTAAAATAAGGCCGATTTAAAGTGTGACATAAAAACGTCACATAAAATTGTTGCACAAAAGTTTTGCACTTTTATGCTTAGGATTTTATATATATAGAGTAGATAGTGGAAACCAGGGTAACTTGCTCCCCTAAACCTGACACAGGCAAATGTAAGTTCAGCATCACATATTTAGCTGTAGGAAACACTCTCCATCTGTTGCCTACCAATGAAGAGTACAGCAAGCACAATATTTACAGTACACAGCACTTTGACTTCTCCCTCTCTCTCTGTCTCCTCCACCTCCACCTCCACTCTTCCTCCAGCAAGCTTTGTCTTCTCCCACCCAAATGAAGTGAGGTAGTCACTTTTATGCTGCACCCGGGAGCACTTTAGGAGGCCCATCAGCATTATCTGGAAGTACTCCCAGGTGTGGAGGAAGCCTGATGTAGTAGGGGTCTGTTGCTCCTGCAGCACCACCTGGCAGCACCCACAGAACCCAACAGAGCTGTGTCAAGCTCTAACTTCCTTGTAGCCCAGTGGGAATCTGAGGCACCGCTGCAACCCAAGGGGGCTGCCATCTAGCACTCCAGAGGAGGTAGTGCTCTGTGTATGTTTGTTCCCCAGGTCCTTCCATTAAGGAGGCATCCTAGCCAGGAAAGAAATATAATATATAATGGAAGGATAAACACAGGGAGCCTTGCATGAAAGGGTGGAGCAAATGTGAAAATATATATTCATATACTATGATTGGCATTGGGCTGGAGAAGATGGTGTCTGGATTTAAAATATGCGGGGGCAGGAAGTTGTCAAGGCATTGGTGATCCATACTTATAAGGACTTATGTTACATTAAAGTAGTGTCTTGCTTCTAAATATAAATGAGCAGGCTATAAGGGTACTGTAGGTCATCAACCGTGGGAGGACTGTGTTATACAGACATTTCTGGAGTATCCTTGAAGTAATTACTTGGGGGCAGTAGTTTAATAGAAAGGTCATGGGTTCAGGCAGCAGGACGAAATAAATTTGCCTGACAAAATAGAACAGGAATGGAGTTGCCATGATTAATGTTTTATAGTACTGGTCCCATCATGTTTTTCTGGCCTTGTAACTTTATATTGAAGCTCAAAGATGCAGTAATACTGGAGATCGCCTTGCGGTGGACAGTCTCAAGATTTCCAGAAGACATCCATGTACATGGAAGCAGTTCTAGGTATTGTCCAGATGTAGCTGCAGGATGAGGTACAAAGCCTCCTTAGCACCATTTACTCCTTTAAGTTTGCATTTGGAAGAAGGCTAGAAATAAGAAACAGGTGGCGTGGGGGAAATTTGGTGAGAGAGACAGGGGAAACACAGCGGGAGTATTGTGGAAGTGAGTGGCTTAGAGATATTCTGTTCTTATGGCCAAATTACAGCATATTGGTATAGACATGGACCAAGACATGTTTAGATGATCCATTGTGGCAGTTAAAATGTGAGTCCTGTTTATTTATTTATTACTTTGTGAACTTCTATTATTGAAAGTTTTATTATATTTATTTAGAGTAACAAATCTATTTTTTATGAAAAACTTTGTTTTGACGTTTTGATGCTTTTGTTGTTGGCTTGACTTTTGAAATAAATCTGTGAGCTCATCTAATGTGTTCAACACATCATGTCTTACTAGTTCATCTTTAATCTCAGGAAGAAACCCCTCTTTAGACAAAGGAATCAATGTGGATTCCTCCTACTCAACTTCTGCCACCATAACCTGAAGGTAATAATATATTCCCTCACTTATTTAGACCTTTGTTTGCACTCTAATAAACAACTAACTGCTAACTCAGACCTTACTGGTATCTTTAAAGACTTTTACAATCTCTCCTTCAAACATATCAGCTGGGATGGTTGGTGTCACACAGAAGGACACTCGAGAGGCTTATCTTCTAGGAAGGAAAAGCAAAAATGTGCTGTATTAGTGGAATCGGTTTGGGCTGTAGATCAAACACCTTGTGGCACACCTTGTTCTCTGTGTGAAATAAGTCAAAGTGAACTTTATTGTTATCTCAACCATATACAAATATACAGATAGACAAAATTGCGAATCTCAGGGTCCACAGTGTAACATGATGTGCAAATAATAAATTAAAAATAGAATTAAAATTTAAATTTGAAGACATTGTGCAAAGACAAGACAAAGAAGTAGCAGCAATATTGACAAGTAGTTAGCAATATGAACATTGATGCAATATATGGTATTTGCATTCTAGATACATAAATATAGTTAATAGATATGTAATAAAATAAATAAATAATAAATAGATATAGATAACGGGCGGCACGGTGGCCCAGTGGTAGCGCTGCTGCCTCGCAGTTAGGAGACCCGGGTTCGCTTCCGGTCCTCCCTGCGTGGAGTTTGCATGTTCTCCCTGTGTCTGTGTGGGTTTCCTCCGGGCGCTCCGGTTTCCTCCCACAATCCAAAGACATGCAGGTTAGGTGGATTGGCGATTCTAAATTGGCCCTGGTGTGGGTGTGTGTGTCCTGCGGTGGGTTGGCACCCTGCCCAGGATTGGTTCCTGCCCTGTGTTGGCTGGGATTGGCTCCAGCAGACCCCCGTGACCCTGTATTCGGATTCAGCGGGTTAGAAAATGGATGGATGGATGGATATAGATAATACAGAAATTAACAGGGTATGATAATAGTTGTTTAAGACGTGTAAAAAATGACAGGTCGGAATGTTTCAAAGCAGAAGGATATCAAGAGTGTCAAAATACTTAAAGGTCAGTATGAGATTTTCAGTTCTTTTTCTACATGCACACTCGTCGTTGCAGGAAAGTGGCTTGCATGTGTAAAAGTTCTGTTTTTAGAGGTGGTTGAGGCAGTGTGGAAGATCCCAGGGGGCAGCATGTTGTTAAGGAGTCTGACAGCTTCGGGGTAAAAACTCTCCAGCAGCCTGGCAAATATGGCTCTGATGCTGCAGTATCTTCTCTTGGATGGCAGAAGTGTGGAAAGTCCATGTGAGGGGTGTAAGAGGTCCTGCACAATGCTGCAGGCCTTGCGGACACTGCATTTGTAAAATATGTTCTGTAGTGAAGGGAGAGGCACCCCAATAATGTCTTCACTATCCTTTGCAGGCGCTTGCGGTCAGATATGTTGCAATTGCCATACCAGACAGTGATGCAACTGGACAGAACACTCTCAATGGTGCCTCTGTAGAACATGGTGAGAACGGAAGGGGGAAGACTTGCTCGCTTCTGCCGCCTCAGGAAGTGTAGTCTCTGCTGGGCTTTCTTGATTAGTGATGAGGTGTTATATGTCCACGTAAGTTCCTCAGTTATGTGCACACCGAGGAACTTGGTACTCCTAACAGTCTCCACATGTAAACTGTTGATGCTGAGTGGAATGTGGGCAGGATTGTGATTTTCTCACACCATGCAGGCGTTCCACCTCGTCTATGTATGTTGTTTCATCATCCCTGTTTATCAGTCTGTTTGATGTATGTTAGATTGATAGCAAATTCTGAGTTGGCGCAGTTTTTGACTGTGTTATTGGGTTTTTGTGGGGTCCATAATGTACCATTGCCTGTCCAGTGGTTGTTCATACCCTTCACCAAATTCTGTCCCCTTCAGCCCTGAGCTGGATTGTTATAAAGTCACTATTTAAGAACCTCTGTCTACCCAAGGCTCAAGACTATGGAATATCTTTATTAAAAACAAGGATACATGTTGAAATTATTTCAAAATGACTTAAATGAGCTCTTGAGTTCTGTCAAAGCCATGTCATTACAAGAAATTTCCATTGATTTTCATTCATAGACATCATTGACATAAACCTTAGTGACTTGAGGTAGTTGCAATGTGCTCTAGCAGTGTCTAGTTCTGTAAACTGATATGCTCCAGACCCCCTTTATAGCACCAGGTCTTCTCCTTCACCTGCTCTAAGGTGTATATGAAGCATATAACTCACATGTGCACGTACACCCGCCAGGAGTCTGCATGCTCCAGGACTTTTGATAATTTAAAACACACATCGCCAAAGACCTCTTATCAAATACCATAGGCAAGGGAAAGAACAGCCCTGGGCAGGGTGCCAGTCCACTGCAATGCTCAATTAACACATAGCCCCACAAACAATGTTCAGTACGAAATTTCCAATTAATGTAAGTTGCACATCTTTAGGAGAACCCACTCAAACACTGGAAGAATGAAAAAACTCTTAAGCATGTGATTCATTCGCTGAAAGCTCGATCCATGAGATACCAGTTCTACCAGCCGTGCCATTTCTGTCCAGTGGTAATAGTAATGCATGAAAATTAACACACACAATAAAAAGAAGAAATATTAATCACCTCCACACTATAGTGTCTTGGTTACACAAAACTTGCTAGATTATGCCTACATTTGCCATAACATAAAATATGAAGCAACTACTGGTCACTAATCTATTTATCTGTAACAAGAAGATATTTAGTCAAGCAAAGCTTGGAAACACCTGCTATTAACATTGATTTCTGAGAAATCTTTTCTTTGAATAACAAAATCTGGATATGTTTGATTTCTCATTTTAAAATTTATATTTAGCCATTGAAAATATTTTGTAGATATCTTTATAGTTGATGATAATTACTGTATACCTGGATATTGCCCTCATGTAAGGTTCCTATAGTAGCAGGGATTGTCAAATTCCTGTGCGTGTACAGTGCCTATAAAAAGCATATACCCCCTTAGAATTGTTTTATTGTTAAATAGTACTGAATCACAAGGAATTTAATTAGGCTTTTTTGACATTGACCAACTGAAAAACTCTTTAATGTGAAAGTTAAAACAGATCTCTGCAAAGTGCTGTAATTAATTACATTTAAGACCTATCACAAAAGATTAAAAGTTAGTCACTTCAAAAATACAATTACTCCACTAAATAATAGAAAGAGTTAAGATTTGTACATCTTAAAGAACAGTAAAAATCCCACCCATACCCAATGCAGACAGTTAATTAGAAAGGAAAATCATTTTATATTACACTTCTTCATACTGATCAAAACACCAGGAGTTAAACAGAAAAATTAAGCCTATTAACATTATTCCTAGTCTCGGGGTCACTCATTGTGATGCTCAGCACTTACTCATTATGCAAAAAAAAAAAAAAGCTATTAATTTAAAAATAAAAATTACAGGAGGCTCAAAACGTTTAATAGAATCATTTAGATTTTACTAAACAAAACAGACAAAACAGCATGTGGTGCTAAAAGATCTTACCTGCAATAATGCTTGCATGATAAAAGAAGATGAGAACAAAGGTCTTAAAATTAAGTTAGCAAAAATTTTTCCCAGCTTGTCTGGGTCTACATACCCAGAAACAAGGACCTGCCTATACAAACTAGCTTTTAAACAGCACATACACAACTATGATAGAAAAAGGGGTCAAAAAAAGTGTAAAAGAAGTGTGTTTAAGGACGCAGAAGCACAAAGACAAATGTATTACAAAAAGAGTAAACAATGGAAAATAAACAGAACATTGCTTACTAATCAAAATACTTATCATATCTAAAGTTGTTCTGCCCCACATGTCAGCTGGTACTACTGTTGAACTGTGCTCCCTCTTTGTATTGGCATTTATTAACACAGCTGTCAGTTACATCCCACACTCACATTGGTGTTATAAATGTCTATGAAACTCATGTAAAGCATGTAGTTCCCATAATAAACATTTAAAGACAATACACCACATGTGTCTCACGTAGGCCCCCCTTTATCTTTTGTTTCGGTCACATCAGAAGTGTATATTTAAGGTATATAAACCCCTTGGTCTGATTAGTTGTGGTATGCAGCAATTTGAACCCCTGTCTACGTGCTTCTCTTTGTCTCGATCCAATCGTGGAAATCACTCGCCTTGTAAGTGACTTTTAAAGCTTTATTATTTAATGTATACTGTCTGCTATGTATTGCTTGTATATCATTATTTATTGTCTTTGGTTCTTTCTTTTGTATATATTTCAGTTTACAACGAGGTATGTCCAGTCTTTAAGAAAGCTTGCCCTTGTCGTTTTTTATGTGGATGTGCCAAGTTGTTTTAGCTCTCTGCAGTCACGTTGGGTGAGGCAGCAAAAAATTCTTTTTATATGTGATGTTGTGATGTTCAGCTCCCTTGGGACTACAAAAAATAACAGGAGATAGCCATGAAAAACAAAGAAACAAATCATATTACACAGAAAACCATGCTCACCTGATGATATTTCTTTGCAAGCTCCAGCTCCAATATACAGTTGTACAAGACTCCTATTGACTCACTAAGAATTTAGCAACAAAAAGACAAAATGCTAAAAACAGCCCAGCCAGCAATTTATTGTGGGTCCCATATGGGTTTATGATGGGGAAAATAAAGGGTCCCATCAGGGTTGCCTATCTAGGACCCATGCTTATTTTGTCCTCAGTTTCCATGCAGGCCCCTTGTATAGCAGCCCATACGGGTAACTTATAGGTGAAACATGGGGAAAATGTGGGACCTTTACAGGCAAACTGTTTTACACCAGTGTAGAGCCCTTTGGGGTAGGCAACATCAATTTTATGTGGATTTAAATCGGGTCTATGGTGGGTCCAAAATGGGAAAACTAGGAGAATGTCATTCGGGCCCCATGAATAACCATATCTGCAAACTATGTTTGTATTATTGTAGTATTTCCCTCTACTTACCCTTTACCTGTTTTCTCAAGGGTAAATGTTCTCATCAAGTTCGTTATCGGGTTGGTCTACTATTGCACTTTAAGATGAACACACACACACACATAGATAAACACACACACACACAGTCCCTAACCACAACAGTGCTATACGAATAACAGCCTGTCATTCAGCACTTCAAGAGACTTACTTATTTTTGGCACGAACAACATACGATTTTTTAGTGATATCTCAGACCTAAATATTACTTTTGGTCTACAAGAATACATTTAAACATACAAAGACTCAGCACTCTTGATTATAGGCCATTTATCAGCCAAGAAGACCTTCTTTATCATACTGTCTCTAATTATTGAGTGGTGCCCTCATTCTCAGCCTTATAAACACTGCAGCACAGAAATAATGGCAAAAATCCAGCTGTCACCATGTGCTCAAAGAAATCTAACTTATTACTTCAATCACTCTAGACATTAAGACAAAGCATAGAAAGTTTAAAGCAGCATGGTATTTATTACAAGAATAATAATAATAATACCACTGGAACAAAGAATAATAGAAAATAGGTACTGATAGGAAAGTCTGAATAAATATAGTCTTTTGAAAAAGCTTACGAATAAAAGGTAGAGATGACAAGGATAAATGTCCCAGGGAGGCGTTTGATTTAGCAATCAATGTTCATGATGCCTTTCTGACGACCAGTGCCGTCTTTGTCCGTTCCTCTTCTTCTTCTTCTGTACTTTCTTCTCCTCCTTCTTCTCTTTGCTTCTTCTTCTGTCTCAAACCAAGGCATATGTATTATGAAATGTCATGCCTTGGTTTCACAACACATTCACCTGATTGGCTGGCTGTCAAAATGATTGATGAATTAATTCACTGTCTGTTTTCCCAAACAACAAAACCTTTGATGTACTCTGAGGCGTCAGTAGTTCTTCCTTTCCCAGGCTGTAAACAAAACTGTTGTTCCAGATGTCCATCCATAAAGTAATCAATAGCCTGAGGTATCAGCTCAGCATCCTTTTCCAGGCTGTAATACCAAATTCACACTAAGCTGTGAACAACTGTTATATAGGTAAAGTGTAAGGGAAGAAAACCTGCTTTGATTTGTCTTAGTTCATCTGTTGTCTTGTCTAAAAAAAAATATAATGGAAAACCAAAATGTACAGATTTTATACACCATTACAATGTTAAAGCTGTGTGGGTCCCATTATGAGACCTGGCACATTCTCCAGAGAAATCCATTAGTGGAGGAATTTGTGGGTATAGATAGGGCACAAAATTATGGATGAAATTAATCCCCTTATCTATCGATTTTATAAAATATATCTGTTCATTATTATGTTGATTTGTTTAATTTTAATATTTCTTGAAAGCACAGGGAAAACATATTTTTGTTATATAACATGTCACAGAACACATTGTCTCAGACATGAATTTATTTTCCAATAAAAAATTATTCATTACTTTGAAATTATGAAATGTAAACTAATTTTTACAAAAACAATTTCAAAAACATTCAGCTGCATCATAAAATGAGAAGCTTATTCAGATGCCTGAATTTCAAAAAAACACTTTATTAAAAAAATGATATACTTTAAAGGCAAAAATGGGCATATATGCTTACTGCATACACATCTTTTTCATCTATATTAGTCATATCATCCTGGAATATTTAACATTTGTTCATCTGAAAAGTATGAAAAACTCCAAGGCAACAGCCTTTGAAAATACAAAAAAAAACCAAAAAAAAAACATTATTTTACTACAATATATCAAAGAAAGAGCACAGCTCCAAGGCAATAAAATACAGCCTGAAAACAAACAATAATGAAATTGACATTGGCTTGAAACATTCTCAGCTTTCCAAGCTTCTTTGCTGGAAACAACGCTGAGCTCTTAAGACACGATTGCCTCCACGGTCCTGGACACCACTGAACCACTTAGAAACAGCTTTTTCTGCATCCTTTCGATTCACACTTGTAGCTAATGAATTGATCTTTAGTGCACCTTGTCAGTGGAAATGAGAGAAAAACTTATTTTACTACTTTCCATAAACTGAAAATATCAATGTCAGTGACAATATATTTTCTTTAATTAGGCATTGCATGCCTGAATACAGTTAAGCAAAGCTTTCAATCAACCTGCCCCAGCCCAGCCACTGGCATTAAAATATAGTTAAATTATTTAAAACACATTTATTAAAAATGTGTTTTCATGGAAATTATGCTGGTTTAGAAGCAAATTGGAAAGTTGGGAGCTCTGTACAGTGTATACTGGGCTGATGATGCTAATGAAAATGGCATGAAAAATCTTGTCACAATCACAGTTGTCCAACAACCCCGACTTCCCCATTGGCTTAATGTAAAGATTGGTAAAGGATTCACCGCCTGAGCATGCAATTTCTTCACAGTGGACCAACACACCAAAAAGCTGAATACTGGAACATTTTGAATCTGCTGCTGACTGGACTGCTTTAAACTTACAAAAAATTCAGTTATGGCCTTAAAAAACTTTGAAGCTTACCATAAAAGACTTCAAATAGATGAAGGGCTCAAAACTGCCTTTTTCCACGTCTTCCAACAAAGTTGTACTGACAAGCCAGATCATTAATCATAAGAAAGGCCATCATTCTCCTGGTGGCTTCATCAACAGTCCGACCCCCCATCTCACTCAGGACACACAATGTTTTGATGTATTTTCGATTCTCTGTTACCTTTTTCTGGTAATGTTCATCCATGACACCCAACAGCGAAGTATTTTTGTCCTGCATTTTTTTGTTCTCTGCCCATGCTACCATTGCGTTTACATGGTTCTCAGATTTGGCATGAGAAGAAAACCCACTATCTTTAAACGTAGCCTTCTTCCAATTACTGTACCCCTCAAAGGAGGTAAAAACACTCTTTGGAGCATCAGGAAGAGAAAAATGTCTACATACAAAACAGTAGCAGGCATCTCTAGACTGTGAGTATTCAAGCCATGGATGTGTTTGGTACCAATCAGCACGGAAGCTCCTCCGGACTCCGCCTGGAAAGGTCTTCTTTGGGAAGGTATGTCGTTTTGGCTGGGTCGGGCCTTCTGACCTAAATTTTGATATACCTAGTAAAGTAAAATAAAAATCACTTATATTTAAATGTTACAGTATGAAACATTTAACACCTAATCATTCATGTACAGCTACTACTGCAGCAACCTTTGTCTAAAGGTTTTTTTTTTTTTAGGCATATATCTCAACAATATCTAATAAAGAACACTGACTGTAACCACGATAAGCAAGGTTAAACATACATTGAGCTATGGTTCTTTAAATGATTATAGGTTAAATAAATCAAATACGTTGTGCTTATTTTTTATTTATGTAAAGAAATATTTGAAAAGCACAATGAACAACATACCATGGACACCTGACAAACAGGGTGCTGGCATTTCAAGCTCTCACTCTTCTCTTTCAATGTCTGAGCTCTCTTCCTCTCTTAACTCTTTCTTCCACCTCTTCACTCACTTCATGCTGGATATCTTCTGCTTCTTCACTTCTTTCTAGCTCTTTGTCATCCATTTCTATATTTCTTTCGTCCAACACTCCATCACCTCCTCTGTCTTCCACAACTTCTTTTGTACCCTTTTCTATCTTATCTTCACCTTCCACTCCCACAGTATCTGATTCTGATTTTCCTTTTCTTTTTGGTTTAAAAAAACTCTGGATGTCAGCCTTTCTTTTCATAGTATCCTGGGAGATGCAACAAGTATGAAGTTTAGACTTTATAGCTTTCTAAACATACACTACACTGAACAATTTCACCTCCCTAATGAATACATATGAAAAAATTAAGCTATACAATAACTCAGTAAATTCATGTGCTCCTATGGAATATTTTGATTGCTGCACTAGCTAACAAGGTAATACAGGTTAACGTTAAATAGAACTGATTAGACATATTTGCTGTTTAGTTGTCATATAACTAGCAAGCATCTACCTCAGGCAACACTAAGACATGTTTAATTAAACATTCATTTGTTAAGTATGAAAGTAATTCAGTACCTGGTTTTGTTTCTCAACTCCAGCATATCGATGGACTGGACACGGCGTTGTTTGTCACGTGACGCCACTTATCAAAGGTTCGGACTTGAAGATGCAAGCTACTGAACAACATACTTTTGAAAATAGTTTACAGTTAAACTGTTAGTCATTGATATACGCGAAGATATCAAAATTAACTGCTTCGGTTTGTTAAAAATGCCGGAATTTGTCTGTGATGATCCCGCTGGTTGCACTAAATGTCTTTGATGCACTAAAACGAAGCAGTTCATAAGAGTCGTTTGTTCGGACTACGCTTTAATAGAAAGACGATTTTGTTCTATTATTTACGGGTATATGCTATTTTTATGTCATCATAATAGAGCGTTGCTGCTGTAAATCGGTCGAGGAAACTCTTTTATTTTTAGAACACTGAGATACTAGTGCTGGGGTGGCAAATGGGGTGGCAAGGCTTTTTCTCAGGGTGGCAATTGCCACCCCGGTAGATCCGCCCCTGTTTTTGACATAGATTTAAGAAGGAATTTAATGTAGCTTTCCTTTTGCAAAGTACATTTCAGTTTTAAATAAATCATACAAAAAGCGAACAACTGTTTACAGCTTTCGTACCACTTCAGCTGGTACAGAGAAGACGACAGGAGGACTCGTTTCTTAGCGTTCGTTTCATGACTATGGTATGACACCATGTTTGATACCGAACTACGACAATAAGGCGTCGTTTCACAGCAGCCAGATGTTATTTAAAATAAATAAATACATTAATTAATGAGTCTGGCTACATTTTGGTCCATTACAAGTTTAAAAAAAAAAGTTAACTTGCTTTAACGTCCTTTTGAGAACTGTGAGGTGTAAAAAGACGTTTTCAATACATTTTAAACAAGATCTAGATTTATCAAGTCTGTACTGTATATTGTACAGCATGCTTAGTGATGAGTTTTTTATTTTTTATTTTTTATTACCAATAATAATTTTAGGCCAGTGGCTTTAACCCAAACACTGAACCGCAGTGTTACAAAAGGAAACTAAATCATAGTCTTGGAAAATAACTTTTTTTTAAATCTAAGAAAATAATAAGTGAGCCTTCTTTACAACAATAACATAATTATAAAATAAATGCTCCAAGATTTACATTTGAACTAAACCAAAAGTGCAATTCAAAGTAATTGTCTACCTGTAACATTGTATGAGTGACATTTATAAAGACATTTATACAAAAGCAAATCAAGTGAATGTAGCAATCCAGCTCTTTTGACATCTCTGTGGTAAATCAGGCAATGCCTATATTGCAAAGGAATTAGCAAACAAGCACAAGCTTCTTGATATACACATTTGAAACAACAATAACTTTGTGTAAGTCTACTTTTTATATTCAACATTATGAAATGTTTTATGCTGAAAAGAAAGATGATTATGATAAAATAAAATTAAAATACTGGAACACAATAGAAAACAATAAACAAAACAGACAAATCTCTTACAATACCAGAAATAGGATAAAAAATATTTACACAAATTCTAATTGCCTCTTTTGAACTATTTACCAGAGAAAACTATGATTCTTTCTGCATATTACTACACATTACTAATCCCCTTGAAAACTAACTTTATAGCTGGAAAATGTCACAGCCAACATGCAGAATTCATTGTAATATACCATATAACACATTGTGTTTTGGCCAGCAGTTCTTGACAAGTATATTAGAAGCCAAACAGATAACAAGCAATGCTCCTTGAGGTAGAATCATGACTTAAACACATTTTTATATTTCTTGATTAAATTTGACAGTGCATTATGCATCGCACAATCAAAGTCTTAATTTTTATTTATGTATAAAACAAACATTAAAAGATACATCTCTTTAAAGGTACACTTTTATTCTTAAATGTATAAAGACATGGGTCAGGACCTTGATGGACCCATCCTGAGTACATGCCTGATGGCTAATACAAGTTGTGCAAGATATTAAATCAGTCTTGTGCACCAGGACGGTGTACCTTCCAGGTAGGTATTGACAAGAGTACTTAAACACATTCACTTACACAGAGTTTAATGCCAATAACCATTTTTTCATAGAGCTACTCAAACTTTACAATTCCCAGAAATCACTTAAGCTCTATAATAGATGCTAAGCTATCTAAGGCTAGAACACTGATTCTTCAAAACTTTTAAAGAACATTGAAATATCTTTGTAGTACATGTTTAATTATTCTATCCATCCAGGGTCGTGTCAGTCCCAGCAAGAATACAGCGCGAAGCAGGAAGAATCCCTGGTTGGTGGTCCCCAAGGTATTCAGCAGGGCTGTGTAAAAACACTACATAGTCCATAAGGCCCTGCTGGAACTCGGGGCACGATCCTGCTGTCGGGAGAGCTCCTCCTGGCGGCCTGGGGGTGCGGACCGGCATGGGAAGCCGGCAGTCCTCCACAATATATATATATATATTCATTTAACAGTTAGTTGCACCCAGCATTGCATCCTCACCATGTTTTTTATATAATACTCCTTGGCTTTATCAATTCCCTTAAACATATGTTTAGCAAAAGTAGGACATTGTCAGACCCTACAATAAATCCTACAATGAACCTTTGTGGCCTTGCCCGACTAGGATTCATCAGTATTTCCTGTTAGCCAAAGCAAGACTCTGACAGAACCCCTGAAAACACCCTCAAAGAACTCTCTTGGGCTTAACCAAATAAAACCCCTGAATACTTAACTGAATAGTTAACCCAAGTGGACCCCAGTCTTATTCATTTGTATATCACAAAATAAACCCATTTAAACATATATGTTAGCCTATATGGCACCATGGTGGAACCTACAAGAAACCCCACAAAGAACCTTATTGGGCTTGCCCAATTAGAAACTATTGGCACTTTTTGTTAGCCCAAGTAAGTCCCCTATCTAAACCCTTGATAATGCCCACAAAGAACCCTCATGGGGCAGCCCAAATAAAGCCCCTGAATACTCATAGTTAGCCCAAGTGGACCCCAGTTTCATTCATTTGTATATCCCAACATAAGCCCATTTGGGCTTGCCCAATTCAACCCATTTACACTTATGGGTCAGCCTAAATGGCACCACGGTGGGACCTACAATACAGCCCACAAAGAATCCTCTTGGGCTTGCCCATTTAGAAACAAACAGGACTTCTGGTTAGCCTGAGTGAGCCCATATCTGGACCCTTGGCAATGCCCACAAAAAAACTTTATGGGGAAACCCAAATAAAGCCGGTGAATATTCATGGTTAGCCCAAGATGAACCCAATCATGACCATTGAATTTGCCCACTTAGCACTCATACCCACTTAGATCCCAGCAAACCCAGATATTTCCCATTTCAGACCGAAGTGGACATGTTGGCTGGGAGTACATTGTGTAAAACAGATGTTATACAACAGTAGAACAGTAGAAAGACTGCATTCAGATTCCTTCATATTAGGCCCACTTGTGGTACATTTAATTTCAAATGGATAAATTTGCCATTTTTGTCCATCAGTCTACACTCAGTAACCCATAACGACAAAGTGAAAGGATCACAGATTTATTAAACGTTAAAATCTGAAATCTCAAATTCATATGAGTACTAACTGCTTGACATAACTATGTAAAAACTTGGGAAATTTTCTAAGACAATGGTGATACACCTGTCTTTGTACTTCAAAATTTGGC
Source organism: Polypterus senegalus (assembly GCF_016835505.1). Taxonomy (NCBI): domain Eukaryota; kingdom Metazoa; phylum Chordata; class Cladistia; order Polypteriformes; family Polypteridae; genus Polypterus; species Polypterus senegalus. The sequence continues at coordinate 43,993,091 of NC_053159.1, forward strand.
ATGAAATTGCCATTGATTATTCAGTTTGCACCAAATAATGTCTTTTGAAATACAGTATTTTATTGTGTTATACCACAGAGAAAATGATCTAAGTCTAGGTGTAAACCAGATTTTAAAAGGCTGAACTTTCTCTGTTCATATCAATATACTATGAAGTATATTTAGTAACTGCCCCGTGGTAGGCTGGTGCTCTTCCCGGGTTTATTCCTGCCTTGCACCCTGTGCTGGCTGGGATTGGCTCCAGCAGACTCCCGTGACCCTGTGTTAGGATATAGTGGGTTGGGAAATGACTGACTGACTGATATTTAGCAACAGCAGACGAACCAAAGAGCAGAGCACAACAACATTTCTATAAAGCAGTGATGCTACCAATGGCATCCCCAACTAGATATCCTGGCATCCTCAGCTGCACCTTGATATCCTGTTCATGAAAACCTCAAATAACAGCAGTGAAAAAAATTCAGCAGTGATGACATACCATTCAGACCTTCCTCACTATCTTCAAAATGGTCTCATTGGGTTTTTACCAAAAATTTTTACTCAAAGGTGTATGGAAATTAGTACTTTTTATTTATCTTTTGTTACACCCAGGACTTTCCCTGCTGAGATAGTGTACTACTACTTTTGACGTAGGCAAAAAAATTAAATATATATTTTTGCATAATTAATATTTCCATATTTCTAATTCTTTTTCATTTCCTTTTGTCATAAGCTTTAGTCTTAATATTATACATTATTATGATTATATAGTCAGTTAGTTATTTTAAGGAGTAATTGTTCAAAAGTTCAATTTTTCAAGCAGCTCAGACACAAATACTTGAGCAACAAAAAGCGCCCGAGTTCAAAAGTTCAGTTTTTCATCCGGCAATTAAAAGAGGAATTGTTTTTTGTGGTTCTACCTGATACCCTTATCCTTGTGTTGAACACATTTCTAAATTTTGAAATTTTCTAAGTTGTGATATTTGAGTTCTGCCAGTATATTTCTCTCTAGATCCTATTCTTAGAATATGAGCTTTTGCTGGTGGGCCAGGATGATCTGTTTTCTTAACATACCAGAGCAATAGAGTGAAGAATAATGATAAATAACAAAAGTTACAAAACAACAAAGCATTCCATATGAATTTCAAAAAGTGATAAACTTCATTTTTTGATTTTTGCTGATACAACTTGAACTTGAAGGGAGGCTATACCTCATTAATGTTAAGGAATGATGAGATGTGCATATTAATATGCCCCATTTGGCACCTCTGCTCTAGTCACATTTTAGTATGTCAGCTGTAATCTGTGTGTTAGTCTATGTTGTGTGAACACCTTTCTCAACAGTCTGTTTTTGACCACAAAACTGTCATTGACCATTTCATTGCCTTTGTAGTTTAAACAACATTGTCAACAAAGGTGATGTTGTCACTGGGTAGGCAGAGAATTGCATACTAAGTGTACTTAATAAAGTGTTCACAGAATGTAAAATTTCCAGTACTCCAGAAACAATATAATCCACATATTCTGTACACTAAAACATTCTCTTTCAGTATCTCAGTTGCCTGACTTTCAATCTTAAAAATATTTTACTCCTCATTTTATTTTCAGACAGTAAAGACATCCCTATATACACATCTCAAAGTCACCTTGTCTCACAGTAAAAGCAGGTCAAGCAATTAATTTTTAGCCATGATTTTTACTGTGAACTAGTAGCTTATGGGAATTTACACATGTGCCAAATTTGGTATGTTTTTGCCAAGTGGCAATGAAAATATTAATAATCTCTTACAGGGAAAGTAGGCATCCATTGACAGCTCTGCTGCCTTGGAAGCCTAATTTTATCAAATGCTGTTGAACCAGACCAGGGGCATTATATTTTTACGCCTTTTTCCATTTCTAACATGTTTAATTCAATTCCTATCTCTCTCTCAGTAGACCTTAACTCTATTTAAATACACGCTGTAACCCATTCTCTTTTGCTTTCAGCTCAATCTTTATCAGTTCAGTCAGCCTTTGTTCATTCTCATTATGTTTTACCTCAGCAATTCCCATTCTCTAAATTCCCTCTCTAACTCGTATTTTCTCAATTGCCTCTTTAATTCCACCTTTTTAACTTTTCTTTTTATAGAAACTTTTAACTTTGTATGTTCCAGAATACTCATACATCACTCTTCAATGGATATACCATTATTGAATTCACAGACTAAATTTCATCATGAAAATATTTAACTATTTCTGTCAATCAATTTTCCATAGCTCCCTTTTAATACAGGGTCAGTCTTTTTCATTTCTGTCTAAGTCAATATGTCATACAAAATGTAAGACACTAGCATTAATAAATATTCTGATATATCCATTTTCCTAAAAGTCGGTTTCTAATACAATTTCTACTCAAACTGGCAAATTATTATGCATTTAAAAGTGTTAAAAGGAATTTTAGGAGTCTGCATGGATGATATGCTTCTAGATCTGTTTCAAAGTCTAATGCCAAACCAATCGATGTAAAGTAGTATAAGGAAATCAAAAATGCTATTTTTATAAAACATTAATATTACCATAATGCCCTATAGAAATTTTAAATAGTACTGTTACAAGGTTTTTCTTTGTATGTATTGTTTTATTTACGTTAAAAGTATTTTATTATACACTGTTTCTGTGAAATTTCTATTTTAATTGTGCATCTATAACGTTTCTGTATTTAGAATTGAAATACTTTGCTGTGGACATTAATAAAATTTCACATTTGCACTATAGGAAGTACCTTAGTTGGTAAGTTGGGATGTCATGAGAGTAGTGGCATAACTAGAATTCAGTGGACCATAGTGCAATAAATGAAAAAAGCCCCCTCATGTAAAACTAAATTAAGTCATTTTAAAATGACCCCATCAATGAAATATGTTAAGCTACAAAATGTCAATAGTAAAATTTAAGTATTGTGGAACTGTGGGAATGATAACACCATTGCCCTTTTTCATTCCAATGACAAGTAGGCAGTCATTTTAATAATAAAGCCTTGTGAAACAACCATGAAGTCACTCCTGGCCCCCCAGCCCCAAGGACCCCTGTGCAACGGCCCTGTCCACATTGCCTACAGTTATGCTGCTGTATGAGGACTTAAAAAGGTGAAAGGCAAACATAGTTTTACTGGTTTAAAACACATTTTAATTTGTAACACAGTAAAATTAAAAAAGCCATGTTTGAAATGTGATTACTTCTTCCCATTACACTGTATGTATTGTGATCCCCGGCCGGGACGCCCAGGAGGACCAGAGGAGTGCTTGTGCCTCCTCCAGACAGCGAGGGGGCGTCCGTCCTGGTTATGTTGGGGGCGGCGCCCAGGTGCCAGGTGAGGAACCCTGGAGCCCAGCACTTCCGCCACATCAGGAAGTGCTGGGGGGAAGACGACAGGGGACACCCGGACGGCTTCCGGGTGCGCAGCGGCACTTCCGCCACACTGGGGTGTGGCTAGGACTGATTGCCGGGAAGCTGCTGGAGCCCATCCGGGTTCCTATAAAAGGGGCCGCCTCCCTCCAGTCAGCAATGGATGTCGGGCGGTAGTGGACAGAGCTGGTGCGAGGACTGGAGGCGGCCAGGAAAGAAAGACACAGAGACTGTGAGCCTGGACTTTGGGGAACCGGTGCAAGAGGCACTGGGGTTTTGTGAGCACGTGACTTTTGTAAATAATAGTTATAAAATAAGCAGTGTGTTGGGTGACAATATGATGTCCGTCTGTCTGTGTCCCAGTCAAAGTTCACAGTATAAATATGTTGTAGCTGCGTCTTTTCCAGTTTCCAAAATCAAGCAGCTTCTGAGCTGGCAAGGAAGGATCCAGCATGAGTCAAACGCGTAAGAAAAGAAATTTTTCAGTCCAATAAAGTTTTTTTTAAAAAGGTTTTTTTAAAATTTAAAGCAAAGCAGTTCACAGAAAAATAGAGAATTTTTTACAGCTTCATTATATGTTTGTTTCATCAACTGCAGAAGTCATACATTATTTACTAATACCGTGGTTTTTTTTTCCCGAAAATAAGACCGGGTCTAATTTTAGCTCCAAAAGATGTACTAGGGCTTATTTTCAGGGGATATCTTACATTTATTCATGTACAACAATATACATTTATCCAAATACAGTCATGTCATCTTCTTCTGGAATATCGTCATAACTCTGCACATTTAAACCCTGAATTCCAGACTAAATTTCTTGCTACTCCAGCTGCTTTGAGGATCCTACGGGATCAATGTGGCTGCTTCGATGTTTGATGAATCATTCGATGTGTTGAAGCAAAATGCCGACATACAAATTTATACATGTTGCTTTTATATTCAAGCGTTGCATATTCCCCAAAGTAATGACACAATTCATTTTAAAAGTCTCACATATAATCTTCTGTGCCATCTTTTTTTTTTTTTTTACACCTTCACAATAGCAATAGAATAGAATGTATGGTGGCCTATTTGAGCCATAGAGAAAAAAAATTAAGGACGTAATGAAAATGTCTATTTTGTGATTAAAATGGAAATTTCGGCTTTAAACTCGAAATGTCCAATTTAACTTTGTAGTTTACTTTATCATTAAAGCAGACCGTCATAAACGTCATCTTAAAACTGACCCAGTTGTTAATTGCTGGGGCTTCCTCCTGACCTGACAGCAGCGTCAAGCAGCAATAGATCACCACACAGAACACATAAAATTTATAATATTCCAGCTATCTGCACATTTAGAATTCGCAGATTTATACTTGATATCACTTTCATGCGGAAATGCATTATTACATTTTACAGATAAATTGTTAACTTTGTTTAAATAATGAATACTGTTAATAGTTACACTTATGGGGGTGGCACGGTGGTAGCGCTGTCTCACAGGGAGTCATGTCCCTTGTGGTCCCTGCCTGGAGTTTACATGTTTTCCTGGTGGGTTTCCACAGTGTGGTCAGTTTTCCATCCAAAGACATGAAGGTTTGGTTTGGGGATTTGGTGACACTAAAATGACGCTGTGTGTGTGTGTGTGCTTGTGTTCACCTTGCGATGAGCTGATTCCCCATCCAAGGATTTTGTTTCTGTCTTGCGTCCGATGCTTGCTGCAATCGACGCATACCCAGATTGATGGATGTAATCAACATCCTTTTCAGAGATATTGTGGCAAGGTGTCCTCGGAATTTAACAGATGTTTCAGGCACACACGTCACATCGAGTATAAACCTGGCCTTAGGCACCTTACTTTTCAGCTGACGATCTTGACTAGGGCTTATTTTTGGGTTAGGGCTTATATTACAGAGAAGCCTGAAAATCATGCTAGGGCTTATTTTCAGGGAAACACGTATCAGTGAAAATCTTAAACATCAGGCTTCTTTTAAATCTGAACATTTGTAATGGAAACTTCATAGAGGTCCAGGGCTTCCAATAAAATACAGAAGCCACTAATGAATGAAACAGTGTTACAAATACTGCACAAAAAGCATAAAAGGCAAAACATCTTTATTTGATGGACCTCTTCTAGTTATAGAAAACCTAGATAAATTCTTAGAAATAACTACAGTATTTCCGAAGAAAGATTAAATAAAATTGTTACCTTTTATATTTGTGGATACAGTATTAAGAATATGTCAATAAGCAATTACTATGAGACTAGCACTTTGATAAGACATATATGAAACATAAACTAATAAAGTATCACTTTACAAACCAATCAAATCCAACACATTTCTTAGTAAATAGGATTTCTTAAAAACAAGTTTTAACTGTTTTCTTAGTTTTCCAACATCCTTGTTTTTCAATTACTTTGTTTGCTTCTTCAAATGAATTTTGCCTTGACCTGTTATGTTATTTACTTGCAAACATTCAGTTATATTTTCTGAAGTTCACACATGTGAAAATGTCAATAACCTCAGTACCTCAGTAGCTACAAAGATGGTGCCAAGTGGAAAAAATTGAGAATATCTGTAACATAATCATAAGAAACCTAAGCTGGAAATTCTATTAAATTTGTGTCAGAGTTTTTCATGATAGCATCAAGTAAAATAAAATGTGGGAAAACTGGAACAAAGATTCAGGAATATGGTGTAGCACCTTTCTATTTTGGTATTTTACTTCTTTTTTGTCAGGTGGATTTAAGTGGGAACTGCTTATTTTCATACTGTATAAAGTTTGGCAGTGAAAAATCCTTGGGTTATGTGCATTACCATATGTGCAAATGCAAATGAAGTTTATATATTGTTTAGAAACTATTGTGAAGTGTTGACTAGCACCTTCTTTGTAAGGTTTATCTTTTAGTCATATGTTACTTTTAAGGGTTTATTTCCTTGTGCTACACAGCATGCTGCAGCATTTGGTTGATGGAATTTCAAGTTCTTTTGTTATAGATAATGCATTCAATCTTTTATTTATGTATGATTTTTTAATATTTATTTATTTATTGACTGCCCAGCAATTTGTTTAGTAATCCTTGTAGTATCTGCAGTATATTGTAATGGAGTTCTGTTCTTACACCATGATGTTTTTAGGTGTTAGCACTGGGCAATCATGGACACCACTACAGTTATCCATTATTTGGTTCGATTTATATTAGTCCATCTCATGTGATAATTTTCATCTGTAAACATGAATACCTACAGTATGTTAGTTTTGCTTAACTAAGTAGGTAATTAATAGCTGCTATTTCTATTTCATTGTTTGCTTTTACACTATGCACACATAAATACAGACCAGACTGTACCTAAATATTGTACAAGTTAAAGAAATGGAGCCTGTATGCCCCCTGAATGATCAAAAAATGTTTTGAGAATACACTGGTCAGCCACAACATTAGAACCACCTGACTAATGTTGTGCAGATCCCCCTCGTGCCACCAAAACAGCATGGACTCCACAAGACATCTGGAGGTGTCCTATGTTACCAGGCATGAAGACATTAGCAGCAAATCCTTTAAGTATTGTAAGGTGTGAGGTGCTGTCTCTTTAGAACAGACATGCTTTTCCAAAACATTGATCAGATTGAGATCTGGGGAATTTAGAGGCCAATTCAACAACTTGAAGTCTCTGTCCTGTTTCTCAAACAATTCCTGAAAAATTTTTCCAGTGTGGCAGGGTGTAGGGATAACAGCTGCCATGAAGGGGTATATGTGATGGTACTTGTCAAAGTCACATCCACATAAATGCCAGGACCCAAGATTTTCCTACAGAACATTGCCCAGAGAATTAAACTGCTTCAACCACCATGCCTTCTTCCCATAGTGCGTCCTTCTGCCATCTCTTCCCCAGGTAAACAACACACATGCACCTGGCCATTCACATAATCTAAAACAAAACATGAATCATCAGAACAGGCCGCCTTCTTCCATTGCTCAGTGGTCTAATTCTATCACTCATCTGACCATTGTAGGATCGTTGGGTGGTGGACAGGGGTCAGCAGCAACCTGTGATGCACTGTGCATCCTATCACCTTTCTCTCATGGACAGTGTTAAGTTTTTCAGCACTTTGTGCTACAGTAAATTTTCTGTGGGACTGGACCAGACTGGCTAGCCTTCACAATCCACAAGCATTCATAAGATTTTGGTGCCCATGACCCTGTTGCTGATTCACCAGTGTCCTTTCTTAGACCACTTTTGTAAGGTAATAACCATTGCATATTAGCCCATTTGAACAGCCCTTTTGGAGATGCTCTAACCCAGTTGTCTAAACATCACAATCTGGCCCTTGTCAGAGCCACTAAGATCCTTACGCTTGCCCATATTCAACAACTGACTGTTCACTTGCTACCTAATATAACCCACCCCTTGACAATTGTCATTGTAATGAGATAATCAATTTTATTCACTTCACCTGTCAGAGGAGGCTGATTGGCATAACTTTCTGTGCCTTACTTTCTTTTCACCAAGAACTATCAAGGTAATATTCTAGAGGCCTCTCCCCTAACAAAAAAAGAGCATCACTTACCAGCTTAATGTTCTCCAAGAGCTTTAATCAGTGTGTAATAAATGTGTTGGCCTGTTCTGGAGATAAGAAAGAAACAGATTCTTTTCAAGAATAAATGGATCTATATTGTTTTGATGTTTTTCTGCATTTAACAAGTTCCAAACATTTTTTAATCTGACTAATGCCTGGTTAAAAACTGAATAAAGAAACACGGATGGACATTTAGAAGTAAGCAATGTCCATTTCACTGTTGTAAGGAAATTGTAAAACCTAGTTAAGATAAAACATATAAATGTCCTTTATCTCATCTGTTTTAATTATTCACTTGTCCAAAGTCATTATGCCTGTTTATGTTTGTATTATTTTAGTTTATTCTTTCTATATTGGTTTTTTCTCCTATTTTTTCATTTTTGTTAATTTACTATTATTAGTTTTATAACCTTATCACTATCATTATTACTTTTATTACCTTATTTTGCATTTTACTTTTATTACTTTACATTTCTCCATATTGCTATTATTCTTAAGCCTAAAATCATTATATTTATTAATAATACAAGGGCTGATTGAAAAGTAATGAGCCTGATTTTTTTATTCAGAATCGGGTGACTTCACAGGCTCAGAATATAATTTTTTTTTTTCGCAGAAGGGTGAAAACATCTTTTACAATGTTTCAAAAGTGATCCAAATACAAGAAACAAACTGTTTCAAGACATCACTTTTATGATGCGGCCATGGAGTTTTTCACTACAACATCTGAGAAGAACTTCTTTCTGTGTAGATGTTTTTTCAGTTGTTTCATCACTGCTCTTCCAAAACTTAACGCAAAATTCAGTCACGCATCTCTGCCATACTCTTACAGGAATGTCTTCTTCTTCCGCCACAAGAACACATATGAGGTGCTTCCACTCTCTGTGGCACTGTAATAATGATTTAGACGGTTACTGTCAGCCTATTTCTTAGTATCTTGTTATGTATTCTACATATGCTACCTGTTTAGAGTAATTACGATCTGTAAATATTAGTAGTGATTAACAATACTAATTAGCTAAAATACGTTAATATTTTGGTTTTATTCAGTATTCTAACTCAGTTAGACAAAGTTTAGTGACAGCAACTTTTCAGTTTACAGCTTTCATGGAGAATTTGTGAGTTTCATTTGTGTCACAGAGTAGGGTCTGTAAAATCTTCCAGTGTTAGCATCACTTGGAAATTCAAGATGGGGATGAGGAGTTAAGGGAGACAGCGATTAAGTGTCATTTACTTTATTCTACATCTCCACCGATATTTAGAGGCAGCATTGGTGTCTGGACTTGGCTTCTGAAACATCTGGGAATGGGAAAGGCGCTACATAAATAAAATGTATTATTTATTATTTAATATTGTTTCAAATTTTCCAAGTAAGCAAGGCACATTTTGAAAAATGTAACATATTTATCTGTAAAGAACTAACTCTAAAATACAAAATTCCCTTTAATATTGATCAATTACTAAATTCTCTTAGCTGGAACATTCTAGGTCTTAATCATTAACTTGAAAGAAAAAAATGTTTTCACTTCTTATTAAAGTCAGATACTCTATAGTCAGTGGTAGTCTTCCAGCAGGAGACCCTTTTAAATATTAATGGTCAACCTAGGTTGAAATGAGATGGTTTTGACCAGTTTTTTTTTACTCTTCAGGTCTTCTTAATTATTGTAATAAGGCAAGAAAAGTAGCAATTTAGATTCATGAAGAAATCCCATTTATATCTACTAAAACAAGCACTGAATTGAAGGGTACTATATTATAGTGTGGGAAAACTAATTAGAACTAAATTAACTCTGGGTAACGTATATGCACTTGAGTGAGAAGATAAAGAATTTATAGTTAATGTTCTCTCTTTATTTCAAAATGATTTTTCATAAACATATAATAGCAGTATATTTTAACTATTTTGCTTTATATAAATCAAAAACTAGAACATTTGAATAATTTCACACTTTTTAAAGTATCACGGCTTTCTCGTTTACTTTTATTTGAGACCTTGTGGCTGGCTTGGAGTTCATGTGACATCACAAAGGATGCTTTCCGACATCTTCCATCCAAATGGTCATTATTTACCTGCATAATAATCAGTTTTAAAACGTGGCTTACATAGGTCTATTGGAATCTGGACTTAAAACTACTGTATAGAGTGTGTCATATTGCTGGTCGTTCATCCCGGCCAATACCCCCAGGCCGCCAGATGGAGCCCTCCCTGCAGCATGGATGTGCCCTGAATGCCAGCAGGGAATTATGGATAATGGAGTTTTTATCCATAGTCCTGCTGGATACCACGGGGGCCGCTAGAAGGCACTGCAGGGAGGAACAACGATTGTTTTCCCTACAACCCAGAAGTGCGTCCTAGTCACATGGACAGAAGAAATGACGTGGTTCCGGGTTGAAGAAAAGGAGTTTTTATCTGACCTGGAAGTGTTACCAGTCACATGGTCAGAGAGAGAGAAACACTTCCGAGTCAAGGACTATAAAAAGCACTGTGGGAGATCCCAGGGTTGAGCTGAGTCGGGAGGAAGGGTGGCAACGCGTCTGGGAGTGGAGGATTGTTTATTGTATTGATTATTGATTGTGGTTAATGAGTATAGTGGAGTGGAGGGTGCTTTGTGCACTATTGACTTCAAATAAATTAATAATTTGGACTTTTATCTGGTGTCTGACGTCTGATCTGAGGGTTCAAGGGGACGACAACGCCCCCATCTGTCACAAGAGTTAATGTATTATATTAACTTATTATAAAGTTACTTATTTAAATTCAGATTGGCAAAGGGGAATGCAGCCTATCATGGGAATATCAAGTGTACAGAAAAGCAATGATGAAGGGAATCAGAACTGATCTCAGCAACAACATGTGTATTAGTAGTAGTAGTAGTAGTAGTAGTAGTAGTAGTAGTAATAGTCTAATAGTCTTGTTACATGTGCAGAGCACAGTGAAATTCTTACTTGCATGTCGAACCAGCATGCAACATTCACCATTCTGTGTTGTCATAATAAACAAAAAAAAATTGTTAATTTACAAATTAAATCCAATCCATTTTTTTTTGTTTTGTTCTGTGTATCCATCTAATATTTCAGTTTTAATCCATGACCCTAAAAATCATGCTACACTTTCAAATGCTGTTACAGAGATCCTTTTACTAATGTCAGTACTACACTTCAACCATGTAGAAGTGCATGGCAGAGATAAATGTGCAGCAGCAAAAAATACTTTAATCTCAAAAAGCATTCAAACATATACTCGCCAGCTCACTTTTGTTTGTAGATAATATTGTAGGTATAATGATGCATGGAAAGTCAGTTGATTGTTTCAGTAATATTTTTTATATTAAATGGCTTCTTTCTCAGGAAGCTTTATCATAGACCCTTTTATATAAGAGCATCATGTAGTTGTAACTATTTTCTGAGTATGCAAATATAAAGTTATTTAATAAACTCTCCATGTTGTAAAATATAAATGTATCATTCAAAAAATATTTTTTTTTCGCTTTCTTCATCATTTGTATGAAAATGTGCTATATAAATAAATGCTGTTGTTGACCAAGATGGATGTGAACTCCTAAACAGTGAGATCCTGCACATTGACTTGGATTTACAATGACAATTTTGTAGAGTTAACAGGGGAAAGGTGCTATATAAATGCAATGTATTATAGTTATTATTAATATTAAACATAAAAACATGCTGTAGCCGCTGGGGTGTGAGGTGAGTTCAAGCACAGGTAAAACGTGTGCCAAATGAAATCTCTCAGTCCAAAAGTTCGTTTTAAAAATATTTAGTGAAAATTGAAAGTAAATAATCCACACAAGAATAAAGAAAAAAGTTGTTACACGCGTAGAAATTAAACTTAGCTCCTCTTGTAAAACTTTTGTTGTTTCTATACAAAAGGCACGAAAGGCACAATTTAAAACCATGTGCCCTCTACACCTTACATATGGCAAGGCTGGTCACAAACTGAGAATAATGTTTAGTCAGAGCTGTTAGAAATGATTAGAATATAGCAATTCTGTTCAACTGATGGGGGTTATAGGAACCTCCCATAGATTATGCACTATCATTTAGTAAAACATTTATGATTCTTATGTAACTAGGAAATGGCTCTTACACGTGCTAAGAAAAAAATAATTAATAGGCATTGTATTTACTCTTCACTCATTGCTTTTCTAGCTGAAACGTGAAGGACAAATTACCTCTCAAGTTTAGAATTACTTAACCAAAAGTTTAGTAATGCATTACTAAAAACGTTTTAATCATTATTAATTACACTATTATATGAAATATCTATACTAATAAAAGGCAAAGCCCTCACTGACTCACTCACTCACTCACTCACTTATCACTAATTCTCCAAGTTCCCGTGTAGGTAGAAGGCTGAAATTTGGCAGGCTCATTCCTTACAGCTTACTTACAAAAGTAAAGCAGGTTTCATTTTGAAATTCTACACGAAATGGTCATAACGGTAGATAACGGTCGACAATGTCTGCCATGTTGAACTTTCTTATTTATGGCCCCATCTTCACGAAATTTGGTAGGCGGCTTCCCTGCGCTAACCAAAACCGATGTACGTACTTATTTCGTTGGTATGACGACGTTGTCGGCCGCCATACTGAATTTTTCCAACATCACCAATTTTCAAACTTCCCGTGTAGGTAGAAGGCTGACCCCATCTTCACGAAATTTGGTAGGTGGCTTCCCGGCACTAGCCAAAACCGATGTATGTACTTATTTCGGTGGTATGACGCCATTGTCGGCCGCCATATTGAATTTTCCACACGTCACTAATTCTCCAACTTCCCGTGTAGGTAGAAGGCTGAAATTTGGCAGGCCCATTCCTTACAGCTTACTTACAAAAGTTAAGCAGGTTTCATTTCGAAATTCTACGCGTAACGGTCATAACGGTCAACAACGTCCGCCATATTGAACTTTCCTATTCATGGCCCAATCTTCACGAAATTTGGTAGGCGGCTTCCCTGCGCTAACCAAAACCGATGTACGTACTTATTTTGGTGGTATGACGCCACTGTCAGCCGGCATATTGAACTTTCCAACGTCACTAATTCTCCAACTTCCCGTGTAGGTATAAGGCTGAAATTTGGCAGGCTCATTCCTTACAGCTTACCTACAAAAGTTAAGCAGGTTTCATTTCGAAATTCTTTCAACAGTCTTTGTTACTTATGGGCCCATCTTCAAGAAATTCTATCGATCAAAGAACTGTCACTTACCGAGTGGTTTCCATGCCCGGAGATACCACCTACCTTTTCCATTCTCTTTGTTACACGGCCATATCAGGCTCACTCTTGATATCCGGAGGAACATTCTGTCTTATGTATTGAATGACTGGGACAGGTTCAAGGTGTGGACTGATGACAGTACAGGAGATAATTATACTACACAGGAGCACTATAAGAGTGAAATGCTTAAGCCCTTCACCTATGGTTCTGCATGTGAGTTGATGGCTGCCGCTGAATTGTTCGGTCGCTTTCAAGTGTACCGAAATGGCCAAATATTTTACACCTTTCGACAACCGCCAATGCCTCTTAAACATCTTAGATTCAGAGGTGACGATTTCAGTAGTGGACACTTTGATGTTTATGAATGTTTAAACTCTCAAAAGCTGGATGTGATTTTATCGATGAAACGGTTGTGTGCTTACAACACTTGACAGATGCCAAATGTCACTTCAACACAACAAATCCTGCAAATACTGTCGTAATTGAAACAAACCATGAAACTGAAACCGATTATGACAGCAGCAATCCAAGTTGTGAGATTTGAGACAAGATTACTGTTCACATGGCCAACTGTAAGTTACATGCTCAAGAGTAAGCTCAGCGCACAGCTTGGTCATATTACAACCGGAGGGCCAAACTGACAACATGGTATACAAAGAGATCCTTAACAAATAATTATTGGCATATTGTCCCACAGTTTAAAAAGGTTTAATTTTCTTCTTAATAAAAATTTGAATGCAGTACTTCACCGCTGCGAAGCGCGTTTATTTTGCTAGTTGCCAATAAAATAGAACTTGGGCTGTGAAATATGGTATTATTTTCGTTAGCAATGTTGTTTAATACATAAAAACCCCATACATATCTTTATTATTGCAGCACTGTATGATTATTATAACAATAAATACAGTAAAATACATGAAAAACATCTGCTTCATTAATAATTTCAATAATGATAATATAATTTAATGCTTAACGTTTAACCAGAATTTAAAAAACATAGCAACACTTCATACAAGCTAACAAAAATTATTTTAGACAGCAGTGCCTTTTTAAGCCCAACCAGTGTGTTAAGTGACAGGATTAAGGTTACAGGGATCAGTTTATGTGATGACCCTGTCAAAATTAGAAGGATCATCTTAGTTCTCTACACCCCCCAGCCCACACTTTCAATTCCACTGAGAACACTTCAGTTTTACAACTACTTGCTAAGAATAAGAATTGTCTTGCTTTACATTCCTGCAAAACAGCACAAACAGAGCTTTTCTTGGATAACATTCTTTAAAAAATAGAAAAAGAAGTCTCAAATCCATTTTCATATGTAATGAACTGTGCTCAGATATTTAACTTTGAGTTATTACTAAAATTTAATATTATTAGAATACCACCTTATAATAATAGAAAATAATGATCTCTCTGTCTTTTTTATGTATAACCTAAAAATTTTTCTTTTTCTGTTATAGATTATAAAAATATAATTCTATAATGCTTGTTTGCAACTTTTGCTTGTATGATGTGAAAGTGTCCTAAATGCTAGGCCACGTTCAGCATGGTGCAAGGCAAGGTAGGATAAACAAAAGAAAAACTTCTTTCAGATAAAGAGCATCTCAACTACAAGAAATAAGGACCTCTGCAGGCTATTGTGGGAAAATGTCTTAAAAAAGAAAACATAAATTAGATGTTGTTGAATGTTGGATTGAAGAACATTTCCACTGTATCATCTTTTCTCTTATTCTTTGTGACATAAAAAAGCAACACAAATTTTGAAAGCTTTGTTTCACAGTTCACATGTGTATTTTCTTTGTAGCTCTGAGAAAGTGAATATTTATTCCTTATTTACAGGCTGGGTTTGTTAGTAACTTGTTCATGTCATTTGTGTTCTGTTGAAACTCTTTTATTTTCAAACTACACAATTATTTTTTAAAAGCTAATGCAATGAGAACAAGTTCCACAAAGTGGTTGCCATAAGGCAAAAAGATTGAAACAAAAGAAAATATATAAACTGTAAACATAATATCAGCAAAGGGGAAAAGAAATTGATGAAGACATAACGACACTGTGTAATAATGTTACAGTTT
Source organism: Polypterus senegalus (assembly GCF_016835505.1). NCBI lineage: Eukaryota > Metazoa > Chordata > Cladistia > Polypteriformes > Polypteridae > Polypterus > Polypterus senegalus. Next base: position 44,008,317 of record NC_053159.1, read on the forward strand.
TCCATCCAGCCCAAACGGAGCTCTCCACTTTTAATTCTCCAGAGATATTGGGAATGCTAGCACCATTTAATATACAGGTAGCCAGTCAGTCAGTCATTGTCCAGCCCGCTATTTCCTAACACAGGGTCACGGGGGTCTGCTGTAGCCAGGAGGAAACCCACGCAGACATGGGGAGAACATGCAAACCCAGGTCTCCTTACTGTGAGGCAGCAGCACTACCACTGCGCCACCTTATACCAATAGTGATCTATACTAATAAAAGGCAAAGCCCTCACTGACTCACTCACTCACTGACTCACTCATCACTAATTCTCCAACTTCCCGTGTGAGTGGAAGGCTGAAATTTGGCAGGCTCATTCCTTACAGCCTACTTACAAAAGTTGGGCAGGTTTCATTTCGAAATTCTATGCGTAATGGTCATAACTGGAACCTATTTTTCTCCATATACTGTAATGGACTTCAGCTCAATGGCCGTGGGGGCGGAGTATCGTGTGACATCATCACGCCTCCCACGTAATCACGTGAACTGACTGTGAGCGCAGTACGTAGAAAACAAGGAAGAGCTCCAAAAAGTGCTGGAGAAAACATGCATTATACAATTGAGAAGGCAGCAAAACAATAAGAAGCGAGCGAGTGACACATACAAGCATATTCATAAGTGCAGCTACTGCAGAAACAAAGCACTGTGTAAACCGTAAGTTTAAATTAAGTTCATAGACAGTCTGCCGCTGGCATTTGTCATGCCCACGACAAATGAGGGATACAAGTTTAATGAGAGGACGCAGGGTATAAACGAGAGTTTTGATCACTTTGTAACTGTTAAAATTGCTGGTGAAGGGCTGTGCTTATGCAAATTCCGAGAGACTGTGTTTGTGGGGGGATTGACAGTTGAGGCAGGTGGGGGAGTGACGTCATCCTCTCCCCTCCCATTCTCCTCATTTCGCTCTGAGCTGAGCTCCGCAGCTAACCCAGTCTTGCGGAAGCAACTTTGTCACCAAATACTCACAGAAAAATCCACAAGTTAACACACACGCTGTCTCTAGAGTTTCTCCACACTCTGAATCCTCCAGGCACTACTTACAAAAGGTTACATTGACAATCATGTTACGTTATTTTTAAAATGTTTCCTTTTCTTAGCACAAGCACAGCTGAGAAGCTTCGATGCAGGTGCTCCATAACGCGTTAAAAAATAATGCATTTAATCACACTTTGCATTCCAAGCAAAGGGGAACTTCTCTCAATGCATGATTTCCTGGTACACCGATTACATTAATGCACACATCAGAGCTACAAAAATATAAGAGTTGGAAGAAAGCGTGTTGCTAGGACTGATTGGAGGAAAATTTCATTTCAAAAGACAACCCGACGGAAGCCTTGATAAAAGCGTGGTTTTGTGCAAACTGTGCAAAAAGGAGTCTGCATAACACCGAGGCACTTCAACCATAAGGTACCATCTAAATGCAAAACATGTTACAGCGGACACAGAAACTGCGTATGCTGTTAGCACTAGCAGTACGAGTTTGAGTACCAACAAAAGGTGTCGGCAGCCCAAAACTGATGAAATGACTGGCTTCAGGACCAAAATTAGTAAGTCAACATCGGTCAAACTTACAAATTCTCTCGCAAAATGGATTGCTTTGGACCTTAGACCACTAACAGTGCTGGAAGATAGGGGTTTAGAAAAAAAAATGCTACAGTTAGCGTCAGGTCATCCAACTTTTCAACTGCCGTGCTGAGAGACTATTTCAAGTAAAATTCAACAGCTTTATGACACTGAAAAGCAAGCAAAATTAGCTGCATTACATAAAGCTGACTTTTTGGCTCTTATTGGGGATCATTGGACCTCCGTGACCGTTAGTAATTTTAATTACATCTAATTGCAAAATGTTCAATGATCACACTGTTTTAGCCTAATGTACAAAATAATTTTGGCTAAGGTTACTCAGAGTTTAAAGGTGAAGCTGGTCAAATTAACTTTTATGTTTCTGCCTTATTTTTTTAAGATGAAAAACTGCACTTTATGTTGAAAATTTTCTTATTATTATTTAAAGACAATACCATTCTGAACATGTACTTAAAGTACTTAGAATACCACTTTATTTTTAAGTCTGCCCAATTTTAGCCATGGATGATGATTCTGATTTGAATTGAAATGCAGTTTAAATGCATTTTTTTTTTCAGAAATTAAAAGAGCTTGAGTTTACAATATTCATGTCTATGTCTATTATTTGATTCTGTCGCCCACTAAAACCCTTTTAAATTAAAAAAAACATTTGTGCTTTGGGGCAAATTTACGTGTGCGATTACATGCGATGAATCAAGATTAATTAATTACAAAGCCTCTAATTAATTAGATTAATTTTTTTAATCGAGTCCCACCCCTTATATATATATATATATATATATGTGGATATGTATATATATATATATATGTACATATGTATATGCATATATATGTATATATATATGTGTGTGTGTATGTATATATATATATATATATATATATTGTCACACACATGCGAATGGGAGGCAGCTAAAGGGCTTAAATGAAGGCAGTTCGGAGGCATGCCGGGATGTGGCAAAGTGCACTGACTCTTTTTCTCACTTCCCTGTAGACCATTCCTGGGAGACTCCACCTGGCTCTCTTGACATCACTTCCGGGACTGAAAAAATGGAAACAGACCTTACCAGCTCAGGCCCCCCTGATGTCACATTCGGGCCTGACCCAATGAGCGATGAACATATGCCCGATCCTTATGACCTCACTTCCTGTCTTCCCCTTTAAAAGCCTGCCCTTTTCCCCTTTTCCCTCAGTCTTGTTTTGCACTCCATTGTATGCACTTCAGTGCTGATTATTTGTTAAAATGACTTTTGCAGCCAGGATACCACATTATACGGGTGGCTGCCCCAAACCTTTATCTGTTCATGTCTCGTTCTTGTTACAATATATATATATATATATATATACATATACACACACACACATATATATATACATATAAATGCATATATATGTATATATACTGATCAAAAGAATTAAAGGAACACTTTTTGATCAGAGTATAGCATAAAGTCAATGAAACTTATGGGATATTAATCTGGTCAGTTAAGTAGCAGAGGGGGTTGTTAATCAGTTTCAGCTGCTGTGGTGTTAATGAAATTAACAACAGATGCACTAGAGGGGCAACAATGAGATGACCCCCAAAACAGGAATGGTTTAACAGGTGGAGGCCACTGACATTTTCCCTCCTCATCTTTTCTGACTGTTTCTTCACTAGTTTTGCATTTGGCTACAGTCAGTGTCACTACTGGTAGCATGAGGCGATACCTGGACCCTACAGAGGTTGCACAGGTAGTCCAACTTCTCCAGGATGGCACATCAATACGTGTCATTGCCAGAAGGTTTGCTGTGTCTCCCTGCACAGTCTCAAGGGCATGGAGGAGATTCTAGGAGACGAGCAGTTACTCTAGGAGAGCAGGAGAGGGCCATAGAAGGTCCATAACCCATTAGCAGGATCGGTATCTGCTCCTTTGGGCAAGGAGGAACAGGATGAGCACTGCCAGAGCCCTACAAAATGACCTCCAGCAGGCCACTGGTGTGAATGTCTCTGACCAAACAACCAGAAAGACTTCATGAGGGTGACCCAAGGGCCCCATGTCCTCTAATGGGCCCTGAGCTCACTACCCAGCAGCATGCAGCTCGATTGGCATTCGCCATAGAATACCAGAATTGGCAGATGCACCACTGGTGCCCTGTGCTTTTTACAGATGAGAGCAGGTTCACCCTGAGCACGTGACAGAAGTGAAAGGGTCTGGAGAAGCCTTGGAGAACATTATGCTGCCTGTAACATCATTCAGCATGAGCAGTTTGGTGGTGGGTTAATGATTGTCTGGGGAGGCATATCCATGGATGGTCACACAGACCGCTACAGGCTTGACAAAGGCACCTTGGCTGCCATTAGGTATCAGGATGAAATCCTTGGACCCATTGTCAGACCCTATGCTGGTACAGTGGCTCCTGGTGCACGACAATTCCTGGCCTCATGTGGTGAGAGTATGCAGGCAGTTCCTGGAGGATAAAGGAATTGATACCATTGACTGGCCACCACACTTTCCTGACCTAAATCCAATAGAACACCTCTGGGACATTATGTTTTGGTCCATCCAATGCCACCAGGTTGCACCTCAGACTGTCCAGGAGCTCAGTGATGCCCTGGTCCAGATCTGGGAGGAGATCCCCCACAACACCATTTGTCATCTCATTAGAAGCATGCAACGATGTTGTCAGGCATGTATACAAGAACACAGGGGCCATACAAAGTGCTGCGTACAATTTTGAGTTGCTGCAATTAAATTTTGGCAAAATGGACTAGCCTGCCACATCATTTTTTCACTCTGATTTTTGGGGCGTCTTTGAATTCAGGGCTCTGTAGGTTGATCATTTTCATTTCCATCAAACGATCTGGCATCCTTTCGTTCCTAACACATTACCCAGTCTATATCAGTATAGATATCCAGAAGGATTTCTTTTTCCCATTGAGATCTGATGTGTTTTCAAAGTGTTCCTTTAATTTTTTTGAGCAGTTTATTATGTGGATGTATATGTATATATACTGTATATATGTGTGTATATGTATATATATGTTTGTGTGTGTGTATATATATGTATATATATATATGACAGCAACACTCATGACAATGACAATGTCAATCATGTTACATTATTATTAAAATGTTTCCTTTTCTTTTTCATTACTTCTTTAACACACTACTTCTCCACTGCGAAGCGCGGGTAGTTTGCTAGTATAATTATATACATTAAGCTAACACCAAAATCTTCGGAATAACATTTTAACTGGTTACGATAAATTATTAATGAATGAAAATCATGACATATACAACCATCTGGATTAATGTCACATAAATTTTAAATTTATTTTGTTGAGATAATAATTCAGCTAGTAATATAACATCCTTGCTCATAAAAGAAAAAGGACAGCAATTGTGTTATAATAACTGGCTATTATCATGTTTAAATAGTAGCAAAATCATAATTTCAAAAGAGGGAGGCTAATGATCTATAGTAGATAGATAAAAATGTTTTAAGAGGAAAAGGTAAAAAAATATAAATTACCAAAAGATTTTATCTCATCCAAGTACACATCTAAGCCTTATCTTTTCATTAGAACAATATTAAATAAGTGCCTCATTACTGTATGGTAATGGAATCAAAGAGTGATAAATTGGTTCGGAAAGGTATAGTTGATTTATTTTTAAAAGGAACTTTATCTAAAATGGGATTGTCTCTATAAGTGGTTCAAATGCAAAAGAGCACAGAAAAAAATGGACTTTTGGAATTGGAAACTTGGAAGCAATGGCGTATACAATATCTGAGATCAAAGGGAATTACTGATTTGCCCACCACAACTAGGAAAGAGAATTGTTTGGCATATAAGAAACAATTATTTAAGATAAAATGCTGTTACAGGATTTCAGCTCAGTGGAAAGGATGTAAGATATTTCTAGAAAAATATTTCTTTGTAACCCTAATAATGTCAAAGTAAAAGTGATTTTACTGTTTAGCTGCTGTTTATGGAGGAATATCAGAATTACCAATAAATGTACAATTGTTCAGTCATGGTAAGGTATTTTTATGGATTCAGTAAAAGAACTACAAATTATGTGGATATTGGTATGTTGGAACAGTTCTGCATTTTATTTGCTGTAGAAATACAGGTAATTAGAACTAAAGACCAGCATATTGCTAAAAATATAAATAATATATCACTTGCCCAAGAGACTCTATGATATTTGCATAGGTATTTTGCTGGAAGACATTGCCATATAAATGCACTATTCACAACATCCTTTTACAAGTTTCCTGCCTGAACTGACATAACTGAATCATTGGTCTCCAAAAAAGGAGAAAAGGGAGATTGCAATGTGACACACTTACTTTATGTGAAGAATAATAAGCACACTGACAACTGAATAAATAAAATCTTGCCATCTAAACAGCCTTTTCCTAAAAATCTTCATCATAACAGCATACTACCCCTCTGCCTGTGGCTTTAAAGGATGTTATGGACCTGTTTTGCTTTGGTGCTTTTTTCTCACATTTTGATTGCAAAATGTTGCATTTAGATGTGGTTCACTACATTTTAGCAATAGAATACCTAATTGTTAATAACTAAGCCAGGCATAATGCAGTACAGGAAAGATAACACGGAAGACTGCTGCATTGCCATCACACCCTCATAAAAAATCATGGCAGTATATGAAAGGAAATAACATGTACAAGTCTTTTACAGCAGACTGAGAATTATATTATTTTGTGGTGTATGTAGCATAAATACAACGTGCAATTTCTGGTAGCAGTTTACAATAGATGATTTCTTTATTTCCTGAGATAAACTATGCAGCTGCCTTTAACTTGTAGTGGCAGTACATGACTTTTGTCATTTGTCTGTTCTATTATCACTGTTGTGTCTTTGTGTATGTTGTGTCCTTACATACTTGTGAATTATTGTATTGAAAGGTAACGGAGAAGACCATGACTGACAGTTAATAACCCTTTGAGGGACTTCCTATTTCAGTCAAACATTTCTAGACTGCAGGGAGTTACGCTACCTACTCTTTGGGACTTCCTTAAATTGGGTGTGGAAGGAATTGAGGCTCACTTGCATGGCAGCCATACATATCTACAGAAGTGAGGACATGCACTGTGCAATTCTTCAGTGCCAGCTTCTCTGCTAGAATAGCCAAGCTGCAGCAATGAAACATGGCTCACCACCCTCTAATTCAAAGCTGAAAGCAAGAATTTATATTAAATGCAGACTTGAATGAACTGAAGGTTTAATAGACATGACTCAGACATATGAAAAAGGCTTTTATTGGAATTCATAAACAGTAATCCAAATGACAAGCAATAGATCAGAGAACAAGGCAGACAAGCACAGGCAAAGTATCTGAATCAGTAGTCAGAAATCAAATAACAGGAAAAAGGCAAAAAAGTTAATACCACATGAATTAAAACACCGTAAGCATTAGAGATGCTAAAAATGGTAGCTTTTGCAGTAACAAAAATGTACAGAATGCTAGCATAATACCATAATCCTAACTTGCACTTTTTACATCTCCTGCCTGTTACATTATGTTACTTCAAAGTCATTCATTTTGCACAGCCACAGATACAAACCTTTGACCAGAGACACCTCTAGCATTTTTGCTGTCCTAGGCAAAGAAGCAAATGAAGGCAATCCCTGAAATATCTCTCTTAACTACAATACATTGTATTTGCAAAATAAAGGTAGAAATGGAAAGACAAATAAATGCATGTATCCAAAATATGCAATATGCAATTCATGTCAAAATATGAATGGAAAATAAAATGAAAAACAAACTTGGCAAAAGGAAAACAGTAAAACAAAAGTCAAAAGGCCGTTAATCATAAAGAGAACATCTTTGATGCTCAGTACAGAGCAGCATTTTGTGATTTTAGGGCACTGCCTATTAAGGATTTGCGTAAGTTGTTAGATATTAAGACCAAACATCGCTAATATGTGAAATATAATACAAAATTATTGCAGTCAGGTAACTGAAGGAATTATCAGTCACATGGGGCCAGTTCACCTGATTGACAGTGAATTCCTTATAAATACTGTATTATCTCTGTTTCACAGCTTTCTACAAAGTGCTATCCAGGGACTGAGCACCTGACACACAACTTTGCCACTGATCAGAGATGTAAAGTTGTTTGAAAAAGTAGCTGCGAATATGCACCTGACTTTATACTCGTAAAACAAGGGTCAAAATATTAGTTGGCGCTGCTTTGGGCATTCCATGTCAAAGTTCCTAAACTAATACAGCCGGTGCAGCTTACCATATATGAAACTGGCTCATTCGCCTTGTGATCGTCTTCCCCGATACACCATATAGATCTGTCGTAATTTTAAACCGCTTAACAGAAGGTGTTCTATTAACTCAGCTGGAATGTCAAAGGATGGACGTCCAGAGCAGGGAACTGTGTCACCTGAACTGGAGTGTAGTCGAGTCCGTTACACCAGTTCTTCGATATTTTCCAAAATAGTTTCTATATCGGAGTCTAAAAGAGACTCTCTCTGAAATGCGTAATATCTTCGACAGAATCCATTTCATCGGCAGTAGTAAGCATTTTTCTAATTAATTCTTGTGCTATCAATTCACCAATCAGTAACTAGAGGGCACGTTAGAGCCCACCCTCTCTACTTTGATGAGTGAAAGTGACAGTTTTTGTTCAAGTCGTATTTCATGATGGTTTGGAGGAATGTTATGGACAAAATTAAATAAATAAATAAATAAGCAACAAAAAACATATTTCGTGACACATTTATTTGTTTATGCTCTCATTTCATGACATATTTATGTACTTAGGCTCTCATTTCATCACACATTTATTAATTTATGTTCACATTTCACAGTACTTTTATTTATTTGCGTATTTATTTATTTATTTAATTTTGTCCGAAATATTCCTCCATAACATTCAAGACACATTCACACCACGCACATTAACAAAATGATTGTGATTTGTTAACAGTAAATTGTGTTGAAGTGTGTCTATACATCTTCCTGTTTGTTTGGTGTGTGCATATTTTCATGCTCAATTTCATGCAAGGCTTTATAAACTTTTATACCCATGGCCCCTAACAGAGGAGAGGATTAGGTGTTTCTTTAGCTGGCTGTTTTGTGTTATACTTTTAAACAATAAATATGCCCAGCTGTCTGAGGGCTCAAAACTGCATGTTAAGTCCCCATGCTCATTACTTTATAATCGGGTTAATGAAAGTTGTACAGTTGTATCGTTGGATTGTTTTCAAGTTAGGGTCTGTGTTGTTTAAACTAAAAAGTCTCCCCAGGCGACAGCCTAATTCGCCTAAATGATAGAGCTGGCCCTGGCTATGAGAAGTCAGGGGTAAACACTATCCAAAAAGGTAAGACAACAAATCCTTGGCTAATTCATGATATAAATCCCCTTTTAAGATGTGGCTTATAAAAACACAGTAATAGTAGGTAGTGTGAGAGTATGCAATAGATGTAGTGGATAGACACACAAAGATCAGAACACCAAATCATCCACCAACAGAGAGAGTGCTCCTTGTCAAATGATAAAAACAATGAGGGTCTGATCCTTCAACTGCGTATCACGAGTAAGTAAAACAGAGAGGAGAAGAAAGGGAGATAAAAATATTTGAAAAAAAAAAACATTCTGGCACCTAATTATTTTTATACTATGAATTAGTACTAGAGTGTTGTACAGTGTTAGCCTTATGAATGTATTGAGAAGTCAAGCAAAATGACACTTTTTATTGGCTGACTAAAAAGATTACAATATGGAAGCTTTCGAGGCAACTCAGGCCCCTTCTTCAGGCAAGATGTAATCTATATATTTATACTATGAAGTCAATTTAGCTGTTAAAAGATAAGAAACAAGAAAAAACATGTTATCAATAAAAAATGAAATAAAAATAAAAATGCATTATCAAAACTTTTATTTTTTTACCACTTTGCAGAGTCTAGGCCTTTTGATCGAGCTACCAATTAATTTTGCTGATTATTCAACAGAGATACTTTCACTTTTATAATTATAGAAGATACTTATTTTTTCATTAACAAATGACCTTTCTAAACCATAAGTTATTTATCCCCAATAACATTCTGCTCAGGTTTGAAAAGTATACAAAATCACTCTATCAGTGCATCAAAGAACAGTTTTATAAGGATTTCTCAGTATTTTTTCAAACCATTACCACAAAGCGACAGGTGAATAAGTCAACAAAGTGCAAACACCTGAGAACTAGGCTGAAATGTTTTTCACTTGTGATGTGCTTTCCACAAGGCATTTCATTGTAAAAATGTTGCTGACCAGCACATTTCAGATTTGGACTTTTGAATTAGGCATGAATATACAAGAAATGCAAAGAAAGCCAAAAGATCTGTGCATGTCTGGTGTTCACCATGTCAAACCACCCAGATGCTGCGAGAATATTTGTCCCTCAAAACTATCTGTTCAAGCAAGAACAGGATTTGTGAGAGAAACTAGAGAGAGGTTAGCAATCACTTTGAAAGAGTTCAGTATTTGAGATTAGAAAAAATGTACAACAATCAACCATATCCAGAGGTGGGTAGTAACGAGTTACATTTACTCCGTTACATTTACTTGAGTAAGTTTTAAAAAAATTGTACTTCTAAGAGTAGTTTTACTGCACCATACTTTTTACTTTTACTTGAGTACATTTGTGAAGAAGAAACACTACTCTTACTCTGCTACATTGGGCAACACTTGAATCGTTACTTTTTTTCCATTAGATACGCTAATTAGCCGCCAGTGGATCTACTGCATGACTGTTTCACCAATCAGATGTAAAATGATAATCACAAGACTCCGTTTCACCACTCAGACGTAGCAACACTAATCACAAGACTCCATTTCACCAATCAAATGTAGAAACAATAATCACATGGCTCCGTTTCACAAATCAGACATAGAGATGCAGTCACATGACCACACACAAACTCTGGCGGCATAGCGCCACAAACTCCTCACAGACAGCGGACAGGGGAAGAAAGAATACAAGTGGAACCTTGGTTTGCGAGCACAATTCGTTCTGGCAACGTGCTCGCAATCCAAAGCACTCATATCAAAGCGAATTTCCCCATAAGAAATAATGGAAACTCCGATGATTCATTCCACAACCCAAAACTATTCTTATAAAAATGATTAATACAAAATATAAAGTAAAAATACATAAAACAAATTAACCTGCACTTTACCTATGAAAAGAATCATGGATGGTTTGAGTGAGTTTCTAAACTCTTGTGGGATTTCCCCCAACGGAATGACACGCGGAAGAGCGTCCCGAAGCAACCACAGACACCCAGCGCTGTAGCAGTTAGCCTTAAAAGCGAATCTGAAAAGATTGCGGTCATGCTATAAGCACCTGCCGTTGATGACTGATACAAGGAATATTATAAATGCGCAGGGCACAGTATTACTTGGCCACTAACCTGGACATGATCCTGCCTGACTGCTGTGTCTGTGTATAAGAGAGTGACAGATCCCGCTACAGTAATAACTGTGCTGTTCCTGTTTCAAGCTGAATAAAGATGGTGTCGCTAAAGTATTGAGACTCAGCTTCGTGTTTTGGGGTGCAAGATGGGGACTCACACGTCACAGCACACACACGTGGTCACAATGCTGTAGTAAAAAGTATACACTTGTACGGATGTTGACTATATGAGTGAGGCACACCGACTGACGATTGCCCACAATCCCGCAGCGAGAGAGAGAAGAACCGTCAGCTCAGTTGTGATCACGTGATGCTCGGCAGACAAAGTGTATATGGGCTACTCGTACTGCAAGACCTCGCTCATTTATCAAGTCAAAATTTATTAAAAATTTTAGCTTGTCTTGTAAAACACTCGCAAACCAAGGTACTCGCAATCCAAGGTTCCACTTGTACATGAAAAATGAGAGCCAACTCCTGCTGAAGATTAACTTACATCACTTCACTGAGTGAAGAACAAGCACGTTTTAACCAAACATGCACAGACACAGACAGTCAAGGTAAAGTGAGACTTTTTGTACATGTACAAGCTGCCTTGTTCTAATGTTATTTTGTGTCAGCTGTGCTAGTTGAAGGGCAAGTGAATATGCAGTATTATACTGTCAGTGTACAGTATATCTTGTCACTGTAAGTAGTTTGCACTGTTCAAACATGCATGTTACTTACTATAGGTATTGGCTTCAAAAGATTTGTTGTGAAAAACTGTGATTTTATACTTTGTAAAATTTGTGCATCTTTATTTTGTAAAGATGTTATTTATTTTTACTCATTTTTTATTTTATTATTTGGAAATAGCAGAATTTGCAAATTATTTTATATTTTTGTCTGTCTTATTACAACATTTCGAAAAAATAAATCATTTATTATGATCAAACAGTTACTCAGTACTTGAGTAGTTTTTTCACCAAATACTTTTTTACTCTTACTTGAGTAATTTTTTTGGATGACTACTTTTTACTTCTACTTGAGTAATATTATTTTGAAGTAACGCTACTCCTACTTGAGTACAATTTTTTACTACTCTACCCACCTCTGACCATATCAAGACTTCTGCATAATATGGAGTGATATGAGACAGTGGCACAAAAGAAGCCTTTGCTTGAAAAGAACAAATATCTCTTCAGAAAGAGATGTGATAGAATATCTAGTACTTGTGGGTAGATGGCATCAAGGTAGAACTTGGTCAATGCTCAAAAAGATATGTTTGGCACAGACATAACACTGACTACATCCATCCATGACTACGCTTCAAAAAAACCTACAGTCAAGTATGGCAGCCGGTTTTTGTTGCAGGGCTAGTTTTTAGCCTCAGGGACTGGGTATCCGGTTAAAACAGAAGCAAGAATTAATGATGAAAAATGGAATCAGAAGAACCTTTGTGCAGTCTGCTAAGAATGAAGCTTGGACTAAATACATTTTTCAACAGAAAAATGATCTTTAACAAAAGGCAAAAGTAACTTTTAAATTACTGAAGGACAAAAAAGGTGAACGTTCTACTTTAGCCAAGTCAAGTCATACTATCAGTCTGATTGAAAATACTGGTACACTAGCATCAAAGTGTGTAAATTTGATAAAAGACTTAAGGCTAATATTACCTCAAATGTGGTCCTGCAAAATATAAAATGTACAGATTGACAAATTATGCAAACAGTTTATTTTCTTTTGCCCTTGTTATTTTTTTCCCCTAACATTAAATAAAATCACAAAACTAATTTTGAGCTTCGGTGCTTTGAAATAAAAATGTTACAGAGAACACCTTTTTTCCAGTTGGATTTTTTTATTCAGGAAAACTGAAGAATTGGCCAAGGGTTGAATGCTTTTGCAAGACACTATATGCAAAATTATATTTGGTGTGCCCATATAGAATCCATGCATATATTGTTTAATGTTCTACAATAAATGAAAAAATACTTGACAAGAATTTAATTTAAACTTGAAACTTTTAGTTGCCAAGCTAAATGTCACATAGAAAAAAAATCCAATTAGTTTTAATTACATTTAGAATTATTTATTCATGATTAAATTAATTCTAAACTTCATTATTTGTCACTTACCTCTCTGATTTCTTTTAAAATTAACTAGACTACTTTCATGTTATTATGGCTGTTTTTCAGCTGTATACTCTACAATTCTGCCACCTGGTACATGAACATTTTTTTCAGAAATTACTATAACAAAACTTAATTAGGAAAACTGAAGTTGTTAGTGTAGGATTTGAACTTTTGAATTGATCAAGGATCTACCTGCTCATTAGGAGACAGAGCAGAATCTACTATAGACAAGCATGCAGGGCTGAGATGATATAAAGTCTGTTAGTACATACAATTGTTTCAAGAAGTATTCAGACTCTGTCACTTTTTGCATACTTTTTTGTGTTATAGATTTAATTTTAAGTGGATAAATTTGCAATTTTTGCCCATCAGTCTGCACTTAATAACTCATAATGCCAAACTGAAAACGTGTTTTCAGAATAATTTGCAGGTCTAGAGTTATGGATGTATCTAGACCCTTTTCTGTGGCACTCAAATTTGTGCCCAGGTGCATTCTGTTTGCTTTAATTACCCTTGAGATGTGTCTAGAATTTGTTTGGAGTCTATCTGTGGCAAACTGTATGAATTGGACAGTCAGTCTGTCAGTCATTTTCCAACCTGCTATATCCTAACACAGGATCACGGGGGTCTGCTGGAGCCAATTCCAGCCAGCACAGGGTGCAAGGCAGGAACAAACCCCAGGCAGGGCGCCAGCCCAGCGCAGATGGATTGGACATAGTTTAGAAATTTGCAAGCTTTTCATGAAAACAAGGTTACACTTTGTCATTACGGGAAGATTAATATTTCCAAACTTTTGTGGTGTCACAACCCGGGTTTTCACATAACAGATTTTTACATTCCATTAATTTCGGGTGAGATGCCCCCATCTGTGAATTTAATGTGACCCACTAAAGTTTCACATATCAGAAATGTTAACATCAAGTTCTTTTAATAGTTTTTGATTCCTGATAAAAAAAGCTTCTGGGCAGTACAGATCTTCTCAATCAAATTCATATACACAGTATTATTCATTCAAAAATGACAAGTGTAGTATAAGAGAGCCACTGAAAGTACCTGTGGATAGTAGTAAATTTCACTAAGTGTCCAGAAAACAGATGAATGGGAACTATACATACCGGTTCAACATATGTAGATACCTGAACTGAGTTTCTAGTGGCCCCAAGAAACAGATCCTAGATTCCTAGCAACTAGTGAAACAACTGATCGAATTGCACAACAAAACACAAAGTATATTTTCTGAAATGGTTAATTGCCGTTTGTCTTTGACACATAATATGTTTTCAATCTATACCAATAATTAAGATGTTCTCTGAGAAAAACTACAATTACCAAAGGAAATTTTAGGATTATAGGTATCAAAGCTGCAAACATAAGAAATAGGAAGTCACTGTTGTTGTTCACCTTAGTTACATCATTGATAATTCCCTGATAAAACAGACCCCAATACCAATGTGAGACATCAGGCACAGGTGAGTCAGGGCAGAATCTGTTAAGGTTATAGGAAATGTCCTTCTGAACAAGTTACTAAAGTGAGTGAAGAAGCTGACAAGAGAAGATATGATGGTTTTCTGTCACTGGTATTTATTCAAAGAGAACATCCCAGCATCCTTTTCACGTGTTTCTTTTACAGTTTTCACCAGTATAGAAGTTGATCTTGTATTTTTCTGATGCAATTTCCATTACAAAGCCAGTTAGGTTATGATATGCAGGGCAGTGAAAACCAAGGATCCCAAGGTAAGAAACTTTTCAATATAAATACATTGACATTGAATCAGAACATAAAGCCTGTCAAATAACTTATTTGACAAATTGACACTAGGCTGACGGATAGTGCAGATGATAGTTCTTCCACCTTGAGCTAAAGCCTTCATGAGGGAAAAGAGATGCAAACTAAAAGAGCTGTCTATACCACTAATAGGTTCATCAAAAAAATCACAGTTGGATTACTTTGTCTTCCTGAGAGTTTGCCAGTGCAGGACTTGGAAAACTCAAGTAGTCCCAAAGCTTGGAGTATTTCTAATACAATTTCTTTGCGGATTTTAGGCTTATCTTTAAATTTCAAATTAACTGAAATCATCATGATCTCCTGAACAGATTTGTGTGGAAAAAGCATGTGATGGAAAGTATACTTCATTGATGTCACATTTCACTCCTGTTCTCTGTAACCAGCCAGAATATTCAACGGTTGGTTTTCCAGCACAGTCCCATGACTGCTATAAGCTCTTCACTGTTAAAGTTACCAGATATCTTATGTAGTAATGTTTTGTGATCTTTTTCTTCCATCATGGTACGGTAAAAGGGCATTTCGGGGTATGTTGTGATTTTCACTTTTTATTAAAAGCAGTGAGCTCTGAATTGGAGGGACATTGGCATGCGTGGTAGCAGGGCAGAGCAGCCCCGGGATGTTTTTTCATAGAAGCTCTGACAGAAGATTTGACAGAGCATGTATTCACACACAGACAGGTGCAGTTCGGCAGATTTTCTCATTAAAGTTCAGTAATTTGTAATTAAGGCACATATGCCCACTCAAGTATAAATGAGTCTAAGCAGGAAAGACAAGAAGAAAAAGAAAAAAGAAACAGAGAGGTGGACATTAAAGGAAAGGATAAGAAAAATAAAAGACGAAGAGACAGGATTGTGGCTATGCCTGTGCTTCTACAGAGAGAAGGTAGGCAGTCAAAAATGTGACCCTGAGAGTAGGAAGTGTGACAGATTGAGATAATTTGAGAACATATTATTGCAAAGGTATTTCAGGTTTAAGAATAGTCTTAAGTCTTATTATGTTACATGGATAAATATGTGCAGTTTGAATTCATGCCCAGATATTGACTATTTTATTTAAAAAAGAGAACAATAATATAAAGATGGGAAAAGTTCTGACAATCAAATACTTTTCTTTGTGTGAGTAGTTCTTAAATCACTTTGGCAGTTCCAAGTTGATGGGTGATTAGGAAGTTGATTGGGGCTCTCTGCCAGATATGATATGGGGATGATCTTCCTGTTTTCCTCTTTTGGGATACAGATACTGATGAAGAAACAGTGTGTTAAGTCTGAATTATTAATCATTCCCCTTTTTGTCAGGTACATGGCAAATAAAATACTATTGAATCTGGTCAGTAAGGTAGCATGAAAGTTTATTGTTGAATTTACTAAAAGTTTAGCATAGTATTGAATGTTTTTATTTTTGTTAAAGTGAAAACCAACTTTTGTTTTCCATTTGAGAACGCCGCTGTTATTATACATGCGGCAAACACTCAGCATACAGGTTATGCATGGTGTCTATCATAGCAGACTTTCACTTGTAATATAGGATAAGTCTTAACTATTCTGAAAAAAAAGAAAGAAAGCATGTTGCATAAGTTTGTAACACTTCCAGTCAGTAATGAAGCACTTTCAAGAACATGGAATTCTTATATATGGCTGCTTGTAAAGTTACTTCACTTTGTATGCGAGAGGAGCCTGTTCAGGCTATTATTAAAGCAGCAGGTCAGTTTTAAAGATTTAATGTTGTACTAACATAAACTTTATAAGCAAAACTGAGCAATTTATTAAGTAAAAGAAAAGTGGCTGTCTTTTGTTAAGGATATTATAACAGAATGCCCTTAGTATTTCATTAGGCTTATGTTTATATATTTATACATCTTAAAGGGAGTATGTTTCTGTATTTAGTTTGTATATACAGCATTTATGACATGTTTATTATGGTTTTGTTATGCATATTAATACATAATACTGTTTATGATAAATA
The DNA here is from genome assembly GCF_016835505.1 of Polypterus senegalus. Lineage (NCBI taxonomy): Eukaryota > Metazoa > Chordata > Cladistia > Polypteriformes > Polypteridae > Polypterus > Polypterus senegalus. The sequence continues at coordinate 44,025,221 of NC_053159.1, forward strand.
AGAAAGAAACCTATAACATATAAATACCGCATATACTCAAAAATTCGGGCCTTGAAACCCGAAAAATCACAGACCCCGACTTATAAGCCCGTTCAAAAATGCAACACTTAATTTTTTTGTTTTACATCTTCTTTCCTTCTCTGACGCATCTAATTCTATTGCAGAAGCGCAGTTACCAGTTTCTTTCGCTACTTCAATGACATTTAATTTAAAACCAGCTTCATATTTTCTTCTGATCGAACGCTCCATCGTAGATAAGGGATGCTCTTATGATAAAGGCGTATTAGGGTGTGAGATACAAAAAACACAAATCAGTGCAAACGTTGCTTCAGAATAGTTCGGGTATTACCATATGGTCATGTAGGCACAGCAGAGTTAGAGAGAGAGAGGTTAGGAGCACGTGCTGATACAGCACATTGCTGCGGCCACATAGAAAAAAAAGGCTGTGTGCTCCGTGGTTACTCCCTCAGATGGGCATTAGCATATCATAATCTCTTGGACCAACAGCGTGAGTTTTTCGCGTTCGACTTATACGACCGACATTATAAAATAATAGAAATTATACGGTAAATACAAGTCCCGACTTATCCGTGGGAGAACTTATCCACGAGTATATACAGTAAGATAAAGTGTAGAATGATAATATGATGTAAATAGTTGTTACAATATAGAAAATATAGAAATAAGGAAAGTATAAGAGATAGAGATGAAGAATAAAAGATGACCAGTAGTGTTTATAAGTTGGTGGAAGCTATGCATATAAAGACTGTAAAGTGCTGAAGAGAATTGAAAGAGGCAATTATAGTACTGAAAGTGTTGTTTTATTTTGCTGTTGTAAATAAATTTGCAATGCAAACACTGCTGAAGAAACAGTGTGTTAGAGTCTGATTTATTAATCATTCTCCCTTTTGCCAGGGGTGTAACCTGAGCAGACAGTGCTTACAGGGCAGGCCTACTCCTGTTATGTGCTAAAGGAGCAGGAGCGAGCAACCACTCCAGGTAGGCTCCTGCTGAAGGCTGAGTGACAGCGATGGAAGAAAGGATCAAGGCTCACCAAGTTTCCTGCTGAAGGCTATGGGATGGTAATGGAAACACATGCTGGATTTAAATGGTTGATTGCGCCTGTTGGAGAACGTCTCCTTGTGACAATGCGGGTTCAGCTCCATGCTCCCATCTGCTGTTTGGGAGCCTTTGAACCCAACACCGTCAATAGATATAACCGAGGGAAGCTAGACAGTGAGGCAGCAACAAAGCAAGGGGATGATGAAAAAAAGTGCATAAGTGCTTTTATTTAAAATCCAACAAAACTGTTCTGAAACCTGACTGAAATTTATCAAGAATAGCATGTTTATTGAGGTGGTCATTTAATTGCAAAATGACTGCCTTCTCTAGAATTTTACTTAAGAAGGGCAGGTTAGAGATGGGTCTAAAATTTTCAAAGGCAGAGGGGTCAAGATTATTTTTCTTGAGCAGGGGTTTAACTACAGCAGTCTTAAGACAGTCTGGAAAGACCCCCGTATCTAATGACGAATTAACTATGTCCAGAATATTGTCAATTAGCACGCCTGATATTTCTTTGAAAAACCTGGTTGGTATTGGGTCAAGGACGCAGGTGGAGGGTTTCAGTTGAGAGATTATTCTATGTAATTCAGGTAAATCTATCCTGGTGAAAGCATTTAATTTGTTTATAATGGAGTACCGGGGCTTTGGAGGTTCTGCAGTGTTGGGGAGATATACTATGTTATCTCTAATATCATTAATTTTTTGATTGAAAAATATAGCAATGTTCTCACAGGTTTCACTGGAAGTATTCTGGGGCATTCCTTTGTGTTACCTGGGTTTAACAGACGATCAATTGTAGAAAATAAGACTCTGGGATTACTAGCATTGTTATTTATAATATTAGAGAAATAGCAGCGCCTCTCAAGACAGACTGTGTTATTGTATTCTGTTATTTTAGCCTTCAATATCTCATAATGGATAGTTAGATTAGTTTTCTCCATTTACGCTCAGCTCTACGACATGTTCTTTTTAAATCAGACACTCTTTGGGTCTTCCATGGAATAACAATACTAGAAGATTTTTTAACTGTCTTTTCAGGTGCAACTATGTCAACAGCAGTTCTTACTTTAGAATTAAAGTTTTCCACTTTACTATTTACATTATCCTCGCTATTATAGTTGGCATTATAAACGGACTGATTGCTTAGAATAGTTGTAAGCTTTAAAGCTGCTGATGAGTCAAAGAAGCGTTTTTTAACAAAATGCTTCTCATGAGTGTTTTCTATCTTTATTTCAATATTAAATAGTAGAAGGAAATGGTCTGATAGACCAATATCAATGACATGCTTTAAATCGACTTTAAGTCCTTTAGCAATCACTAAGTCTAACGTATGACCTGCTTTATGTGTAGGCTGATTAACGAGCTGCCTCAAATCAAAAGAGTCCAGGAGGTTCATGAATTCCTTTACCTTTTGGTCACACTGATTGTCGACATGAAAGTTAAAGTCGCTGACTATTAAGAGTGCGTCATAGTTTGTAACTAAAATTGACATTAAGTCAGAGAATTCCTCAAGGAAAGATGCGTTATATTTAGGAGGTCTATACACGGATAATACTAGAAGGTGAGAATCTCCATGAATAACAACGACGAGATACTCAAAGGACTTAAATTTACCAAAACTAACATCTTTACATTTTAACCGGCTCGAGTAAATGTTTGCCAATCCGCCCCCCTTTTTCCCCTGGCGGTCTGCACGAGTAAAACTGTAATCCAGAGGCGCAGATTCGATTAAAACAGCCGCGCCATTTGAGTTAAGCCATGTTTCATTTAGTGCAATAAAATCAATCTTTCTATCACTAATAAGATCATTTATAAAAAATGTCTTGTTAGTTAAAGCTCTAACATTTAATAGTGCCATATTTAATGTTTCTGAAGGGCAGAGCTGAATTTTATGCGTGTTATTGGTAATCGGAACAAAAATTAAGTTATTTTTGTTAACCGCTGTGTGTACTTTTTATGTAATCTACAATCCATTTTTATAGTCTTAATGCAGTGTTGATCTGAAGTAGTAATTTCAATTAAATTATTGGTGTTTATGCCGCACTGCCTAGATTTTTTACGTGCATTAAGATTGGTTATTAGATTATTAATGTTGTGCACTTTAACGGAAGACTCTGTTAAGCCATTATGTCCTATCAAAGCAGTTGCATTACGTAAGGGGTTAAAAGTAGAAGTAGACAGTCAAGATAGATGAATTACCTGAGCGATGTTTTCGGAGAGGACCCGGGCGCCAAATAGAATATAATAGAAGATATAAAACTGTCAGGAGAAAAAAAAAAAAAAGCTAAAGGGATGAATAGATAGATAGATACCGTGTTTCCCCAAAAATAAGACTTATAAGGTCTTATATTAATTTTTCCTCCAAAAGACGCGCTAGGGCTTATTTTCAGGGATGTCTTGTTCTTCCCTGAACAAAAATCTATATTTCTCTCTGTTGTAAAAAAAAATCTTGGAAGGAGACGATACATGATTTTCTTGGAGACACGTTAACGACCCGCAAGACAAGGCAATGAGACAAAACGACAGCTGCTGCACATGCTTTTAAATTATCGACACGCAGCACTACAGCAGTAAGACAGCGGCTGATCCGACCGCATCTCTTTAGTGTGCGTTAAGCTCTCCCCCCCTTTCACAACTTGAGCGGCAGAAGCGTGAAGTGGCTGGCTCTCAGCGCGCCCCAGGGGGTGGGCGAGTGAAGCGATCCAGGGGTAGGGGCCATGCAAGCTTGGAATATAGCATACATAATGGAAAAAAAGTAACGATTTGAGTGTTGCCCAATGTAGTGGAGTTAGAGTAGCATTTCTTCTTCACAAATGTACTCAAGTAAAAGTAAAAAGTAGAAAAAATGAGAAGTATTAGCTCAAAAACCAGCATAACACAGAAATATGCATAAAAAACAATGTATAAATTCTACACCCCTTCTTTTTAACCCTAACATTTTTTTTTTAGTTTTTAAAATTCTGAAGTTTACTACAAAATTAAACTGAGCTGTTTTGCTCATTCCACATGTTTTTCTAAATTCTTTTGCAGATTCAAAACTTGGTCCTGCAAGCTAAAATGTGTCTGCCCTTTCTAACTAAACACACATGGTACAAACTTAAAGAGACATTTAACAGACTTTGTACATGTGCCTCAAACCTTAATAACATTCTAGAAATTAAAAAAAAATACAAAATCAGTCATTATATATATATAACTGGATATGTGAGAAATAAGAAAAATTGCCAACAAAATCAGTTTCTAGTATGTAGCTTTGATGTGTGTGTGCCATTTAGATGCTCAAATGCTCACAGTGTACAGAAGTGTTGGGAATAACAGTTTTAAAGTAACTGACAGTTTAAAATAAAATATTTCAAACAATTTTTGAAGGCGGCATATAAATTAGGCACTAGGTAGGCATGTAACTCTTAACAGTTGAAACTTAATACCAAAATGAGAATTATTATTTTGTAATAGATATACAAAATATCTTGTATGAAAGTTTAGCCGTGACCAAAATGGCACCTTATTGCCTAACCACAAGCACCAGCCCTGAATAATAATGGCTGAAAAAATCCTGACACAACGGAGTATTAGCTTTATTATCAAGGATTTTACAAAAACAAAAAAGAAAAACATGACATGTCTTTAGTGGAAAATACATTTTTGTGTATGTTGGTAATCAAATAAAATACCATGTGGCTGGTAGTGTATACTGAAGTATTACCCTGATGAATGAAGGCCAAAGAGACACGCATGTAAGATGTTTTGAAAGTTTAATCGTATGCAAAAATTCAGGTTTGCATAATGCAACAACAACTACATTTATTCATAAAGCACGTTTTCATACAAATAATGTAGCTGAAAGTGCTTTACAAGATAAAAAAAGATTAGGCAATACTAAGTAACAAAGAATAAAGTAAGGTTTGATGGCAAGGAAGATGGAAAAAACAAACAAAAAAAAACTCCAGGGACTGAAGAAAAAAGTCAAAATCTGCAGGGGTTCTAAGGCCATGGGACTGCCCAGCCCCCAAATACACACTTAGCATGGGTATGCCATACATCAAAGGAAATCTGATATTACTTGATTTTGGAAAGAGGAAGTGTGTTCTAGTGTTTTTGGCGGCTTTTTGTTTCTGCAGTTATATTTTTGAATAAAAGCGCAATTGTGTTAGATTTGTACCTTTAAACAATGTGTTTACACAGATTACTGTAGAAACGGAACAGACATGAAATGCGTGTGTTCCAAACAACGATCTATTATTTCCACTCTAAAACTGTACTTCACTCCTAGAAAATCAATCAAGGCATGAGCTGGGAGAAGTTTGTGCATGTTCTAAGTCGGTGGGGGGATGGAATAGCCGACTGCTTGCAGCCTGATTTTTATCAGCACATTTAGATGACAAAAGACGCTGGTGGAGAGCTGTGAACGATTTTAAGAAGCAATTTAAGGTGGGACGAATTTACGAGTTTTTTCGTAGGCTCTGGTAATTCTAGTGTTAAGAATGCTTTTTTCAATTAAAAGCACTTTGACTTTGTCTCTCTGCGCATACACACACACCATGATTGTAACAGGATTTTCCAGCTTTGACCATACAGTATTATTCTTCTGATTATGATTTCTGGCTCTTCTCCAAATAAATGAGTATCTGCTTTTATCTAACTTACTGAATATGAACTTAGCTTTTAGGGTTAGGATTAAACAGTTGTCTAGCATCCGCATGATCAATCTACCAAGCCAAAGTGTGTAATAATCTTGGAATTCGTAAACAAGAGTTGACTGAATGGATTCTGCCCTGTGATCGACTGCTAGCCATTCATTTGCATGTATCATTTTTGGCATGAGAATAATACTGAATTATTTAACTTAATTTACTACTGTAATTGTTAAGAGTAAGATTTCAATTTGAAATTAATTCAGCACCATTCTTTGCATGGCAGTTAGATGAAACTACTGACATAAATTATCTTTCTCATCTTTCTATGCTTGTAAGCTACACTGACAAGCAGAGCTTCATCCAAAAGAGATTAATTGGTTGTTTTGATGTGTCAAGTGGCAGGGATTTGCAGTCACTTTTCATCAGTGATGTCACTTTTTAAGTTTTATGGAGAAGCCAATGGCATAGACACATGACGGCATAGTGTATGTGGCGTGAGATTTGAACTAAAATTAGGTAGTAAGTTCTGTTACTTTTGTTCTCCGTTAAAAACATTGTCTCAACTAGGTTTTTGTTCCAAGGAAAAAATGAATCTACAAACAGTGTTGTCTTTTTTCATTTTTTGCGCGGAATTTGATTCAATAAAAGATCACATTAAGGAGTACATACATCAATAATAGCAACATTACTTTTACAGTATTTTCATAATTCATTTTATTATATACAAATTGTATTCATTGATATAGAAAGATTTATTTACAAAGATTGCATTGTATGAAAAAGAAATTACTTTCCTTCCCTAACTTAACTCCTCCTATATATTTCTGTCCTCCCAAGTCTTATCTACATTTGGGCCATTGTTGCATCTCTGTGATGCTTCTTGTTTCCGTAGATGAAAATTGTGTGTAGGGAAATAGTCTTTGCAGCAGGCCTCATGGCGGTGGCACTATTCCACAAAGTGAGCTAAGCATGCAAGCCTCACTTAATATGACAAGCTGGTTTTATTTCAAACATTTGTAGTGCCATCTTACAAATTAGGGCAAGTTGCTCCTAGTAATTGAGGAAATTGAGTGTCACTTGCTATGTACCTGCCTAAAGATGAAGTTTAGTATTGAGGCTTCTAAGTTCATGAAACTCCCAATCATTTAAAAAGAATTTAGACTTTTTCTAACGTATATATTATTGCTGCATTCTTACTTATGCCACTGTTTAAATTATTCTGAAATGTTTATTACAAAATTATGAAGAATTCAAAGCAATACTGTCAATTGAAAACACACAGAATTATATCACATATAAATTATGTCATTTGTCCCTTGTTTTTGTAGATGAGTGGGAAAACAAAAATATATAAAACAGAAACAAAAAATGGTTACAAAGATGTGCTCTGCTAAGATTGCATTGGTAATTCTTTATAGTACCAATTCTAAGTCACTAAATTCCTCGCAATTAACAGTAGTACAGAGATATTCATAGTAATGTCAAGCACAAGAAAAAATAAACTTTTCAAGAACTTGTAAGATCAACCACGGTGGGTCCCTTTACTTACTGCAAATCTTACTGAGGTGGAAGCTCATTTACTACGTAGAGTTTTTAGACCCCCAGCATAAAAATGACTTGGAAGAAATCCCTTTGTCATTTTTCATATCTATGTCATGAAACTATATTTGTAGAATGTAGTGTATAATATGCTAAATTACATTGCATTGTGCAACTCTTTTAATGAATTCATATTAGTTTTTTTTTTACTAGCAAGATAGTACAGATTGACGAATGTTTTTTGATTGAGTTTCTGCTAGTAAAGTAGAAGCAGTCATTATCAAATTATGCAAGTACTGTCTGGTGCTCGTACTGATGAATTTCATTTAGAAAATCATGGAAAGTCATCTGTATGTTGGGAGGTTTGCAGAATATACCTTGTGTTAAAGTAGTTCCTTAATATTTGTGGTGTTTTCCGGTCATTATGACATTTGTGCAATCAAGTAGAAACTATGTAATATGTATTTATCCTTATCCACATGTTTTCAGTGTTGCTAGATAATGTTTTTTAGGCTTCCCAAATGTCAAGGTGTAATTGAGTGTACTCATGTGTGGAATACAGCACTGTGAGTATTACAGAATAACTATTAAGTCACAAATCATTCCATAACATCAGTTTACAGGCATGTTCTTTTTAAATGACATTGATGTGTATTTCTAGATGTATTCTACCATCAGTCATTTTGATCCAAGGCAAACTATTCAGCAGAAGTGAGGTTTGACATTGGGGGCCTCCACTAGAAGCAAAAGTTGCAGATGTTACTTTTATTGCTAAAAGCCCAATACATATTTATATATAAATATATTGTATATTGAAATCATTCTTAAGTATGTTTTTCTTTTTAAATTTTACTTGCTGCCATGTGTACTTTATACCACTTACACTGCTACTAAATACATTAATCCAGGCTAAAAACTCACTACTTCATTCTACTGTACCCTGATTAGAGCTGCTGATTAGCTATGCAAATTACATCTCTGTTTGTCATTTTATAAAAAAAAAAACATAAGTAATACAATGATGAATTAATTATACAATACTAATAAATATTTGAGAAATTATTTATCTTTTTGCTTAAATGCTGTTATCGTTTAACCTGTCAAACAGGTCCTACTTTGCATCCCTATGGAGTTATAAAGATTGAAGTATTCTTACAAATTGTCTTAGCCAATGAGTAGGCCTCTCTTGCAATGTCTTAAATTCAATTCAGTCTTATTTAATAGGTAGAAAATTCTTTGTTAATTGTGGTTATTGTAGTTCAGGGATCCATGATATTGTATACTACAAGCATCTGCTCTGGGCCTGCTGTTATTTTCAACCTGTATGCTCCAGCCATTAGGCTAGATCAGGGGTGCTCACACTTTTTCGGCTTGCAAGCTATTTTTAAAATGACCAGGTCGAAATGATCTACCTACATTAAAAATGAAAAACCTACATATATATACTGAGTATACTTTATACATAAAATATATGTTGTCGTACCTTGCATAACTGAATAACCTTTATGACACAATAAGAATTCAATACATCTATGGTCACTACAGTATTTGGATTTAATAATCTTCATGTGAGAAAAGGCTGACTCGCATAAATAAGTAGAGCCAAATAATGCAGTCAAGGAGGTAGCAAATTTCCTCATGTTTGGGTACTTTTCCTCTGTGAGTAAGTTCCATAACTGTCCACGAGCCCCAGACTTCAGCTGAATGTCATCCTGTAATGTCAAAATCTCATCCTCCACTGTAGAGGAGTTTTAGGTGAAACAGTGTTGCAATTTTTGATGCAGGTGAATCATACCTCAACATCTTTCCTAAATGGATAGCACTTCAATGTACACAGTAAAATAAGCAGTGTTAACATAACACTTAAACAGTTATTTTTAACACTTCTTTGGAGCACATATGGTCCCAATCTGTCGAGAGTAAAAATAACACTGACTGTAGTGTAGAACTTATAGTATAAATAAAGCACCCTAAAGTGTTAAAATACAACACTGAGAGAATATTTATTTACACTTGTTATTGTACTATAAGTTTAACACTGTGGGGCACGTAACGCCTCTGGTGTTATTTTTTTACTTAGATTACTCTGTTAAGTGTTATTCATAGTGTTCTTATTTGGTGCAAAATATGTATTAAAAAATACATTCAAATATTTTAAAAAATTCTTTACACAGATGTAAACATTCAAATGTTTATTTACAAAATGGGCAAAGTGGCTAATTTAAAACATGTACAGTTCCACATGTCATAAAATTACATATAAAATGATAAAATATAAAAACATAAATTTTGAAATAAAACCTGCATTGACAGCTAAGTGTTAACAAGACTGCAGTAAGGTACAACAAACCAAAAGAAATTATCAGACCCATAAGACATTTGCATATCAAAAGGTTTGTAATAAATTAGTTCAGTGACATTGAACACTTTCAAGGATTCACAGTGTCTTGGCTCAATTCTGTAGGCATAGCAATGAATGTTTGCGGAACCCAGAATATGTTCCAAATTCTAAACATCATCCGGCCTGTCCACATTTTAGACAAAGTGATTTGCCAGAAAACAGACCATGTAATTAGTTTTAGATGTCGAACAAGCAAATTTGTGTTCTCCAGGCAGCAGGAGCAAACAAAACAAATCATTTTAGCTGGCAATCACCTCTAATGCATGAATCTGGCTCGGAGCTCAGCAACCCTTGGACTCTCTTTCACTTTGCCAATGTCAATCTCAAAAATGGTTGTTTGTATGAAGGTGTACATGTTGTGAAGCACCTTATTGTACAAGGCACCAAACACAAAGTGGGCTTTGAACAGTTCGTCAAAGGCAGCAAGACCACTCACTGACTTGCATGGTATGGCTTTTTTGTCGAGGATGATGTACTATCCATGAATGCTGCTTTTCTTTGTCCCAACAGCAAGCAGGTAGGGCTGGGTGCTCTCCTTAATTGAATCAAGATGTTCCTGTATGTTAGTCCCTGCCTAAAAATAAAACAAAAGACAATCCTTAACAACGCTCCAATTGCTTGTTTCTACATTAGTTTTACAATGAATACAACTGGGTTGACGTTGAAGTAGACAGGTCATACAGAAAATGACAAATTTACCTTTTTGAAGATCACAATGTGTTTCTCAGGTTGAGATGCCGACATTTTCCCAGGTCTCTTGTGACCTTGTGCTGATGGTGGAATTAGGTGAAGTAAAAGAAGAATCGAAGCAAGACCGCTACCCCATCCTAAGAGATATGGTTATTTTAGGGGGGAAAAAACATAATCAGTAAGGTACATAAATATGTTATTAACTTGTTAAAAAACAGCTTACCATCTTCATCTGATTCAGTGTCCACAGCTGATTCTGCACAGTGAATCAGGTCCTGAAGTTCTTGGGAGGAGTTAAGCCCCTTGCTCTGCTGAATGACTTTCTGCATAAATGTAGTTGGCCACCTCTCTAAACATTTAGCTGCTGTCTTTTTACCAAAAAGACAAGCAAAATCCAACTCAATCTGTAAAACCCACCAAAGCAGAAAAAAAGCAACTAAGTGCAAATTTATTATCTTTACAATAAATAGTCAAACTTTAAATCCCCACAGATATCCTCTATTGTCCTTATTTCACAGAAAAATAATCTAAATCACATTAATAACTCAAATGTTCTTACCAGGCCTTTGATATCCAAATAACGTGGAAATTCAGTTAGCACATCAGTGCATCTGCTTGGGTCATGAATTATCTTGCGACGATACTGAAATGTCTCCCTCATCTTGACCTTTACTGTCGCCTCCTCTGAAGTATGCTTCATAAGAGAAACAGCTTCCCTATGCTGTTCTTCAGTTAGGATAACTTCTGTGCTGGATGAAGCTTCTCTCTGCGCAGATGGGCCACCACTAAAAGACTGGGGGACACATCTACGGGTCTCTAATGGTGCACTGTTCCTCTGAATGTTCTTAATTTTCCATGACAAGTACCCTTGTCCACTTTGAGGGTCATAATAATGTTCCTTAAAAAAATGTTTAAAGTAAAACAAGACATCCATCTACCACATAATTATTTAACTAAATTGACTTACATATCCAAGCTTTGCATATGGATCCCTAAGATATGGAAAAAGGGCAATGATTCCTTGAGCATACAGTTCTCCTACTTGTTTGGGTGGAGATGAGCTGTAATATTATAGAGAAACAATCATATATGAATTGAAATGTAAATAATTAAATGTTATTAACTTTTAAAATTCACTTTCCCCAGCAGTTAACACATTACACTTTATAAAATTGCATCAACAAGATGAGAATTTAAGTGTCACAGGCATTTGCTACAGAAGAAATGTCACATTAAATTTTGTCCTGACACCTTTGTAAAAGTGCTCGTTCACCAAAAATTCAGTTTTGTATTTTTCCACACCTGGAAGATCTTTATTAATTTTTTATTGCATCCAAGAGCTTTCTAAACCCCTTTAAACAGAAACGTGACTACAACTTTCAAGATCCGTGTCTTGCATGACCCATGTAATGTAGTATAACCATTGTGATAATATTCCATGTGGCTATAGTGGTTCAACCTAAACTTCATGAAACTTTAAATCCTTAGTGTGTGTAAAAACAGACTATTAATATTGTTATTTTTTGCACAAACTACTTTTCTTGCTCTATAAGAACCATTATAGTCACAAGGACTGTTTCAAAGACGTTTTACTAACATTCTTGGCCTTGAAGTGGCAGTTGTTTTTCCTGTCTATGAGGGGGACTTTATCACAAATATGTTCATTTGTTTTCTGAACATGAGAAAGATCTTACTCTGTGGAATGACACAGAGTTGAGTAATTAATGAAAGAATTAGCATTTTCACTGAATTAACCTTTTAATGTCCTTTAACAAATTTTGCTTTGGGCTAGGAAATCATGACCACTGGAATAAAGAATACTTAAAATACAAGTTACCTGTGCTTTTCAGTCATATCTGCAGTAAGAATATTGACCATCTTTCTCCTGTTGCTGTCAGACAAGCATTTGGTTTTGTTGTACTCTCTGATGATTCCATCCCCACCTGGTTTAGTCTGCAGAATTTTTTTGACCATCTGCAAAGTTACAAAGCACAATAAACAACCCATGTCAGAAAACATTCTGTGAACATGATTGTGTAGTCACATTGTGATTCTGCACCTGGATCAAATCTCCAACACATGAATTTGGTAAACTCGACTTAACTTTTGCACTTTAGTTTCACGCATTAACACAAATGACACAGTGTGATATTGTCAGAAATCAGAAAGGCATGCACTTTCTTCAAAATGTTAATTTCTTTAAAACATAATTTAAAAAAATAAGTGACTAAATTCTAAATTCTTACTGAATAACATCCAAGGCACAGACACACACTCACAATTCCTGCTTCATCTTCAGCTCTCCTCTTTCTTGTAGGGCTGTCATCACTTAGAAGAATGGTGTCATCAGATTCATTACTTGAAATCTCAGCTGAGCTTTCTTCACTTGGCACTGGAGGAACATGTGTCAATTCTGTTGACCAAGTATTAAAAAACCTACAATTAGTTTTAGTCGAGTTAATTTGACTGTTAATTTGACAAACAACTGTCAAACCCTGGTACCGCTAACAAACTTTTTTAAATTTACAAAATTAAATACCCGTTTGCGATCGCAATGTTTTATGAATTGTGTTTTCTAAAAAACATGTTTACACATGGCTGTAAATGTGTGCGTGGGTGTGATCTTAGACCCAGACGCGGTGGTAAAAAGTTGTATATTAAGTCACACTTAACAAGCGGATTGCATGCGCCTGTCAACAAGGATCGACAAGATATGAGGCAGGTCGAAAAATCGTCCGATTGCGATTTTTGGCTGTTCATTTTGTGCATCTCGAGCTATTTAATTCCCTGTCAAGTCATGCCATTAGCATTAGCCGTTGTGCTAATCCCATCAAGTGGCTTTGGTCCAGCGCTCACACAAAAGACACTAGATGCGTGAGCTTAATATATAAATTGTCATGATTCACATCGCCCCATGACACAAATGATGGAAAAGCAGTGCAGCTCAACCTTTATACAAATTAATTTACAAAATAAACTTAATGTTTGACTTCCCAATCACAGTCAATATGCAAATACATTTTAATTAGGTTTAATTAAGCCTTAAGGCATGATATTTTGATGCTCCCCGGACATTTGCAAAGCACAAACAACCACGTCACTTGCCAATGCTCAACTACGTACATTTTGACGATATACATTACCATTTGAAGAATCTGGCAATAGTATCTGGAAAACACCCAAATTTGGTTGCTTCAGAATGTCTTCAAAGACGTCTTCGTCTATTTCAGTGCCAGACACATCGTAAAGCCTGGCCTTGGGCCTATTAGAGACACTGATGCCGAACTTCACGAAGGCTGTAAATGAACCAAAATAAGATTTAATTGAGTGGCAAATGCCACCGACATTGTCAGCTTAATGCTTATTTTTTTTATATAATTACAAATGCAATTACCTTCATCCAGAAAATCGGAAAGTTTCAAATCGCTGTGAGAAACTTTCACATACTTCTGTTCACTTCTGAACTTAACTTTGACAAGCATCTTCACTCCTAACAAAGTATTTAGTGAGTACTTAAAATATATATATTTTTAATTTAAGTATAGAAAGATAAAGACCTCACCTTGCAGCTGGCATGTGGATAAAATGGCGTTTTCGTCTTCACGATTGTTAAAAGTGGAGGGGCAAAGATAATTTGGCGGGTTTTTTGCACTTCAAGTGTAAAAATGTAATTACACCACGCAGCATCACTGCAACTACACTACAAAAGAACATTTATTAACACTGTTGGTATCAATTTAACTCTTTTAGAATGAATAACATTTAACACTGCATTTTTTACACTGCTTATTTTACTGCGTAGCGATTGGCTCAAGTAAAGCTGAGTCTTGAAACTGTCTGTCAAAGTCTGACAGGCAATTTTCAATCTGCTCTGTGTAGCAAATGCTGTCAAGTTGTGCACACGCCTTCCATTGTGTCTCCATCTCTGACGTGAGGTTTTGGATGTTCCCCAAATCAAGGAGCTGCAGCTTTGAGGACCGATGTTGCATTTTTCATTTGAAAGCATTAACTGAGCTAATCATATTGACCATGGAGTTCTCTTTTCCTTGCAGCTGTAAATTAAGCTCATTCAACATGTTGGTCAGATCAGAAAAAAAATGCCAAGTCTAGCGGCCATTGATCGTTATTAAGTTGCTTGTATTCTGCATGTTAAATGACAAGGAGAAACTCATTTTTCCAGGGGTCTTGAAATCTCAGCTGGAATTTCTCCCTAGGCATCTGTCTCAACGAAGCCTTCTTTTATCATCTCTCCATCTTGGAAGGTCTTCTTATGCTTAATGATCGAGTGACTCACCCGGAACGATGCTTCGGCATGTCTGC